>NC_091950.1:184034884-184374788 GCF_031021105.1 Erythrolamprus reginae
GTTAATCCTTTATACAGAATTAACTTAGAACTATCGTATTTTTCAGAGTATAAGACACACCTTTCCCCCCCCTAAAAGAGGGTGGAAATGTCAGTGCATCTTATACACCAAATACAGCTGTTTTTGCTGTCCCAAAGCCTCACCCCGACATCCCATTTTTGGACAGAGGGTTTGGGAAGCCTGCAGAGAGCTCCTGGGTGCTGGGGTAAGGCAAAAATGTCCCTTTTTTGGGGCAAAAAACGGCCCATTTTTTTGCTTGGGTTTTTTCCCACAAAAATGGGGTGGGCAAAGGGTCTGGGAAGCCTGCAGAGAGCTCCTGGGGACTGAGGAAAGGCAAAAATGTCACATTTTTTGTGAAAAAAACATCTTCTACAAAACCCCTTTCCCTTGGCATTCAGTTGAAAGCATTGGTTGAACTCTGAGTTTAGACATGGGAAAGCCAGCTTCAAACCCTATTAATGGATAGCTTAATCTGCTCCCACCAAGGTTACATTGCAAAGTTTCATGAGGCTATCCCACAAAGAGGTAGTCTAAGAACGTAGGAAGTCAATATTGTCCAAAGGCGTCTAGACATGAGCTTGAAGAAGTAACATGTTTAGCAACTTATTGAGAGCTAATATTATTTGGGATCTTATCAGCGGGTCACAAGAACCTGGACCATATTTGAACAAAGCAAGCACAGGAAGAAAGGCATTAGGAAGGTTGGTTTTAACATGCATGATACTTAAGAAGCAAGCAGATTTATGGAACGATAATCCCATTATTAGAAATTCAAATTAATGAGACTCACCACCAAGGAATACAGCAACAGAGAAGTAGAAGAGAAAATGACCAAAATATCTCAAGTAGGTGGAAGAGTTTTCCTGTTGATGCTTACGATAAAACCTTACTTATTTGAATAAGGTATTATTAATATTTATTGCAATAAAAACTAAACTAAACTAAAAAAAATCTCATTTCAATCAACGTTGACACCATGTCATATTATTGGCACCAATGCAGAAATGTTCTGCCATTGTCTTTTTCATATGTGTCCATCAATCTATCTATCCCTCTGCTCGTCCATCCATTTGCCTGCAAGAAACATGGAAGACCCCGCCTGCTGAAATTCCTCCACTGATGCGATCTGCAGCATGCCTCCTCTACCAGTGCAGATGGGGTTGCAGAGCAAAATAGGAAATTTATCATTATCTTTTTTTCATAGAAGTTTTCTGTCTGTGCCACCACACTCTGTATCGATTGTAGCCTCCAAATGCCCTTCAAGGGTAGCCCCATGTAGAGGGCATTGCAGTAGTCCAGACATGAGATGACCAGGGCTTGAGTGACTGAGGGCAGGGACTCCTGATCATGGAAATCCTGCAACTGGTGCACAAACCAAAGTTGTGCAAAGGCTGTCCTGGCTACAGAAACATAGAAGACTGACGGCAGAAAAAGACCTCATGGTCATGGTCCATCTAGTCTGCCCTTATACTATTTCCTGTATTTTAACTTAGGATGGATATATGTTTATCCCAGGCATGTTTAAATTCAGTTACTGTGGATTTACCAACCACGTCTGCTGGAAGTTTGTTCCAAGCATCTACTACTCTTTCAGTAAAATAATATTTTCGCATGTTGCTTTTGATCTTTCCCCCAACTAACTTCAGATTGTGTCCCCTTGTTCTTATGTTCAGTTTCCTATTAAAAACACTTCCCTCCTGAACCTTATTTAACGCTTTAACATATTTAAATGTTTCGATCATGTTCCCCCTTTTCCTTCTGTCCTCCAGACTATACAGATTAAGTTCATTAAGTCTTTCCTGATACGTTTTATGCTCAAGACCTTCCACCATTCTTGTAGCCTGTCTTTGGACCAGTTCAATTTTGTCAATATCTTTTTGTAGGTGAGGTCTCCAGAACTGAATACAGTATTCCTATGACTGCTACCTGCTCCTCAAGCAGAGTCCTGAACCTAGGAAAACCACCCCAAGTAGTGAACTGGGTCTGTCTGTGACAGTGCCACCCCATCCAGAACTAAATGTGTTAAAATCCCAGATCCTAAAGCATATTTTTGCTGATAAAAAAATTTGATAGGTACAGAAAAATGAAATGTACTTATGAATGAGCATGTGTAAAAAATCTATCATCCTAGTATCTTCAGTTTATTACTTTATGACACCAATGTAAAACTGTTATGGTTATTATAAAACAAACAATTCTGCTATTGCATTGTACAAAAAAAGTAACGATAGCAAGATGGAAATTAAAGTGGTAAAATGCCCCATCTACTTCACTCTGTGCATTTAAACTGCAAAGAGGAAACGGAAGCATCAGAAAGGAGAAATGGGGTGAGAGAGATAAGAGATCCGTATAGTTACGGGAACATGCAAGCAAGATGCAGAGGTGAGAACTCTAGGTTCTATTTTTAGTCCGTCTGATTCACAATTTGTCAAGCCAGATTAATAATTTTTTCTCATCTTTAAAACAGGTCCATGCAAACATTATTTTCCCCCATGTGGAGCATCAAATTTATATCCTTCCTAACATATTCAGAGCTCTTAAGTGTTGACTGCTGAAACAAATCCACAGGTACTTCCAAGAATTCCAGAAGAAAAACTGTTATATTCATAGGATAGGTCAAGAATATCGGGATGTGCAAGGAAAAATAATAAAAAATATTTCTGTAGCTTTGTAAAGACTGCCACATAAACTCATCTGGCAGTCTTTACAAAGCTATGGAAATATTTTGCCAAACGTTTAGTTTAGTTTCAATTTTGACAAATTCCCAAATCTAAATAGCATTTTAGCATGACTGTTTGGAATATTCCCATATGTACTAAATTGATGGCAAATAGTATTTACCATATTTTTCGGAGTATAAGACACATCCTTTCTCCCCCTAAAAGAGGCTGAAAATTTGGATGCATTATATACTCTGAATGTAGCTTTTTCAAAGCTTTTTTTTGTCAGGCTACAAGGCACTAACAATCTTCCCGGTTCTTGCAGGCTTGCAAGCTTTTTTTCATTGCTAATCGCTCCAAAAAATGTTTTTTCCAGTCCTAATGAGATGGTTGTCCATCGTGGAAGATCGTAGGTTCGACCGTCCGACGTCGCCAGTGAAAAGTCTGAGGCAATCGGTTCCAAAGAAACTCTTTATTAGGTTCAGCTCTTTTGGAAAGTGACTTCAGCAAGGAACGCGACTGACTTTAACACAGAGCCAGACGCTCCTTATATACTTTTCAACTTCCCGCCGAAACCCAACTGTCACTGTCTTGACCAATCAAAACGTTCAACACATATTTAACTTATTTACATTGCTTCAATGCATATTTAACACTAACAATCTTCTCAGTTCTTACCAGCTTGCAGGCTTTTTCATTGCTACTCTCTCCAAAGGTTTTTTTCCCCCAGGCATAAGTCTTTGCAGGTTTTTTTTCATTGCTGCTCACTCGGAATAAGGGTTTTTTAAGCCCTAACTTGGGGATAAAATAATGTGCTGAAGCTGACCAGTCTAAGGATGTTAGCCAGATGAATACCTGATAGGCAGTTCCCCCCTCCCCTTATTTTCCTCCCCAAAAACTAAGATGTGTCTAATATACCGGTGCATCTTATACTTTGAAAAATTCGGTATAACTAATTTATTAATATATATTTCTTTAGCATCAAACATGATCAGCACTGAATAAATCTCAGCGGCTATTCATGGACTTACTCCTAGAAGGGCTGTAATCTATCCTATGCAAAATCTCTCCTGATTCTTACCTTACAGCTGAGATTTGATCTTCAACTTCATAAACCCCAAGTTTCCGATAGACCGCATGCAACATTTTATCTCCTTGGAAAGCAGTTCCTCTGCCATCCACGAGGGCTACCACAATATCTTCTTTGCTTGCAAGATAGCTGATCCAGCTAACACTGAAGGTATGCTTCACATTTTGGCTACAAGGCCCTCCATACCTACAGGAAAATATTAATGGAATTTAAAGCATTCTACGTTAACATCCCTGGTCCTAAAAATTTTAATAAACAGCATAAGAAAAATGGAATGATGAAGGACCTCCTCACTCGAGTTTTGGAATTACTTCTCAAATGCAGAATGACACAGTGGTTAAAGTTTTAGACTATTTGTTTGTTTGTTTGTTCATTTGGATTTCTAAGCCACCCTTCTCCAGTGGACTCAAGATGCCTTACAAGATAAAATCGGATACAAAATACAAATTTATGAAACCCAAACATAAAACCTAAGTCTAAAACCCCAGACAGTTGAAACCATTCAACCAAATCCAATCGCAGTCATACTATCAGCCAGTGTGCAATGTCAGTGCTCAACGGCCCCAGGCCTGCCAGCAAAGATGTCTTTTTAAAACCTTTCAAAAGGCCAGGAGGGTGGGGGTGATGCAAGTGTCTGAGGGGAATTGGTTCCAAAGGATTGGAGCCACCACAGAGAAGACTCTTCCCCTAGGCCCCACTAGGAAACATTGCTTGGCTGATGGGACCTGGAGAAGGCCAACTCTGTGGGATCTGACTGGCCACTGGGGTATGTGAGGCAGGAGAAGGTCCCGTAAGTAATCTGGTCCTAAGCCATTATGATTGAGATTACCCTCGTGCAAAGAAGCTCACTGAGTAGCTTTGGACCAGCAACCTTTTTATTTTCTAAATATCTCACAGAGTTTTATTTGTCAATGACCAAAAGAAAGTGTCTGGCAGTCTATTCACAGAGCTGTTATGGGAAAAATTGTTACCTTGAGCTCCTGAAGAAACAAAGGTAGTGGCAGCAAATACTAAAAATTTCCTACATCCTCTTGAAGATGAAGAGGATTTTACTTGGGAACCTCTGCATTCTCCACAATTCAAAGTGTTGGTAATGACCTTTAAAGCCCTACATGGCATTGGGCCAGAATACATCCAGAACCGCCTTCTACCGCACGAATCCCAGCGGCCGATAAGGTCCCACAGAGTTGGCCTTCTCCGGGTCCCGTTGACCAAACAATGTCGTTTGGCAGGCCCCAGGGGAAGAGCCTTCTCTGTGGTGGCCTCGGCCCTTTGGAACCAACTCCCCCCGGAGATTAGAACGGCCCCCACCCTCCTTGTCTTTCGCAAATTACTTAAGACCCACCTTTGTCGCCAGGCATGGGGGAGTTAAGTTATCCTTTCCCCCTAGGCTACTACAAGTTATGCATGGTATGTTTGTGTGTATGTTTGGTTTTTTGTTTTTTATAATAAGGGTTTTTTAGTTGTTTTTATTAATTGGATTGTTCATGTTGTTTTACCACTGTTGTTAGCCGCCCCGAGTCTGCGGAGAGGGGCGGTATACAAATCCAATAAATAATAATAATAATAAAATAATACATTGAGTCACAATGGCACGATGGTTAGAATCCAGTACTGCAGGCTACTTCTGCTGCCTGCCGGCTGCCTGCAATATAGCAGTTCAATTCTCACCAGACTCAAGGTTAACTCAGCCTTCCATCTTTCTGAGGTGGGTAAAATGAGGACCCAGATTGTTGTGGGCATGTGCTGGCTCTGTAAACTGCTTAGAGAGTGCTGTGAAGCACTGTGAAGCAATATATAAGTCTAAGTGCTATTGCTAATCCCATTGTGCTGTGGCTTGCTTTGCAAAACTATTGATAACTTCGACAGTATGAAAGGTATATAGGGAAAAAGTTTGAATAAAATGTTACATACACCTGTATAAGAAGAGGGTATTTCTTGGATCGATCAAACTTTGGAGGTAGAAGCATCTTGTACCATAAAGCTAGAAGAAAAAGGGAGAGGGGAGAGAATGAATGAATTTGGTGTGGAACTTCCTGTGGCAGTTTAAGATCCCATTGTTAATACTTGTGGCTGCAAAGTTTGCATTGTTGATAGCCAAGCAGATTAATCACCATTGCAGGCCTTTCTTTTTAATCATGCATGCCACATTGCATTTTCCATTATACGCTTGCATTTTCTATTATGACAGCTGTGGTTTGTGATGCCTTATAAAGTCTGATCGAGTTCCGAAAACTTCATGATTTGCCTATGTAATTTTCTGGGCAACTATATAGAATTTAGAATTCTATTGCTGTGTTTCAGGATTTTTTTTTTCAGCTTGCCAATTTAGCTTACAGTGCTGAATTGCAGTAGATTCAGAAATAGACAAAGATCATTGCAGGGTGAAAAAAGCCAAACTTTTTGGGAAAAATCTAAAACCAAAAGAAGCCAAAGGAACTAAAAGAAGCAACTTATTCTAACTAAGCCTAAACTTATACATCAACTTATTTCACACAGCACCTTTTTATAATTCTCTGTTTTCTATGACCTAATGCAGCTAATAAACATGCTTGCACTTTTACGTGATGCTGTAATTTATGAGCATGCCAACATCATAGATAAGGCTGCGGGTATAGCAATGGAAGTTTACAAGAAACTTGTGAGAAAGCTAGGTAAAAGAATGTGTTAATGGTGCCAGATAGTACTCCCCATCTTTTATCATGATTTCATATAATACTGTCTGTTCTTGAGAACGTGAACTGTCCCTCAACTTTCCAGGCCTACCCAGTAGTCCGTAACTGCAAAGCCTGAATAAATACACGCTAACCTATGCTAACAGCATAATGTGAACTAATAAATATCCCATGTGCGGTTTCTGGAATATCTGGGCGTGCCCATTAATATGACCTTTGACCTACACAAGGAATACTTTCGTAAGCTTCTTAAAACCCACCTCTGTCGTCAGGCATGGGGGAACTGAGATATTCTTTACCCCCTAGGCTTCTACAATTTATGTATGGTATGTTTGTATGTATGATTGGTTTTAAAATAAGGGTTTTTAGCTGCTTTAGTATTGGATTGTCACATGTTGTTTTTACCACTGTTGTTAGCCGCCCCGAGTCTACGGAGAGGTGTGGCATACAAATCCAATAAATAATAATAATAATAATAATAATAATAATAATAATAATAATACACATCCACTCCTTTTTTAAAAAAAATGTTAAAGTCGCTTTGCAATTACAGCTACCCAGGAGCGTGGAAAAAGTAAAGGGGATCTGTGGTTCTTTTTTTTTCAGTATCCGATTTAAGCATTAATAAGGTCTGACGCTGATTAGCTCCTAAGCCCAGGTAAGATCAGCCAGATGATGCTATCTGCAAAGATGTAAAAAAAAAAAATAGTCTCCCAGGTAGTCCTTCAATTATGATCACAATTGAACCCAGCATTTCTGTGGCTCAGCAAGGCAGTGGCTGAGTGAGTTTTGCTCATTTTATGACCTTTCTTGTCCTTGTTGTTAAGCAAATCATGCAGTCATTAAGCAAATCTGGTTTTTCCATTGACTGTGCTCGTCAGAAGCCAGATGGGAAAGTGATCATATGAACCCAGGACAGTGAAACTGTCATAAATATATGCTAGTTGTGGCATGCCTGAATTTTGATGACATGAGGATGCTGCAACAATCTTAAGTGTGAAAACTGGCCATAAGTCATTGTAACTTCAAATATTCACTAAATAGATGGTCATAAATTGAGGACTAACTTTATTTCCTTTCTCCAGATCAATCTTAAAAATATACAACTAAGTCCTTTCCTCATCATTGCACAGCTCTGTACTACGCAGTCTTTGTCTGAGAATAGACTATTAATATATAGGATTCCAGGAATTAATTTCTTAATACACCGTTGAAGGGAAAACTCTACTGTACTGTTTCTTGATCTAAATACAGATATCGCACCGTACATTTTAAAATGGCAACTGTTTAGTTTTTGTGCATACGCTGAAAAATTAGGTGTGAAAATTAAATAATACTTACTTATGCCATCCACTTCAAGTTTGTTAATCTTCTGTATTGGTAAACTGATTTTTTGCAGAGCAGACTCCAAATCTGCATTGTCTTCTAAGACTTTAATTTCTTATATAAAAAGTTTTTAATTAGAAATATATTTATCATTGATTCTCTGTTCTTGAAATGTTACACAATTGAATACTAATAAAAGGTTAAACGTAAAGTCTGTTAAATTTAAATGAGTACAGTGTTCCCTCGATTTCCGCGGGGGATGCGTTCCGAGACCAGCCGCGAAAGTCGAATTTCCGCAAAGTAGAGATGCGGAAGTAAATACACCATTTTTGGCTATGGACAGTATCACAAGCCTTCCCTTAACACTTTAAACCCTTAAATTACCATTTCCCATTCCCTTAACAACCATTTACTCACCATTATTACTGGTATTCACCATTGATAAAGACACTTAGTAATCCTGATATTTATAAACATAATTATTTATTAACAATAATTATTTTTCTTGTTATTTATTTGCAAAAATTATTAGTTTGGCGATGATATATGATGTCATCGGGCTGGAAAAACCGTGGTATAGGGGAAAAAAAGTATTTTTTAATTAATTTTTTTTAAAAAACCGTGGCATAGGCTAATCGCGAAGTTTGAACCCGCGAAAATCGAGGGGACACTGTATATTAATTTACTAAGCTCATTTCATATACTCTGTTAAGTATTTAATTGAATGAAAGAAGTTAATCATGATAAAGTATTTATATAGTGGAACCTCCGGTCATGACCATAATCCATTTCAGCTGTGTTTGATTGTCACCCAAGGATGTGTTCGTGACCTGAGTGAAACATTTAGCGGATATTTTTATCAGCACCTGCTTGGTCAAGGTCAGAAGCATTCGTGACCTGAGGTTCTACTGTATCATGATTTTATTGTATATTTCCTTAACCGACAAAGCAGACAAATAAATAGTGAAACCAGTATTATAATAGTTAAAGAGAGTCTATATCTTTTTCAGGTTTATGTGCCTAAAACTTTACGGAAGCGGATTATGAAAGCCAAATAGTTTCTAACCTAAATGGAATATTTTCCTTTCTGTCTTGCAATCGGGGCAATACAAGTCAGGTTTAGATAAAGTGTAAAAACATTTCATCACTCTGACCATCAGAATCAAAGATCTTATCCTCGCTTGTGCTTAACCACAGAACAAATGCTCTGGCATTTTTTCCCCACAGTAACCCATGACAGGGCCTTTATCTAGGAGCGGGCTACCATTCCTGGCCCTAGCAGAACTGGCCGGGGGCGTGCCCCTTCCTCCCTGCATGCGCAGAAGCTGAATCTTGCGTGAGCGTGATTTCTGGGTTTTTTCACCTCTGCACATGTACGAAAGCGAAAAAACCTGGAAATGGGCAAACAAGTAAGTGCCAGCTCACCGCTGCCTGCTGCCATTTGCTCCTGCACCGCCTGCTTGCCACACTCGCCTCTCGCTCTTGGGGCAAACGACGGCAGTATGGGAGGTGGGGGGAGCTGGCACGAGTGGCGAGCGAGGGGTGAATGGTGGGGGAAGGCAATGCTCATGGCAGGGCAGGGCAGGAGTAGGCCCGGGGAAGAACCAATGGCGCGTGCACACCCGGCATTGCCACCGGTGCTAGCCTATGCGCTACATGGCCACCACCGGAATGGCGTTCCCCACCATTGAGGCTGGGGCCCAGCACTGCCTTTATCTCTTCTCATCCTAATGAGTCAGGTTGAAGCTGGTCTTAGCTGCGCTAGTTTTGAAATATGACTTTTCTCCTTATGCCCACAGCAGCTAAGATTAGCCTCAAAGTGTGTAAAACTGGTTAGGCTTTGACACCCTTTGTCAAGTTCCATTCCCAGGAGGGAGGGGGCCTGGGTGCATTTTTTAGTTTATAACCTTTTTCCTGTTGCTTATCTACCCTGTACTTTGACTTATCTTCTTGGAATGTAAGGTGGGGAAGGCCATTTTTTTTGTCTCAGCTCTGTAGCCTCCAGCATGCGACAGCAGAGAACAACTTCTTATCACCTTCTAAGCCTGCAATTCTCAAACCAACTTTGCACCATATGGATTGGGATATTCAATACTGGACTGAGAGGAGGGTTTTCTAACTGCTTTAACTTAACATAATTGCATGGGGAATCCTCAGATCTTGTTTTCTTAGTCTTGCTATCACTTTCCTTTCAATAAAAGTTTATGTTGTGTTCGTTTAAATAATTGAAGAAATTCACTGATTGGTTAAGACGCGGCTAAATGTAAGCTGCCGCCAAAGTTAAACGGTTGTCAGTTAGAAAAGCCCGCGCTTAAGAAAAGGTATAAATAGGGCAACGGGTTAGCCGTTGCCCTTGTTGGGAATTGCATTGCAGGAGAACGCTTGCTCATTGTGTTTCATTGAATAAACGTGTTATGGTTCAACAGAAGTTTCCGGTGCAGTGATTTAACAGTGACGACGAGGAGGTCGAACTCCCACCAAGCAACCATGAGTTCGGTCATGGCTCCACCACCACCTTTCTTCAATTCAGACTCGGAATCCTGGACATCATACATGTCCAAATTTAGAATTTTTCTACAGGCAAGCAACCTACAAGATGCAGATGACGACAGGAAACAGTTTCCTTTTGAAATGCTCAGGGCTTCAAGAGTAGTTGATGCATGGAACTCACTACCAGACTCTGTAGTATCATCTCCTAACCCCCAAAATTTTACCCTTAGACTATCCACTGTTGACCTCTCCCGATTCCTAAGAGGTCAGTAAGGGGCGTGCATAAGTGCACCAGAGTGCCTTCCATCCCCTGCCCTAGTGTTTCTCCCTTACTAGTATCATATATATATAAACATTGTTATATCTTTGTATGCTACCAATATGTGCTTGACAAATAAAATAAAATAAAAATAAAAATAAAAATAAAAAATAAAATAAATAAATACATTTTTGAGCGGAGAGAAGAAACAAGTCCTTACATTCTTACCTTTGTCATATCTGTTATCATATATAATAGAAATGGGGATGCCTGGGCCTGCAGTATTGATTAGAATAAAAAAAGAATCTCCATTAAAACAGCATATCTGAAACATATTATCACTACTGAAAATCATTTCATTGCTTTGCTACTTGCCTACTCCCATTTGTTTATCACTCACAGTTTTTCCTCGCATAAGTTTAACATTTTAATTTGAGCATGCTGCAAAGACCAGTTGGATGTTAGAATGACAGTAGATGTATAGAGACCTGAATTTACACTGGAAGTAACTTCCTCAATGTTTCTACAAACTGCCCCATTGACGCTCCTTTACAATGGATAGTGGGATTGCAGGATTCAACTGACAAATGTTTGCATTTATATTATAGAGAACACTATCCAGTTTCTGGGATTCCACAGGTACAAAAACATATCTGACAATACTTCATGGCCCTAAGCAAACCTGATGCCATTTTGTCATTCTTACTGCTGTAAAAAGTTAGCACCCACCCTCTCCTAGAAGAATGAAATATTTTGAGAAACATTAAAAAGGCAGAATATTATATTTTCCTGGATGACAAATGAAAAAAACATGCTCTTGGAAAGCAGCCCCCATCTTTCTAAATACTCCTCCATAGATGTCAGCACTTAAGAGATAAAGATATAGCTAGCTCTATTCATAAGCAAATTTCCTGCTTGAAGGCCTGAACAAAGGTAGGATTCGCTCTCAGCCACAATAGGAATTGACCAACAAGTCCCTTCAACCAAACTTTAACCAAGCTTCGCTCAGACAAAATTGTAGGATTTGTACATGGCACAATTGGAGTCTGACAACAGCCAATAGAATACATGTTCTTGCATAGGAACAGGAAGTTCAAGTGCAAAGCCCAAGAGAAGGTATACTCCCACTCTCAATTCCATGTGGTCAGCTGCACCAGAACCACCCATGTGCTTCTGCTTCCTCATTAAACCATCTTTCCAATCAGCCTCCATGAATACAGTGTATTTCTCCTGGCTTGGAACTGAACCAGATGGATATTTCTTTCAACACTACCATGGTTTAGGCCTTAAATTCGGTTTATATCCATGTTCATACATATTTTTTTCCCATTAATGTTTCACTATTGCTTCATTCTTAAAGTCCCTCCATTAATCAGGACGCGCAAAGGACTGGTGCCCAGAGAGGGGCCAATTGGAAAAAATATATCTTTTTGAAAGCTGTGTGAATCTAGTAGCTAAGATATTCGACCAGAGCTTTCTGGAAATCCATGACTCAAGACTCCTGGGGCAGACATCTTCGGAGAGGGGCGGCATATAAATCTAAATAATAATAATAATAATAATAATAATAATAATAATAATAATAATAATAATAGTTAGATATTTGCCTGGGTGACCTACCCAGACAGGGTAAAAGTCAAAAGTTCAGATTTGTTTATTGCATGTTGATTGGTTGCCTTCTTTTGGCGCTAAAAATGTATCTTTGTAAAACTGCCCTGTTGCTGGCCTAGATTGTATAAATAGGAGAACTGTCATTGTATAGAGCTCTCAATACTCCATTGCTTCTTCACTGAATTGACTTCCTTGTCCTGTTAGCGAAATAAACCTTGTTTGATTCAACCTTGCTTTGAGAGTTATTACATTGGCGACGAGGAAATCGACCCTCCGTGTGCTATCATGGCTACTCCATCGTTAGTCCAGCCACCTGAATTCTTTGACCCAGAAAGAATGACCTGGACAGCCTACATGGCGAAGTTTGAAATATTTTTGGAAGCGGCCGGCATGAAAGACTCCAACAGCGGCTGCAAGCGTGCCCTTTTCCTCAATTACTGTGGCACACAGATTTTTGAGCTGGCAGAAACCCTCACTGACCCTGAACCGGCGAACTCAGTTTCCTGGGACGCTCTCTCATCCAAGCTAGCCGCTTACTTCAAGCCTAATGATAATAATAATAAATCCTCTCCCCCTGCTGAGATTAGCAATGGTGGCAAGTTTTAGGATGACCAAACAGTAAACTCTGTATGACAAAGATATCACAAAAATGTCTTCCATATTCACTTCACAGACTAATTACTTCAAGGTCCAATATATGCATGTTTGTATGCGTCAAGAGATGTCCTGAGACATGGCCATTAAATATTGAATCACTCCTGACATGGTCTATAATTCATGGAGATTAAAATCTCTGAACAGCATTCACCTGGGACACTCAACCTCCAGTTTTGTGAGTACTCAAAAGCAAAGGCTCTAACTTAATGCCTAGCTTGAAATACACAAGTTCACCTTCAAGGTTATCTTCAATAAAGAGGTCTTGTTACAGAGAGAGCATTTTACATTTTAGTAGCAGCTAGAGACAAAGGCTTCCAGCAATTTAGCATCAAGACTCAGAGGTCAGGGGGTTAGGGTAGAAGTGAGGACTGGCATCAAAATGCCCTTCTCTTTCTTCCCCTGCAACATCCACCCAAAACTCTCCCATCATATCTCTTTCCCCATCATTATGTGGGAATCCAAAGCCTTCTTGGCCAATAATTTCCACTGCCCTTTTCAATTCTGTTCTCTCTGGAGCATCTGCAATCCACCACTTTATGTGATTACTTGGTCATTCTATCCAATCATATATACCCATAACAGCAATTAAAACAATTCCTTTTCTTATTAGCATTGAGAAATTTACTTCTGAGCATCTGTAGCAATCTCTCTCTCTCTCTTTCTCTCTCTGTGTGTATGTGTGTGTGTTTGGGTGTACCAACAGTGTTGCTGAGAATAAGGTAGAAAATTAACCTTTGCATTCTATACAGTTCTCTTCAGTCACCCAGATGAAAAGATACCTAAATGGTTACATAACTTGAGCACAGAATAAACCATGCACAAAAGAATCTCGATAAGTTGTCTCAACTCATTTCTCAAGGTGAGCACATTCCCTGCGTGATACAATTTTGGCACAGATGAATGAGTGATGTGAATGATTAGTTATGTTTGCAATTTTGCTAGTGACATAGTCGTCATTTGCAATGCTTGTACACCTTGTACAAAGCATAAATATATGATAAAAACTGTAGAGCCATTATTTTCTTCCTAATGTGACCTGAGGAAAATGTACAAACATCAGTTTCATTCATCCATACTAATCCACCAATATGGCTACACCCAGATTTCTCTCTTTTTATGTAATCTGCATTTTATTTTATAATTTATTTTATTTTTACTTTGATTTCAAATGGATTTTAAATACTGTTTAAAATGGTGATGTCACTGGTTAATTCTTTCAGCCCGTAGTGGGTTCTAAATGGTTTTGCTACTGGTTTGCACACATGTGTGTGCACAACACTTCTGCGCAGAAATGTCCCATATGGGTGGGCGGAGCATCCCAAGCAGGTGGGTGGAGTGTCCCAAGTGGATGGGTGGAGCCTCCTGCCACCACTACCAATTCAGAGAACCGTATCAAACAGGGAGCAACCCACCACTGCTTTCAACCCAGAAATGACTTAAAAGGTGTCTCTGCACTGATGGGATGGGAGCAAAGAATCTACTTTAAAAGTTTATTTTAGGAAACTAAGCCAGAACATTGGTCTGACAAAGCCTTTCCTGATTCCATAAAGTGAGATTGCAAAATCCTTGTTCAGGGTGAAAAATGTTCTAGGTTCAATTTCTAGGAGTTCAGGTTCCAGAGCAGTGGAGAAATGCCCCTGGCTGAAACCATGCATAGATGTTGCCTCTCTTTCTCATCCTCATGATTTGATGGCTCCACATTCTAACGGCATAAGACAGTTTCCTACATTCTAAAACTTATTTGAACTCCCTCATATCAAAACCAACTCATTCACTTAATCAATGGCTGTGGCTTTAATTTGTCTTACAGTTTGTTTCAAATGATGAAAGATTACGGTGCCTGGTCATATTCTCAGAGTCTCTGCCATTTCATAACTAGAAAGTGATACAGATGATTTCTAACCCTTAAATGCACTATCCTAATTTTCCAGATGATTAGACTATACATTAAATTACCTTTATAATAGTAAACTGAATGGCATTATTTTATTTTGTAAAAGAAGTATGTATGTATGTATGTATGTATGTATGTATGTATGTATGTATGTACCCTGTTTTCCCGAAAATAAGACGTACCCCGAAAGTAAGGCATGTCAGAGGTTTTGCAGAATTTGCTAATATAAGGCACCCCTCGAAAATAAGGCCTAGTCAAGTTTACATACGGTACGGTGGAAAAACATACGGTACCATTCAAAGCTGTTCATAGCAGTACCGTAATAATGTGGCGTCCCCTGCTGGCCCCTTCCATCGGTTTGTACCGTCCAGTACAACAGACACAGTCTGCTGCTGTCTCATCGGCATTACAGTCTCCACTACAGTTTGTAGACTGTAGTTCCTCTGGTGGCCGGAAGCTGCAATAGTGGGAGTATACTGTTGTACCATATAAGTGCTGTCGTTTGTGTGTGTGGGTGCCAAACTGACAGGTACCATACCGTAATCAGTGTACCATACGGTACACTTTCTTTGGGGGTGTCAGGTTTTCTGCCTGTGAATTTGTCTTATTTGAGAAATATAAGACACCCTCCAAAAAAAAGACGTAGCACAACTTTTGGAGCAAAAATTAATATAAGACAGTGTCTTATTTTCGGGAAAACACGGTATGTATGTATGTATGTATGTATGTATGTATGTATGTATGTACATACGTATGTACTATTACTACTCTATCCACCAGGCCCAATCCAGAGACGGAATCCAACTCCATATACAGGATTCCAAATAATAAACCATCTATCATAAAGGAGGGAAATCATTCACTGGCAACAAGCCAATTGTAAACAATCCCCACCCTCACCACAACCAGCTATGATAACATCTGGGTGGTACTTTCTGTATCTAAAGATATAAGGTAAACATCATGATATTCACTGGGGCTTATTCCCAGAGAAGTGAACCTAATATTGTACACATTCATTTACTGCTAATAAGGTGCTTTGAAGTAGAAATAGTGAATTGTGACTTGAAAAAGCTATTAGGATTTTATTTACCCACAAATTTGACATACCATAACAGAATAGTGCATAATAGTCGGCGTTATCACTGAATCTTGCTCCATAATACTGGCATCTTTCTTTTCGTAAATTACAAGTAATGCACTGCTTTGTTAAAGTATTCCTTCCAATTCTGAAAAAAAGAAGAAGCAGATTTAGAAAAAAAAACACAGTTTATATATAGAAAGATGTTCCCAATCCCTTTCAGTCTTTTCCAATGTTTCCTTACTATAGGAAGGTGTGGATTTTCGATAAGATGTTTATGTGGATTAGTATGTTTTCCCGAAAATATGACCTACCCCGAAAGTAAGTCCTACCTTGATTTTTACACATGCGCCCAATATAAGCCCTGCTTCCAAGATAAACCCTAATTAATGCCCCTGCCACTCCAGGGTGCATGGGTAAAAATTAAGGTAGGGTTAGGATGGGGTGGTAGGAGCTGCCCTATTACTTACCTTTGGACAGTTGCAGCCAGTCCTCACATACCATTTCTTCTGCAGCCAGCAAGCCTGGCAAGGCTTTCTTGAAAGCCTCTGCAGCTGATAACAGCACTTTGGATCAATCTGGAGCTCTGTTATCATCTGTAGAGGCCTTTAGGAAAGCCATGGCAGCATTTCCATCTGCAGAAGTTTATGAAGGTCTCTGACAGTGAAAAGGAGGCTGTGGGCAACACACACAAGTGAGGTGAATCAGTGGCAGACACTCTTCCCAAATAAGACCTGGTGCCTTTTTTGGTGGCAAAAAAAAAAAAAAGACAAGGTCTTGGTTTTGGGGAAACATGGGGAGTATGTTAAAAGATGTTTTTATTCAACTATAATTACTTTATTTGGCCTCCATTATGTCTAATATTATAGTAATTCTCTTTATGTATTTTTATTTATTTATTTATTTATTTATTTACTTATTTACTTATTTACTTACTTACTTACTTACTTACTTACTTACTTACTTGTTTGTTTGTTTGTTTGTTTGTTTGTTTGTTTATTTATTTATTTAGTCCAATATACAATAATACAATGAATGTTATATAGTAGAGAAGAAATACGAGATATAGGAGAGACTATAGGACAGGGGACGGAAGGCACTCTAGTGCACTTATGTACGCCCCTTACTGACCTCTTAGGAATCTGGAGAGGTCAACCATGGATAGTCTAAGGGAAAAATTTTGGGGGTTAAGGGATGATACTACGGAGTCCGGTAATGAGTTCCACGCTTCAACAACTCGATTACTAAAGTCATATTTTTTACAGTCAAGTTTGGAGCGGTTAATATTAAGCTTGACTCTGTTGTGTGCTCTTGTGTTGTTGTGGTTGAAGCTGAAGTAGTCTTTGATAGGCAGGATAAGAAATTTGAATAGGAAATATGATATAGTGATTATTCCTTGCAATTTATGAGCCAAAGAAACTACATAGCTTTGATGAAGTTGGTGAATTGTACTCACTAACCTGAAGTACTCTTTACTTTTTTTACACTTAATAGTAAGGTTTCTATTGCAGAAGTTTTGATAGCAGCTTACTTGTAAATGTTTCTTCTTCCTGGGTAACCTTCAAATTCATTGCTTGAATAAAATCTGGAAGGCAATAGCCATTAGCAAATAAATTATGTATTCACCATGGAATGAAATGACAAAATGTTACTTATTATAAAGATTCATAAGAAAATGCTCAAACAACATGAACAGTTCCAGCCAGGCAGGAAATTCCCATTATTTCTAGATTTTTGTTTTATCCAAATTATTAGCCACTTAGGTCTGCTAACTGAGATTTGATTTACTTTCCTGCCCAATTATTTTGTTTTCTTATAAAACTTTAATACAATAAATTGATGTAAATCTTTGGAAAGATTCACTTAGTGATAGTGATCCATTTAGTGATGGTAACTCACTTAGTGAAGGTAACTAATTTAGTGAAGCTGTCAGCATTCAGGAAGGAGAAGCTGAACAAGATGTGAAGCCAAAAAGGATTGAAACACAGGTCAGAGCTATGGATTCCACCTGACAAGTATTCTACTAGTAAAGTAAAAGTGTGTGATATATGCTATGAGCTAAGAAACTGTAAGGAAGTACTGTATTAGCATTACCTAAAGTTAAACAAGTACAATGGAGAGAAACCATGGACAAAGAAATGAAATCCATGGAAGAACATGAAGTGTTCACATCTATGATGTTGCCACAGTGCAGCAAAGCTGTGGGATGTAAGTGGGTATACAAAAAGAAAGTACTACCCAATAATGAGGTGCAATATAAAACAAGATTAGTGGCACAAGGTTTTTCACAGCTACAGTTTTTGAATCCAGGAAGTGATCACCTTGGCGTCCTTAGCAACCTGCCGGTGATGTCAAAGCTCCGCCCCCGGAATCTCTTCAAGGGAGGGATTCCCCGTTCGGGTTCGAGTTCGGATTTGGCTCGGATTCGGCCGAATTTTGTGTAAAGTTCGTCCGAACCTGCCGAACCCGAACACCATTGGGTTTGCCCATCACTAGTTCCGTGACATCACCAATGGGTTCTGTTGGTTTGAATGAACCGGTCCAAATTGTGAGAAACCCTCTTCAGCAGATAGGCTTCCGAATAGATTGAAATCATCTATTATGCCCAAATGAGTAAATAATGCAGAGCATGGTAATACCACATATATAATAGTGATTTTATATTATTGAGGAAGATGCTATTAGACCCTTCTAATCATGTCCAATGTTTATGACTGGATGCACAAGTTGAGGGAGGCGAAATTCTTTTTCCTCTGTAGGCTAACTCTAACTCTGAGGCCTTTCCAGGCCATAGCTGTTGAGGGGAATCCATTGTAGCTAATCACATGGAATGACTCTCAAAGATCTTTAAAAATGGAGTTCATCCGCAAGGCTAATGGAAAAACCATTCTTGTATTCTTGCATATGATTTTAATTGACAGGCAATTGACCAAGAAACCATGCAAGTGGGATACTTACATTGCATCATTTGTTACTCTATAAATATATATGGCCTCCCATTCGCCACTAGTGATCTGGACTGCTTTTTCCTACAAAAACAACACATTTAAAGTCAGGTACCTTATTCCACAGCACATCTGCAACATTGCAACATAGGGGAAGCTTAAATTGGTTCTTCGGTTGACCTACCACTGAATCTTTGATGTAATGAATGTGTTTATAGCCATTCTGGTCGCTAAAAATTTTGTAGTACGACATGGCATCTGAAGTGAAAGAGGGTGCTGAAACAAAAAACTGAGAGACAACAATAATAAACTGAAGCAGGAATTAATATCTTTGAGAAGTGAATGAAAATTATGCAAAATATAGTAAATATATATTTACAGTACATATTTTACTGCATAAAAATTTTATTGTTTGGTGTATTTATTAAAAATATACTGTTTATTAAATATATTGTACTATATTTACTGTAGTAAAAATTTAGCAATGCTTTCTGATCTTACTATTTTCCGCCCTTATCCCATAAAGCGGAACAAATTTCATACTGTAGTGAAAACACGTCCGTTAGGGATTTACAATGTATCTAACATTTTTACTTGGAGGTAAGACCCAGCTGGTTCTCAAAATGAAAAGTGGATGTCTATAACATCCCCTCCCCAAAATAAATAAATTAAATGTGGAAATATAAATAAATAAATGATTACAGAAGTAGTTGGAGTTTCAGAGTTTGAAGGGACCTGGAGGTCTTCTATTCCAAATTTCTGCTCAAGGAGGATATCCTTTATACCAGGGGTAGGCAAAGTTTGCTCTTCTATGACATGTGGACTTCAACTCCCAGAATTCCTGAGCTAGCATGACTGGCTCAGGAATTCTGGGAATTGAAGTCCACAAGTCATAGAACTTTGCCTACCCCTGCTTTATACCATTTCAGGCAAATGAACTTCCAATCTCTCATTGAAAACCTCCAATGATAGGGCACTCAAAACTACTATAAGCAAATCATTCCACTGATTAATTGTTCTCGCTGTCAGGAAATGTCCTTAGTTTTAGGTTGGTTCTCTCCTTGATTAGTTTCCACCCATTGCTCCTTATCCTGCCCTCAGGTGCTTCGGAGAATAGGTTGAACAGCCCCCCCCCCTCTTTTTTGTGGCAGCCCCTGAACACTGCTATGATGTTGTGGTTAGTGGAAATTTTGACAGATGGGAAGATCAACAGTTTAGCTATCTCTATGATCTCATGGGAGCATTTTCCTAGGTTTTACCTGAGCAAGTCTGCAATGGGACTGCCCAGGCAAAGCGGAACTGAACTCTTGACACAAAGCCAGAGCACTACAAAAATCACTTCTGGCTTTCTTGCTTTACAATGTCAACACTCGCTCTGAGATTTTGTTTCCCCCTTGCCATAAGTTTAACTACGGCACAAAACTTGCAGCTGCTTGATTCCTCATTTTGCCTAAGAAGCTGGTTGCTGGCTTCCCCAGGCAAGGGGGTTGGCAAAGCAGGAGTGAATTCTTACACCTCTCCAGTTTCACGGAGATGGCCTTGTTTTGGTTTCTCAGAAACTTATAGATGCATGGTAAAAAGTCAATAAAGAATGAAATGATTCTTATGATAACACCAAAAGTAGAAAGAGCATAGAAGCCATACTCCACCAGTCCATCCTGTGTGGCTCTCTTCTATGTGTTGCCGATTCTGTCAAATCAAAGAAAGCAACATGGTTGGGATGCAAACAGAAATCTGACATATTAATGCTATAGAGCAGTGATGGCGAACCTATGGCACGTGGGCCCCAGGTGGCACACAAGCCACTGCCCTAGCTCAGCTCCAACATGCATGTGTGTGCTGGCCAGCTGATTTTTGGCTCTGGGCGTGTGTTTTTGGCTTCCAGAGAACCTCCAGGGAGATGGGGAGGGTGTTTTTACCTCCCCCAACTCCAGGGGAAGCATTTGGAGCCTGGGGAGGGGGAAACACGAGCCTACTGGGCTCACCAGAAGTTGGGAAACAGGCTGTTTCTGGCCTCCACAGGGCCTCCGGAGGGTGGGGTAAAGTGTTTTCGCCCTCCCCAGGCATTGAATTATGGGTGTGGCCACTCGCGCATGCGCAATAGTGTACGAGCATGGTCTTTCAGCACCGAAGGGAAAAAAGTTTTGCCATCACTGCTGTTGTGATTCAGCCTGAGGCTGCTCAGGGACCTGCTGTGTCTCTGCTGGCTCCATGCCCGGAGGAGGATGAGAGTGCAGAGGAGGGGGCTGAACAGTCGGATGGGGGAGAGGAGAGTCAGGAATGGGATGAAGGAGAACAGCATGAGAGCCCCGGGGGGGGACCTCTCCCCAGCCAGTAGCTTGGAGTCATTAGGTGATGACACACAAGCTGTCATTGACATGAGACAGAGACGTTCAGAGCAACGAAAGGAACAGTTAAAGAGATATTATCACCATTGAATTAGAAGCAGCTGGGTTTGGGTGTGGTCCTCATCATCAGGGTTTAAAAGGCAGACAAGGCCTTGAAGCCATGTGGAATGTTATCAATTGGAGTTGCGGTGACCTGTTTTGATTCTCAGCGTCTGTGATCTTGGCTTGTGGCCTCGCAGTCTGGAAGACTCGTGGGAGGCGTCTGTTTGCTATCTACAGCTCCGTCTTGGCAGCAAGAATCTGGTATTGCTTCATGGACTATTCCCTTCGTGTATATATTTGAAGTTCCAGCGTTTTTCCTGTTTGTAAGGACATTTTCTGTTACCTGTGTTTTCCTTGAATTATATAAACTGCCGTTGCCTTTTACCAGTGTGTCTGGCTTCTCTTTTTGGGTTGGTATTGGCTTCTGGAGTGACCCAGACAGAACAACTGCTAAAGAGTTTTCAATCAGACAGAAGCATAAGACAATGAGGACCCATTCAAACACAGGCTACTTTCTCAATAATGATTTATAGCATCCTTGAATGCCATCATTGTGCTGTATTGGCCTTCTGAAAAATCCTAAAGACCTGGCTTTTCTGACAGACCTGGGGTCATTGACCACAGGGGAATGACTAGCAAGGTTGGCCCATGAATGGATGGATGGCTGCAATTATTTTAAATTGAATTGTTTTTACACTGATTCATGTTCGCTTTTGTTGTGAAACACCCTGACTCCCTAGTTTGGTAGCATAGAAATATATATATCCATACATTTCATCCAGGCCAGATGTGCTTCAGTTCTTGACCTTCTTTACTTGTTTTGCAACCATAACAGTTGTTATTGCAATATTCTCCATTCTATTTCATGTTGATTGTTTTTGAATACCTTTGACAGGCAGTTTTATTGTGTTCCACTGGGTTTCCCCACAGTTCTTTCCAAAACTTCAAAGTTTTTTCTTTGCATGAGTGAACATTAGTTTGGACTCGATTTTCATCAAGTGACCAGTAGAAGAGGTGTTGATTTCTTCTGAACTGGACATTGATCATGATATTGTTTTATTCATCTTTTGTATCTTTCTAATTTTCTGTTGGTGTTACACGCTGTTTTAGTTCTTCCATTGTTGTTGTATACTGTGTGCTTCTATATCAGAGACACATTCCTTGTGTGTTTAATCACTCTTGGCTAAATAAAGTATTCAATTCAACTCATTTCAATAAACTCAAATGATAGATACACAAACTTTTGTTGGTTTCTGTAAGATTGTTCAGAAGCTTGTTTAGAAACTTGGGGAAGTGTAACATGGTTTATCAAGGCTGCAAGAATCTGGATAAGCATTAGATGGCAGCAAAAAACTCCAACTTTGTTATCATTGAGTGGTCATGCAGAATTTCTAACCCAGATATGGTGGCTTTGAACAGGGTGACTATTTAAACTTGTATTCAATTTTCATTTATTGTTTTACTGATTTGCTGATTTGTTTTTTTAGTATAAAGTTTAGAATCCTCTCGGGATTTGTAGAAAAGTATTTCTTATCGTTATTTGCCCACTGCATCTTTATTATCTCCTAGTATATGAAAGACTCCACATTTTTTACGCCTTATTACTTCCGGTTTAATCGGAAAACAAAGTATGAAATGGAAATTTATTCCCCTGAGATCTTTTCAGCAAATACAGCTTAATGGAGTTCTCCCATCTGTTCACACTCTTGTTAACTAACCATTGGTGTGCAGAGTGATACGGTAAAAGCACTTTATAAACAGAAGATAATAGTAGTTTTATCCACATCTTTCCTTTGGTAAGAACATGCTGAGGCATGCAATTTTTACTGCATTTTGGATCTTCCAGGGCAAAAACCATTTTGGTTTTCTATCTAATCTCAACTTTTCAGAGGGACAATCTTAAGATGAAATATTGGCCTTATAATTTTTCCATATAGCGACTTGAACTCTAATACTTATTTGCATATGATACAACTTAATATGGTTGATTTGAGTTTGATGTGACCATACTCTTGTAGTTTGCAGCCAATAATGTATGACTTAATAAGTTAATAAACCAGGCCACTAAAGACCAGCAGACTCTCAGTCAAAGATCAAAATGAAACAGAGAAGGCTGTAATAGGGATGAATAAAAACCATCTCCCTATTCTCACCATTAACAGGTGCTAGCAATATGCTTTCTGAGACAATTTAGGATCCCACTTTAATTTGGAAACAATCTTTCCCCTTTCCTTTTCCACTGCAACTATCCAGTTTGATCAAATTGTTCACTGATAGAGTTTTTGCTTTCAGTCTTAGCTTGACGAGAAAATACTACCTCTGGGCAATCCCAAGATCTGGAGTGGGAATTGTAGTCACAGATTGCTGACAGGGAGAAGTTCTGGATCCTTTTCAGCCACTGCACACAGATTCTGTCATCTGTTACCCAGGTAATCCACGTGACATAGTGATCGCTAAAGAAAAAAGGGAAAAAGAAGGCAGAAGGAATCATGCTATTATATTAATAACATATCTATGACAGGTAGACCAGATTAATAATATAGATGTCAATGCTGAAACGAACCTGGCAGAATACATCTTTTGAGGCCTCATAGTTTCTGTGAACCCTGAAAGGGGGAAGGGAGGGAGGGTAATAGATAGAGAAAAGGTTTTCCTGTGGGAATCAAGGTCAACTTAATAGGTGGCTGTGAAAGGAGGAGAGGAATGACGAAACAGCCTGCCAGCTACTTTCATTGGACAATGTGATGGGTGACATCTGGGAGGGGGAACTTTTAATCTTTTAATTCGGTCAAAACCACAGGAACCTTTAGAGTTGGTTTTCATCAGCTGTGCCGATATGATGTATCCAATAAACATGTTCTTTGAGGAATCTACTTGCCTCTGAGTTCTGTTTTCATTGGGGAGAAATGCTCCCAGTTCGGAGGTGTCAGCCGGTCGTTGGGGAGCTGGTAGCGATCATAGCGCTAGGCTTCACTCACTTGTCCAGATGCCACCACTTGGGTTCTTTTACTCTCTGCACATGCACAAAATGTTTTATACATGCGTAGAAGGTAAAAGAACTCAAATGGTGATGTCCGGGCGGGTGATGAAGCCTCACACTGCGATTGCTACCGGCTCCCTGATGACTGGCAGGCATGCCCGATCCAGGAGCATTTGAACCCCGGGTTGCATTACTCGGAATGCTGACAATAGATATGACAGCCCAGTATAATACCATATCTGAGTTTGAAAAGTTTAAAATTCAGAGATTCTTAAAGCACCACCCAAATTATTTCAATAAGTTAACCAAGCTCCTTAGCATCAGCACTCTTGTATTGTTATAACCAAGAGGCTAAAATGATTTCTATCATTAATGGGAATTATGCCTTCAGTTTTTGTTTATAGCAGTCCTTGATTCAGAGGCTATATTACAAGTTTAACATAGAAAGAAAATTTCAGGGGGGAAAAACTCCCAAGTCAGATTACTATTCTTCTAGAGGGGGAAACAGGAACTGAAGATTTAAAGAAAATATTACCTTGGTGCTATTACTGGTGGTGCAAGAATTTCCTTTGGTCCAAAATCACTATGATTTGTGGTATCTATAATCAACACTCTAACTGTTGGATTTTTAGTTCCAGCCTTCAAGGAAAAGTAGGAACAAATTGATTAAACTAAATTTTAATAACTTTAATTACATATTTAAATGAAAGAACTAAATAAAGTTATTTTATTCATTTCAGGCACAAATAGGATGCTTTTCCATTTCCAGACAATTTTGGATCCTGTTGAAAATGTATCATAGCTAGAAATGTATTCTAAGAAGTTCACTGTAGACAGATGTCATTAACCAAGCCAGTTATAAACACTAAGAGAATAATATAAAAATTATAATCTCCTGGGAGAAGTCTTCTGCCCTGTTGTCTTGAAAAGTAACAGAGCATGTCTAACATCTGCTACTTCCAATTTCATGCCCTTCCTTCTAGGTCAGCTGCCATTTTGAACATTACTAAGTACTTTCAATAGGAGTTATATGTGAAGGGAATTGATTAGGTCTTTTAGAATATTATAATGATACCTTGATACTCAACTGCTTTGAAACTCTTTGAATTTGGTACTCAAAACATTATGACATAAAATTTGTCTCAGTATCCATCATTCATTTGGTACTCAATGTACAAGCTAAAACTTATTGGTATTGGCTGCCTTGTGACTCACTATAATATTTCTGATAGGAAAAATGTGTTTGGTCATTACTTTTAGTACTCATCGCATCTTCCAGAATAAATTAATGATGAGTATCGAGGTACCACTATATTTTAATAATAATAATAATAATAATAATAATAATAATAATAATAATTATTATTATTATTATTATTATTATTATTTAATAATACAGTATATACACAAGATGGATTTGATAATACACAAGTGGATTTGATAATAATACAGGATATACAAGCTGGATTTCCATTTAGAATAGCCATCAGCAATACTATCCTAAAAGTTCTACTTGTTTTAGATTAATCTTTTCCCCACCAAAAGCTACAAGCAGAGATTCATGATATTATGACAGCACCAAATTCTGTTATGACTCTTCCCATTCTGTTTTCATTTTGGAAAGGTAGGGGGTTATGTTTTATAGGTGCGTTAAACTAACTGTGAAGGTAATGCATCTATTTTATTTCATTTTCTGCAAAAAACCAGCAAGAATCACACTTTGCAATTTCCTGGCTGGCTATCATACAGGCATGTAATTTTGGGTGGGTTGTGGGAAGCTATAGGATTGAGGCTCTTAGGCTTCAGGATACCCACTCTCTTTCAAAAACTTCTCAATTATTCTACTTAGCAGCTGTTGTTGTTTTAAAGTCAGTGGTTAAAGTGGGTATAGCTATTTAACATTCAAATGTACAACAGAGCATAATGCTAAAAGAAAAATAAATAAACAAAGCACATCTACCTTTGGATATGGAAGAGTTATTTTTCTTGGATATTGTTTCTCTCCATAATATGAGTATTCAATAACTGGTATTTCAGTATCATTGAACTCTATGTATGCTATGTTCTTGCCATTTGGTGACCACCACAGAGCATATTTTGTCCCAAGCATTTCTTCTAAAAGAAACCAGGCGAAAGGACATTGTTGTTCTGGTTACAAAATTATACAATGTACTTACATGATGTACTGCTATCTTTAAAACCATGCCAGTATCTTGATCTGCCTCCATAACTGTAAAATCATTAATCTGACAGATCACCAGTCAGTTTTGGGGTAACCGAGGAAGAGAAAGCAGAATCGCAGAGAGGTAACTATGAAATTGCTGAGAAGGGAGGAAAATCACAGCCGAGAACTATCATTTGTGGGAAAATTTAAGAGTTGCCCTAGAATGGCTGGAGAGATTTGAGGGGCAAGAAGGAGCAGTTTTCATCCCCCCCCCATCTTCTAGTCCCGGGGAATAAAGATTTAAAGACGTGAATAATCCAGAATTAAATTATTTCACTGAACTACTTCACAGAAATTAAGGCTGACATCCAGTGGATACTCAGAGGGGGAATAAACAGCACAAAAGTCCCTTTGTTGTAATCACACTTTCCAGAGGGCTATAAATAGAGATTAGAACTGCCCCTACTCTTCCTGCCTTCCGTAAACTCCTTAAAACCCACCTTTGCCGTCAGGCATGGGGGAACTGAAACATCTCCCCCTGGGCACGTTTAATTTATGCATGGTATGTCTGTGTGTGTGTCTGTTAGCATATGGGGTTTTTAAATATTTAAATATTTTAAATTTGTCTGATTGCTTATGATTTGTTTCTACATGTTGTGAGCCGCCCCGAGTCTTCGGAGAGGGGCGGCATACAAATCTAAGTAATAAAATAAATAAATAAAATAAAATATCAAAATTTCTCTCTTTTCTTCTCAGTGTTTGCAGCCCGTGATTGTATTAAAAGTGCCATATACGTATAATGCACATATTCATTCTCATGAGTTCAATGAGCAATAACAATATTCTGAACAGCTATCACTTGTTGATGGAAGTGTAGACCTTATCCTAGTTTCACTAAGGGTTAGTGAATAAAGGTTATTTATTTATTTTGATCTTTATAATCAGAGATTCTGGGGAAGGACGTTAAGACCATAATTCTTCATCTCTCCAATTTCTTGTTGAATTTATATGAATTCACAAAATATCTCGTCTCCATCCTGATATTGAGTTTTATACATGATCAAAACTTAATGTATGTTTTCCAACCTAATATGGAATATGGAATAAAAAATATCTTGATACGTACACACACACACACTGAATTTTCATTCAGACTCTTTTAATTTAAAATTTCCAACCAAGTTAAGCTTTCCATATGTCTAGGGAGATCTCTCCAATCTCCATTCTGAGAAACTCTTAGAAATTAGGTTTGGTCTAAAGCCATTAGTTGCGGATCCCTAAAACAGTCCCATTGATCAGTAATCTAACATTCAAAACACACTGAGTAGGATCAACCCGTCGCCCTACATAGACTCAAAAGGAATGAGGTCAAGCATGGATTCTCTTTGAAGGAAGGAAAGGTGATGTGCTTCACTCATAACTTCACTGCTCCCCAGGTCTATAATGGGATTGTACCAGGGAACTTCTTCCCTCAAAACAGGATACTTTTTGCCATGAAGGAGCCATGAAAAAGAAATAATCTCCTCTCCCTTTCCAAAAATAGAAGCAAGCAATTAATACAGTTCTTCTCTCTACTTCAGGTCTGGAGCCATTCCACTGATTTCTCCAGGTTTGCAGAATTTACCCCTCATCTCTCTAATACAATTTGGCATTCAGTTCATAACTTGCACTTTTAAAAAATTATATTCCCCTTTTAGAAAGAAAACTACAACAAACTTTCTCCCAATAAAGCAGATATGCAAGATATAAGAGGCTCTGAAACTAAGTACAATAAATAATTTTATAATGATGATGAAAGCTATTTTGAGACAAAGTTGTTTTTTTTTTGCCACAAAGAGGAAGAATGATATGATGGGAAAATATGAAAAATTGAAGAGACAGGATGTTGAGCAACTGTAGACTTTGTGGAAACTATTAATGCAACAATCAGTTATAAAGAACACATTTTGACTCTTGTTTGAGGGCACTGCATTACTTTATTGCTCAACTCTTATCATGCTAAGCCATAATACTGCTTTTAAAATGCAATTTACCTTCGTAAACCCAGTCAGGAATTCCATTAAATATTTCATTCCAGTGACCATTTGTGGTTATTTGAATAGCAGCTTCTCTGGGATCTTCTTTGAAATAGATATTATTCTGGTAAACATAAACCTAGAACGAGGGAAAGAATCAATTTCTTCATCTGTAGAAGGTACAAATAATTTATGCAATCCCAAAATACTATATAGGACAGCTAAATATAGGACTCACTTCGGAATCATTTCTTACAAACATTTATCTTTGCAGAAGGAAAGTATTTCAATTTTATTTTCCAGGCCACAGAGAAGAATCTCTGGAGAATCATGCAATAAAAAATAGGGAAGTACAGGCTGGTATCTTAAGTGAACCCTAACAACCTTATTTGAGAATAACAATGCTTTGTGTATGTGTTACATATGTTCATGTCCATCTCATAATGAGGCATTACTTGATAAGCTTTCCACTTTCCAAACATGTTAGACTACAAATCCTATCACTTCAGCCATCATAACCACAAACCTTATGAGGAATAGTAGTATATAGTATGATGAAGTTGTAGTCCAATACATGCAGAGAGCATGAGGCTGGAGAAGACTGACTATGCCACAAGAGTATTTTGTGTTAACATACATAATGTTGCCATTAGATAAGAGATGCCTGGCTTAAGCTCTTGCTACATTCTGAAACTGTAGAGAAATCATATTTTATAAGCTAAATTTGTTATACTAATAAAAGGAGATAACCATATGTTATCTCCTGCTCTTATCTACTTTGGAATTCTACTTGCAGATGTATGCAAAAAGTTGGAAAAGCAATGAAATGCCCATAAAGACTAGATTATAAAATTAATTAAACTTGCAGAAATGGTGAAGCTGATCTATTTGGTCAAAGAAAAAAAAATAACAGTGACTTCTTGTATGGATTTTTGATGAAAGAAAGAAAATGAATTTATGAAGGATTTAAGGATTAAAAATAAGATGAAAAGGCTAGGGAAGAAATTAAGATGACAATTACAGCATCCACTGGAATTGGTGGGCCGATACATTTAAAATAATAAGGAACTTGATATTTGTGAAGACCAGCTAAAGAACTGGGAGCGTGATTTCACGTTTTTGTGTCTATAATAATAAAATAATATTCAATAGGAAGAAGAAAAGAACACACATTTTTTCCAATTTTTTTCTTTTTCATTTCTCTTGCAGGAGCAGTCTTAATCTAATTTCATGCTGGGTTAAACTTGGTTTCTACTTATTGAGGACAATCAGTTGACATCATAGTCCCAACTATTTGCAGCCCATTTGACTTTGTCTAGATGGACTAACTTAAGAATCATGACTTAAGTTCTGCTGGATGGAGAGAATATGGAGAGGATTTATTTTACAGGAACATAGCCAGCTTCTGGATTTCTAGCTTGAAACAAGCAAAAGTGTGTCACTCTGGAACTAACAATAACAGGTCCATGCTGAAGTGTGTCTTTTATCTTAAATCACAGTTCCAGCATACCATCTAGCTCTGTCTACAAACAGTGTTATTGTCAGCATTTAAAATTCTTAAGCATACTTGATAAACAGAAATACCAAGATGCCTGCAACAACCCCAGAGGCACTTGAACTCAACTAGAAGAAACATTATTGTGATACAGTATTAATTACTGACCAATTTGTGTCCAACAGGTGACCAGGAGATGTGTTGAATAGTATGTGGTAGTTCGTATTCTTTGACAAAAACGCTACAATGAGGGGGAAAAATCATGGAATGACATAATGTTTTCTTAATTCACATTTCTAATTAATTATTCAGTGCTTACATGAAATGTGGAACTATTTAGGATAGTTGATGAATGCTCCCCCAAACTATGTTCATTCTTTATTGGTGAGTGGATCTATTTACAATGATATTTCAGCGATGTTAACAGTTACTATCTGAACTTTTTGATATCCAAAATATTTTGGGATTATTATCCTACTTAGTAGGAAACCACAAAGGAAATAAAAGGTGCTATAAGAAACCCATAAGCAAGACATATGCACAATGATACATTCAGTAGACATTTTTCAGTTACTGATATTAATATCCATACATGTACTTATTTTATTTATTTAAGAAAATTTATATCAGTGGTTCTTAGTCTTCATTGAGCTTGATTCTTTTTTTGCAGATATTTCATTACTCAAACTAGGTAACATCATCAGTTCTAGTGAGAAACCCTTGCCAAACCATTGGTTCATTAGTTCTGAATTCTGAAAATAGTGCTAGGTCCAGCTCAATGAAGACTGTTTATAAGTGACTAATAAGCAGTTTAAATGGAGTTTAATACAATCAATAAAGAACAAAATGAAGCATTCCAGTACATGTTTGGGAATATCATTAAACAGCTCCGTTTGAAATCTGTTTTCTTAAATAGAGCATTGCATAAATCTTTCTCAAAAAGAGCATTGCATAAATAGAGCATTGCATAAATTTTCTCAAAAAGAGCATTGCATAAATTTAAACATTACTAATGTTTTAGTCAATAAGAGAATAAATCTGTCTTACCCTAATATAAGATCATAAATGTGATAAGATGCTGTGTAAGAATATCTCCAAAGCTGAAAAGGTAACAACAATGGCGAGAGAAAAATCATTATTCTTGCTAAATGTAAAACAGATAAATAATAAAAATCTAATTTTTATAATGCTTTCTCGAGGTCTTCATTCCACTCATTATTTCTGTTTTATTAAAGACAATGCAATCAGGTAAGCAATGTTCATAAAAAGCTCTGTGGGTCTCCACTGTGGTACTAGCGTAGGAGCAGTCATCGCTATTTTTCAGTCATGAAAGAGCTTTTTACTGATGTAAATACTATTTTCAGAAAAGGAATCAATTTCTCACTTTGGGATTTAGACATAGATCAGCATTATGATTATGGAACAGTGATCGAAAAAGAGAGAGGGGGGCAGAGAAGGAGAGAGAGAGGTCACAATGGAGATACACAAACACACACACACACACACACACAGAGACACACATTCTTACAAGTTGTGTGGCTGCCATGGAGCTTTCTAACTATTTGGAAGGTTTCCCAAATGTGGAATATATTAAGATGCTTGTAGGAGGAGTGGCAGACTCTGGGGATGGAGTCCAAAGAGGGATCAGCCTAGAATCCCTATTGTTGTAATCATAGGTTTATAGGCACTGAACTTTGGGATGGAATATTGCTGAAGGGTGATGTTTTAGCCTAATGGGTGCTGTATTAACCTTATTCTTCCTCTATCGAAAGACAGCAAAGTCCAGGCTGAGTAAGCAAGCTGCAGAATCCATGACCACATGGAAAATAATTAACTTGATATACAGCATGAAGAAAACGTATAGCTAACTTCCATATAAGGAAATATATGCCTTACTCTCATTCCTTTGCTAATCACCAGTAAACATACAATCCAGGAAAAGGCAAAGAATGGAGCTTCCATTAATTATCTATAGGGAAGTCACGAGGCGGTTGCCTTATACAGCGCATGACTGAATGGTAGTTGGGGGATGGCTTAATGTATGTGGCGTTCACGGATTGGTTATTCTGTACCACATGTCAGGAAAAGTGAAATACAATAAAAGGAGAGATCTCAATACAATCAAGGTCATCTCATTGAGAAAATTTTCTCCGTTGCTTCATTCTGATGTGGCAATTATGGCACCCTGTGCCTCCCTAGAGGTCAACTCACTGGGGGAGGGCTGTTTGCCTTCACCCTACGTAGATACCATCAAATCAAGTCCAACCTCCCTTGAATTACATTGAACTTCATTGAATCCCAAGCAGGTGCTAACCATTAGTTAAGAAAATTCCTGTGCATAAGCAAAATTAGCAATACATCGAGGGGAACTTCTTGTGTGGACCTGACCATTCATACCTGACATACTGTACATTCTAATGTTTAATGACTCATTGCAAGTATCCATGCAAGTGCTAGAAGAATAAAAGTGAAACCATGAACATAAGAGCTATTTTCACTGCGCTATCTTTCTCAGCACCACCATGACCACATCCTATTTGAGAGGAGGATTCTGGAGAGAACACAAATCCAAGTGCAATCAAAAATCTGCTTTATTGACATGAAAAGAAAGAAGTGCTTTTTATATCTTCTCAGTTAATATGGCATGAATTTGCACTGATCAGGTAGGGATAGGACCTTGGAAGCAAGTTTTGTTCATGTGTGTACATGAATGTTTGCACTTTGGCCCTTTCTCTCTGCCCTTTATCCAAGCTGAAGTTATTTATTTTTTAAAAATCATTTATTTATTAATTTTTATGCTATCCAACTTACTATCTCAAGTAAATGCTTGCACAAAGCCAATGCACCTTCTGGGCGATATACTGGACATAATTGTGTTTAATTTCTACAGTGGCTACTCTCTGGGTGCATAAACTGCAAGGGAACTGAGACAAGGGTTTAATTTTTCCTCTCCATTCAGCTCATTTCTTCAGAGGTTATCTACATGGGGTCTTCATGCCTTAAGAAATCTCCTCAAGATTAGAAATCAGTGCACAAGAGCCAATCTGGAGGGGGTGAAGGGCTGGTGGTTTATCCAAAGCAAAATATGACAAATTCCTACCGCCTACATTGCAGTAATGATTATTTTCCTATGGAACCTAAGATTGGAATGATAGTGAAGGAATAAACTAAGGCCTTGCTTCAACTTCTTTTTGCAAGGAATTCCTTTGATGAATTTTTGTTGGCCTGAAAGTAATAGAATACCAATCCCAACTTTTTAAAAAATATTACCTTAGAATAGTTGCTTTCCAACAGTATAAATTTATGATCTGCAGATAATGCAAAATTTGTGGCATTCACTTCTTTCTGAAAGATTAAAACATCAAATAGTAACCAACATGTAACATTTCTTACATAAATTAAACTCGTAATTTTAAAAAAGCGGCCATACATACAAGGGAGCTATTTGTCAAAATAGTGGTTGACTGTCCTGATTCGACATTGTAAAGGATGACATTATCTTTAGACTGATGAAGATATTCATTTCCTTCAATGGAAAGAGAAATGGGATTGGTTCAATAAATTTCATGGAAATTTTATCCTATTGCATTTCTCAGGCAATCAGGCATTTAATTGGTTACTTCAAAACCACAGGCAAGGAATTTTCCTGTTAGTAAATAAAGAAGCTAAAGGCAGAAAGGTAAAGGTTAAATAAATGGTGCTTTGATCTTGTAATTCTGAATAGGCAAAAATGACATCAAAACTGAGAAAAATCAAATACAGTGATACCTCGTTTTACAAACCCCTCGTCATACAAACTTTTCGAGATACAAACCCGGGGTTTAAGATTTTTTTGCCTCTTCTTCCAAACTATTTTCACCTTACAAACCCAAGCCGCTGCCACTGGGATGCCCCACCTCCGGACTTCTGTTGCCAGCGAAGCACCCGTTTTTGCGCTGCTGAGATTCCCCTGAGGCACCCCTCCAAGGGAAACACCACCTCCGGACTTCCGTGTTTTTGCAATGCTGCAGGTGAATCCCAGCAACACAAAAACAGGCGCTTCACTGGCAACGGAAGTCCGGAGGTGGGGTTTCCCAGTGAGGGGAGCCTCAGCAAAATCGCAGAATCAGAAAAACACAGAAGTCCGGAGGTGGGGTTTCGAGGACTTCCGTGTTTTTGCGATGCTGCAATGGCTCCAGACTTCCGTTGCCAGCGAAGCACCCGTTTTTGCACTGCTGGGATTCCCTTGCAGCATCACAAAAACACGGAAGTCCAGAGGTGGGGTTTTCCATGGAGAAGAGCCTCAGGGGAATCACAGCAGCGCAAAAATGGGTGCTTCGGCAAAAAGGGTGAGTTTTGGGCTTGCACACATTAATCACTTTTCCATTGATTCCTATGGGAAACATTGTTTTGTCTTACAAACTTTTCACCTTACAAACCTTGTCCCGGAACCAATTAAGTTCGTAAGATGAGGCATCACTCTATATGCAATTTTTTTAAAAGAAAAACTCAAATGTTTTTGGTAGAGATGAGAAATATATTGATTGAATTCACAATTGAAAGTAAATTTTCCATTGTTGCTCTAATGCTTATAGTTTTAAAATTTGATTTATATCCCATTTTCTACTAGGAGAAGTATTTGGTTGTAGTTATTATTAATACATCTGCAATATTTTGCATTGTAATTCTTGTTATATATGTGTGTGTGTGTGTGTGTGTGTGTGTTATATGTGTGTGTTGTAAGCTTCGTGCTGCTGTAAATACAACTTCAGCCTGATGATGGTGAATGTGATTTCACCGAAACATCGCATAGACACTCAAAATATTACACGGGGCAAAACCCGAACTCAGAACAATCTACATACATATACCCATGAAAATCTACGAAAACAAATACAGTGGCCCCTCATGATACGAACTTAATTGGTTCCAGGAGGAGGTTCGTAAGGTGAAAAGTTCATAAGATGAAACAATGTTTCCCATAGGAATCAATGTAAAAGCAAATAATGCGTGCAAATCCTTCAGGAAAATCCCTAACTTTAGAAGGGAGGCGAACAGAGGGCAGGGAGGAGCAGCTAAAGGGGGCAGGTGGAAGAAGCAAGGCTAGGCTAAAGGGTGAGTGGGAAGAAAGAAAGGCAAGGGGGGCGCCCCTCCCTTTTCTTTCTTCAAAAGACACCGTTTCAAGCTGCCCCTCCCTTTTCTTTCTTAAAAAGACACTGTTTTAGTGCTTTTGCAAGCATGCAAAATGTTTACTCCTCTAAGCTACCCCTCCCTTTTCTTTCTTCAAAAGACACCGTTTCAAGCTGCCCCTCCCTTTTCTTTCTTCAAAAGACACCGTTTTAGTGCTTTTGCAAGCATGCAAAATGTTTACTCCTCTAAGCTACCCCTCCCTTTTCTTTCTTCAAAAAAGGGGGAAAAAAGAAACCGCTTCATCCCACCAGCAGCTGCTTGGGTTCGTAAGGTGAAAATAGTTCGGAAGAAGAGGCAAAAAAATCTTAAACACTGGGTTCGTATCTTGAAAAGTTCGTTAGACGAGGCGTTCATAAGATGAGGTACCACTGTATATATGTATGTATGTATGTATGTATGTATGTATGTATGTATGTATGTATCAAATGTTTTTAGCTGGAATTTTTTAAAATTAAGGGAGACTCGGATGGTCCCATTTCGGCTTTGTTCTGGCCTCATCAGCTAGCCACACCCTTCCTTTACTGGGATTCAATCTGGTAGCCTCTGCCTTGTAAGGCAGAGAATTAGCCGTTGAGCCATCAGACCTGATCCCTCCAGCTCTGTATCTACGAAAACAAATATATACATTTGTTTTTGTAGATTTTCACGGGTACAGGTATGACAGTCTTGGTATATTCAGGTTCCTTCCCACCAGAAATTTCCAAATCCTACACGGGAAGAAACCCGAATATACCAAGACCGTCATATATATGTATATGTATATGTATCAATGTTTTTGCTGAATTTTTAAAACATCACAGCTCCTTTTTGCTTCTAGGCCCAACCCAAGGCCGAAATAGCGCTATCTTAGTCTCCCTTAATTTTAAAAATTCAGAAAAAACATGTGAGATAGATAGATAGATAGATAGATAGATAGACACACACACACACACACACATGCTGTGTATATATATATAGATACACACACATACTGTTCGCCCTAGAACAAGGACAGAAGCACCAGCCTAAAGATGATGAGTGGGACCTCGTCGAAACGTCGCCAGAAATCTCTAAATCCTACATGGGAAGAAACCCGAATATACCAAGATTGCCATACCTGTACCCGTGAAAATCTACGAAAACATATATATATATATATATATATATATATATATATATATATATATATATATATACATACATACAGAGAGAGAGAGAGATACAGTATGTGTGTGTGTATAAACACACACACACACACACATATATATATATTATTATTATTATTATTATTATTATTATTATTATTTATTAGATTTGTATGCCGCCCCTCTCCGTAGATTATAGATATATATTCTACACAAAAATACATATACCGTATTTTTCGCTCTATAAGACGCACCTGCTGATAAGACGCACCTAGATTTTAGAGGAGGAAAATAGAAAAAAAATATTTTGAGCCAAAAAGGGGAGAGGAAGAGAGGAAGGAGTGAAAGAAGGGAGTGAGGGAGGAAAGAAGGGAGGAAGGAAAAGGAAAGCAAGAAATGGAGGGAGGAAAGGAAGGAAGGAAGGAAGGAAAGAAAGAAAGAAAGAAAGAAAGGGGGAAGGAACAGGAACAGAGGAAGGAAGCAAGGAAACTTATGAAAGGGGAGAGTAAGAGAGGAAGGACTGAAGGGAGGGAGGGAGGGAAGAAGGTAGGAAGGAGAAAGAAAAGAAGAAATAGAGGAAGGGAAGGTAAAAGAGAGAAAGAAAAAGAGCAAGAAAGAAAGCAAGAAAGAAAGAAAATGAAAGAGAAATAAAAATAGAGAGGGGGAATGAAAGAAATGGAAGGAGGGAAGGAAGGAGAGAAAGCAAGAGAAAGAAAGAAAGCAAGAGAAAGAAAAAAGAATGAAAGAGCAAGAGAGCAAGAGAGAAAAAGAAAGAAAGAAAGAAAGAAAGGCAACTTCAAAGAAAGGCTCACTGAGCATCTCTCACTCTCTCTCTCTTTCTATCCCTCTTTCTTTCTTTCTCTTTCTTTTCCTTTCTCTCTCTCCTCTTCCTTTATCTCCTCTCTCTCCCTCCCTCTCTTTCTCTCCCCCCTCTCTCCCCCTTTCCCTCTCTCTTTCTCTCTCTCCCTCTCTTGCTATCTCTCCCCCCCTCTCCCTCTCTCTTTCTCTCCCCCCCTCTCCCACTCTCTTTCTCCCTCTCCCTCTCTTTCTCTCTCTCCCCCTCTCTCTTTCTCTCTCTCCCCCCCTTTCTCTCACTCTCTCTTTCTCACTATCTTGCTGTCTGTTGCTCTCACTCACTCTCGTTCTCCGTTCTTCTCAGCGGTGACGCGCGCACGCCCTGCCCGCCTCACCTTTGCCGAGAGCTCTCAGCAAGGGGGTTGTAGGAGAGGCGGGGCCGGCGGCAAAGGTGATATTCAATGTCGGGGGCGCACGAGCGGTTGCACGCGCTCCCTATCTCCCTGCTAGCCCACTCGGAATATTCAAAATAAGAAAAACCTTCGCCGGCAAAGGCTTTTCTTATTTTGAATATTCCGAGTGGGCTAGCAGGGAGATAGGGAGCGCGCGCAACCGCCCGTGCGCCCCCGACATTGAATATCGCCTTCGCCGGCCTCCGCTGAGAAAAGCCTTTGCCGGCATTTCCTCTCGGCGCAGCGGCGGGCGGAGAGAGGGAAGGGGGGGCAGCGGCGTCCCTCCTGGCCTTGGCGGGCCGCCCGACCCTCCCCACCTCCTGCAAACGCGGCGGGCGGCGGGGGGAGAGCGAGGAGCCGGTTCCGGCGGGCGCGGGGCTTAGCTGGCTGGCTGGCGGGGGGGAGCGCCGCTGGTGGTGAGGAGGGAGACCCTCCTCCGGGAGGGAGGGGGCCAGGCAGCAGCTAGCCAGCCAGCCGGCAGGATGGCGCTTCCGAGTTCGCAGCCTCCCCCCCCCACCCTGCCTGCATCTTCGCTCCATAAGACGAGGCTGATTTTTCTTCCTACTTTGGGAGGAAAAAAACTGCGTCTTATGGAGCGAAAAATACGGTACACATGAAAACAGTGTATACATTTTATATTGGGATTTTTAACATAAAAACTGAATATTCATCTACCGTAAATTGCAAGTCCATCAAAATACGTTCCAAATGCTTAAAACCAAAGCTCATATCATATTTGACAATTGAACGTCATACATTCACACAAATTAAACAGAACATAAATTGACACGTCATCCCTATTTTGTCTTTTATAATGTAACTGATTTGTAAAAATAAACAAGGAAAAATAATTCCTTAAAATCAGGCAACTTGCACTGAAATAATAATACCAATTTAAAAAATCATGCGAATGATGTTGTTTATCATTTTTAAAGCCCGGAAGATTATAAAATACCCAATTAGTAATTTAGTTTTTAGACTCATTATTTACGTTCTGACCAAGTCTAGAAACTCTGTGGCTTCAAAAAAAAAAAAATACTCCAGGGAATGGCAGATTTAGCAGTTCTGGGCACTTGTAACACTTCTTAGCTGTATACATTTGTCCAAGAATCATAATTATCTAGGGAACAAAGATAATCACTATCATGATTATCGAGTCTTCGGAGAGGGGCGGCATACAAATCCAAGTAATAAATAAATAAATTACATGTAAACTGTTTCTTACAAAGAACTTTTGGGTTTTATACACATACTGTATGTTGCAATGATTTTATCTACAATTACCTTGGAAGCAAATCTTACAGATCTTGGATCCTCAATGATTCTTTAATATCATTGCTGATTATCTCAAGTCTTCCAATTCTCTGCATTTTTAAATAGGCTTATCAATTTAGTCTATTGTTAAAGATACCACACACCCTGTCCCTGCACTACTGAGGGGAAGAAACTACAATTGAAACCCAAATAATCCCATTAAAAATGAAACATAACCCTCACATTTGGCAGATTAAAAAAATCATTTCATGTTCTATCGCTGACCCATATTATCCCATAATTCCAAATTAATTTCACATACCTGAAACCCAGTATGGAGAAAAGGTCCTGTAATTAAACTCTCCTTCCAAAATGTCATCCAGGGTAAGTGGTCTGGAATTATTTCGTTTATATTTATCTTCAGAAACAAGACAGAGATGACAGGATGATCACACAATGTAGAGAAATTGCACCTAGAATACTACATTTTTTGAATAGGGGGCAATTTCAGGTTCATGGAGGCTATAGTTAAAAAGAAATCAAACAGGAAAAGTGTGTCAGACCGATGCAAGATGTGCCATTCTCAACTCATTTGAAAAATAAGCCTGGTTATTTGAGAATCATTTATCATTGGTAAGTTTTGGCCAATACGATTGGGCAGAATGTGTATGTTCCAGCTTGCTTAATTAAATAATGTCTTTTATCAGAACCATGAATAGAAGCAAGAATCTTCTATACCTTCCTTATAGAATAGCATTCTGTTGTGATTTTATAAATATAGTATCTTGAAATTTCTTTCATGCAAATTGTATTTGCACTTCTCGGGGGAGATGATGTTGTTTTGCATCATTTGTAAATTGTAAATCTATAACTTTTGTCTACCTTGTTGTTGTTTTTTGGTATTAATTTTTTTATTGATTTTATAAAATATGAACACACACACAACATACAACAAGTGACACACACACACACAGAGAGAGAGAATAGCATTCTGCCATAAATCTCTGGAAAGTTGGCTGGTCACCCAGGCCTTGGGGCAGAGTGGTGCTGAGCTTCTTCTTGATACAGTATGTATAATTTTCTATTCTAGATGTCATGATCTGTTTCTTAAATTTTATTATTTTTTTATTTTAAAAAATAAGGCACCCAGAGGTGTTTGGAATCAGGCACACTTTAAATTATTTCTGGAATGCTATTTCTGTAAGTTTAGTAATGCTTTTCCAACATTTGGGAAAGATCATTTTTTAGCATGTGAATGGCAATGACCCAAGACTAATAGTACGAAATTTTTACAATGTGCATGCCACTAGCAAGATGAAACTTTGGCTCTTGCATTTCAAATAATGGAGAAATGCACGTTTTGGAAATCAGCAAAGGTACTCTGAGACTCACAGATGTGTTAACATCAGCACCCAATAGATTCCAGGTGTTCAAAATATTATGGTAAAATCATGACATTGTTTTGGCACGTGTGAGTATTAGAAAGCCAAATGGAATTCCGCAGTACGGTTAAACAGCCAGAAATCCAGTACTTGCAATTCTTGTAGTTTTGCCATGAATGTCCTTGGCTCACTCAATCAAAATTATATAATATAGTTGTATTTAACTGATACAATGATGATGGCATATAGCTACGCTTTGGGGCTCCTCATTTTTGCAAAAACCATGAGTCATTTTCATAAAGAAGCAAACTCTTGTGAGACAATGGCCCTCTAACCTAGTTTCAGAAAGATGCCTGTTTAACTTGAAATTAACCAGGCTAAATATGCAAAGCAGTAATCCACCAAGAACACTAAGGAACTGTCTATTGAGAAATAGATTCTGGGGAATGGATTCTGAAATTCTTACAATTTCCTGCAATAAATCACATAATTTGATACATCAGCCATTTTACTAGGAGCTCTGGAAGAAAAACAGACATAAATTAGACTCACATTCTCTTCCAATAGTCATGTGAGTCAGTCTTTCTGTTATAATCACAGGGTCACTTGCTAATACATGTTATTATCCTTAAGGTCTGAATAATTTATTGACCTGCATAAATTCCTATTTTATCCTTATTTGCAGAAAATTCAGTTTCTTGCCTCTCATGTGACAAATGATTCAGATAGCTTAGGAAATTCATCATGTTCTCAAAACAAAATACACACACACACAAACAAAAACAAAAAACCCAGAAGGTCAGAAGACAAAACTTAAAGGGACTGGTTACAATTTGATGCAACAGTACTGTACACACAGACACATCCATCATGCTATTCCTTTTCAGTAAGCAATATTATGCAGAGCTTGGAGAAGCAGTATGGTATAAGGAAAAAAAGAGAAATATACTTTAAATTAGTTCACACCAATGCATTTCATAATTTGTACTTCTCCATCCTTTTCTATCCTTGCAAACTCTCAGTGATTTCCTTCGCCTCCATACAAGACTTTCTGTTTTCCTTCTCCTTTCAATCTGTTCATTCTTCCTTCACCTATTTCTTTTATCATTTGATCAAATTAAAAAACAAATCTGAACAATTCTGTTTTATAATTTTAAAACAAATGTCTTTTAATATGAAAAAAACACATCTGAATGACAACCAACTTATAAAACAAATGTACTCAAACAAAAACAAATATGACAACTAATAAAATATAATTAATCATCTCAAATGTATTCAAACAAAAATATATATGACTAATCACCTCAACTTTTTCTTTTGTTCTAAGCGCTCCTGAATTTATTCATATTCATTCATGCATCACCAATTTATTCTTGACACTGCTTTTTCTTATTTTACATACACACTTCTTCAATTTCCCATTTTCATGGCCTTTAACTTACTTTTGTTTCTCCTAGCAAATCTGATTCTCACTTCTATATATAAAGGTGGTACATTATTATTCATAGCTAATTTTGCTTCTTTTGAAAAGAATTCAGTTCTTGAAACAAACCATAAACTAACTTATGGTCAGCATTTACCTATCCTAAATATATATGTATTCATTTCTCCATCATTAGTAAAAAAATTCACCCAACATTCTTTTCACTAAATTCCAAAGCAGTTTTCACTTCCTTCTTTTCTATATCCATTTCCCATTTGTTCTATTGGAAAAAACTATCTTCTCCTATAAATTTGTTATACAGAATTCATATTTTCTATTTCAGTGTTTTTACTCCAATTTATTTTCTTGTCCAAATCAATGATCTTTTAAAGTTTTAGTCTTTTCTCTGAATTAACTGATGCTTATATCAATATTCAAAACAAACTTTTTTGAATGTGAACAGAATGCGAACAGATATTCACCAAAGAGTCACAATTCTCATTCATTCTTGGATCCCTAAATGATTCAATAACTTTTCTGTTCTCTCTATTCTTGATCCCATTGATATTTCACATCACTTAGCAATGTTTCATCTATGGATTATGCGGATTCTAAACACTGCACAAATTTGCCCAGAATTCAACTTTGATTCTTTCATTCCTGGAGCATAATACACAATTACTGCCAACCTATGGATTCGTCCTTTCATACCCACCCTCCACAACTCTCAAGCATTCATATATTCTGACATATATTTGAGCTTTTTCTTTCATAATGAAACCTGTACCTTCACTTCCTCACATGCACTCATCAACTGCACCATCATAAACCATAGTTTAGCTCTACACAGCCTTCCTTTTCCCTTTAGTTTTGAAGATAACAAATCTATGTTTCTGGCATGCAATGCAGAATTGCAGGTTAACTCACTGCTCACTGGCGGGAGTTCAATCCTGACCAGCTCAAGGTTGATTCAGTTTTCCATCCTTCTGAGGTCGGTAAAATGAGCCTCGGTGGCGCAGCAGGTAGAGTGCTGTACTGCAGGCCACTGAAGCTGACTTGTAGATCTGAAGGTCAGCGGTTCAAATCTCATCACCCGCTCAAGGTTGACTCAGCCTTCCATCCTTTCGAGGTGGGTAAAATAAGGACCTGGATTGTGGGGGCAATAGCCTAGCTCTATTTTAAAAAGTGCTCTTGCTAACATGTTGTAAGCCGTCCTGAGTCTAAGGAAAAGGGCGGCATAAAAATCAAATAAACAAACAAACAAACAAACAAACAAACAAAAAATGAAGACCGGGATTGTTGGGGACAATATGTTGACTCTGAAAACTGCTTAGAGCGGGTTGTAAAGCACTATGAGATGGTATTTAAGTCTAACTGCTATTGTTATGTTTTTCCATTTGTTCGTTAATTCATGCTATCTAGTGTACAGTAATTCCTTGTTTTTCACGGGGATACGTTCCAAGACCACCCATGAAAAACGAATTTCTGCAAAGTAGAAAAAAGATATTTTTTTATGTATTTAACAAGTATTTGGACTTTTAAAACCCACCCTTTGCATTAAAACAGTCATTCTATAATGTTTCTCAGCTGGAACTACATGTGGTATCCTACCAGTTTCTTTAATAGGATACAGAAGAATTTTATGAATTTTTAATGGATTTAAGCCCCCTTTGAAAACCCGTGAAGTAGCGAATCCACAAAAGATGAACCGTGAAGTAGCGAGGGATTACTATAGTTCCATTCTAAAACAATCCTCCATATGCCATGGTCAACACCAGTTGAGTCCATTGGCTGTATCTTCCAGGCACCTCTCATGATTTTGTTATTCAAGTTTTCACATAATATTTTTTATCATCAGTCCTATTTGCCCTATATAGCTTTCCTTGCTTATTGGGAAGTACAATACTAATGACTTTGAACATATTGGTACTGACTTATCCCAAGCATGTTAAGTTGTTTTTTTCGGATATTTCAGCCCAGCACGCACGCGCCCACAAGGTGCAGCCATATGGCGCAGGAGGAAGCGAACCGGCAGCGAAGTAAGTTACACCCCACCTCTGCCAACAACTATTGTAAATGACATTATTCCAGAGGGATATGGTTAAAAAAAAAGCTAACGTGGCAACTATGATTACATAATCAAAACCCTGCCCCCCCTTTTAACATGCATTGCATGTGTGCGATGACTGTAAAAAACCCTTTTTACAGTCATCGCACACATGCAATGCATGTTAAAAGGGGGGAGGCAGGGTTTTGATTATGTAATCATAGTTGCCATGCAAGCTTTTTACTATTAGGCTTCTATTGTGTGATTGTGGCCAGCATCTTGACTTTATGATCCCACACTCTGGGGGCGCTTGTTACCGGTACTTGTTTTATTACTTTTTACTCTGAATATATAGTATTCACTTTTGGAATTAAATTAGGGCTTCTTCCCAAACATAACATAAGGTTCGCTGAAGAGAAGAAGGTATCCATATTTCCACTTAACATAGATCTACAACCTCTCCACTCTCTACAATCACTTTTAACTATTAGGTCCTTCACACCTTTCTGGTTTGATGATTGTTGCCCTTTGCAATATGAAAACATCTTTATTTTAACAGGTGTGTGAAAGCATATCTACGTTTTGCAAATGGTAATGCTTTGGATTCTTCCTCCTGAAATAAATAACTATTAGTTACTATAGAATAAACATGTCACTTCCACTGTTGGCAAAGCTCCTCACCAGCACTAGTGCAGAAGAAAACTGTCAAGACAAATAAACACAAAGGGAATATAGATAGACTATCATACCAAAGCAGATGGGCTGCACCTTATAAGAACTGGAAAGAATATATTTTATTTATTTATTTATTTTATTTATTTATTTATTTTGTCCAATACACAATGAGAGTTTTCATGGGTATATATATATACACACACACACACACATAGTAAAATATATGATGAGGGTTATAGAGGACATACTCGTAGTAAAATATAACTATGAAAGAATAGAAAAGAAGATATAGTAATAGAACATATCAATGAAAGAATAGAAGAAGAGATATAGGAACAGAAGGAAGGTATAGGAGATATAGGAGAGCAATAGGACAGGGGACGGAAGGCACTCTACTGCACTTGTACTCGCCCCTTACTGACCTCTTAGGAATCTGGATAGATCAACCGTAGATAATCTAAGGGTAAAGTGTTGGGGGTTTTGGGGATGACACTATGGAGTCCGGTAATGAGTTCCACGCTTCAACAACTCGGTTACTGAAGTCATATTTTTTATAGTCAAGTTTGGAGCGGTTAATATTAAGTTTAAATCTGTTGTGTGCTCTTGTGTTGTTGTGGTTGAAGCTGAAGTAGTCGCCGACAGGCAGGACGTTGCAGCATATGATCTTGTGGGCAATACTTAGATCTTGTTTAAGGCGTCATAGTTCTAGGCTTTCTAGGCCCAGGATTGAAAATTTGGAAAATGGTTGTTTCAGCTTATCAGAAAGTCCTTTCTGGCTCCCTTAAAGGAGGCAATTGTGTGCAACCTCCTCAAAAAGTCTTCCTTGAATCTGGCTATTTGGTCCTGTTTCCAATCTTCCATTTTTATGGAAGGGTGTTGAGAAGGTGGTGGAACTTCAGCTCCAGCAGTCCTTCAAAAAAAGTTAGAAGTCCAGTGACTTAAAAAAATAGAATTAAAAGCTTAAATATGGTTTTGTAAAAGACATTTCCATTGCATAAAATTATGGATTTGTTATCAGTTCTTCATCTGCTGTACATGCTCCATACAAAGAAATTCTCTCATTAATTATGTGTTTGTATAACATGTTTAAATATAAAATATCTTCTCTTAATTGCATGTTTTGTATTAACCTTTAATCAAGGTTGAATGACTTGTATATACCCTCTTCAGCAGTTTTATTAAATATCTATTCAAGTAAGGTTTGTGCTCATTACTTGAAATTATTTCATTTTGCCTGCAACAAAGTCCATTGTAGGCAAAAGGTGAATGGTGTATTTCTGGTATCCATTTCGTTAGCTCTTATGTCAGACAGCTGTCACATAAATTTATTTATTTATTATTTATTCATTTGTCCAATACACAAATACATAGGAAGAAAAATAGACATGTAGTAATATATATAAGGGTAAAGTGAACTTAAAGGAGAGGATATATGAAAGAAAAAAAATATATGATAAGTGAGAGAAAGGAAGGACAGGGGACGAAAGGCACACCGGTGTACTTATGTACGCCCCTTAATGTTTACAATATGTTCTATATTGAATATATTGAATATGTTTACAATATGTTCTATATTGAAAATAAACTGCATTGTAACACAGTGAAGAAATTGCAATGACCAACCTCTAGTATCTACCTTAGTACTGGACCGTGCCTGAATCTTGAAACTAGATCTGTTTACTATCACTCAGTTTTATTTGTCAGCTTGGCTAAGAAAAGCTTCACATTGGCTTATGTTTTTGTAAACTTCAGCTAGAACAGCCTTCCTCAAATTGGTGCTATGCAGATGAACGGAAATGACAATGGGAATAATTGGCCAGCACAACTAAAGGAAAAAGCTAAATCAAAACCTCTTGACTTGGTACTCTGCTCTACTTCCTCATTCTCCATGTTTTATATAAATGAAAGAGGAAGCTGTAAAAAAACGTATTTTCAACATACTCAGATGTTACCTTTGTCTATCATGAATTGCAGGATTAAACAACAAGGCTAAAAAGATTCAAGTATTAAAACCACTGATGAGATTCAGACATTTTTGGTTGCAGCTACTACAGGATTGAAATATTAGTATTTTACAACTGTCTGCAATTAGCAAAAAAGGAGACCACAAGCACAATTGTTAACACTTAAATGCTTGTTAGCTCATTTTCATCAATGAAATATGTAGTGAGATGGCTGATAGGCCTTTCATACCTGCCAAAAGTTCCAGATTCTAGACTCATCCCTTAAGGGTTTCATGCATGGAGCCTCTTGGCCACGAGAAAAGATTAACCAGAGTGTCAGGCCAAAGCCATTTTCTTTGGGATCTTAGGCCTGCCACACTTTATATTATTATTCTATGCATTTTCTTCTGTGGGAAAATGGGAGGAGAGGATTGTATGAACTTGCTAGCACATAGCCATAACAAGTTCTTCCTAGAAAGCCAAGGTCATCCTTTGTCTCTGCACCTCTGCACCTGCACGGAAAGAGATAGGTGGATTCTGCCAGCATGGCAATAGAAGATTGGACAATGTGACAGGCTTGTAGGTGTGGGGGCAAGGACTTGAACTTTCAACTGGGTGGTGAAACCTGGGAAGATTTTGATTCAGGTTTCATCCAGATGTGCCAACATGGCTCTATTAATAAACTGGAACATTGAGGAATACAGTGGTACCTCGTGATACAAACCCCTCGTGATACGAACACTTTGAGATATGAACCCGGGGTTCAGAAAATTTTTGCCCCTTCTTACGAACTTTTTTCACCTTACAAACCCACCGCAGATCGCAAAATGGCGCTCCGCTGGGCGCCGCTGCCCGGCTGTCACCTTTTAAAACAGCCGGGGGGCTTCTCGGTGTTCTCCCGAAGCCGAAGCCGAACTTTTCGGGTTTGGGTTCGGGAGGCCGCCGAGAAGTGCCGCCGCCCGCCTGTCACATTCTTAAACAGCCGGGGGCCTTCTTGGCATTCTCTTGAACCCGGAAGTTCGGGTTCAGGTTCGGGTTCCGGAGGCCGCCGAGAAGCGCCTGGCTGTTTCAGAAGGTTACAGCTGGGCGGCGGTGCTTGGCAGAGCACCATTTTTGCGATTGGCGATGGCGTTTTTGGCCGATCTGGAGGCTGGAAAGGAGGTGGGGAATCCCAATAGGGAATTCCATGGGCGGAGCTTTGATGTCACAAAGACATCCTTCCTGGAGGCCATGTGTTGGCCGACTTCTGGGTTCGGGTTCGGGAGAATGCCGAGAAGCCCCCCGGCTGTTTAAGAAGGTGACAGGCGGGCGTTGGCGCTTCTCAGTGGCCTCCTGAACCCGAACCCGAAAAGTTCGGGTTCGGGTTTGGGATAACACCGAGAACCCCCCTGGCTGTTTTAAAAAGTGACAGCTGGGGGGCGGCGCCCAGCGGAGCACCATTTTGGGATTTCCCCCCCCCCCCCTTTGCACGCATTAATCGCTTTCACATTGTTTCCAATGGGAAACATTGTTTCGTGTTACGAACTTTTTGCCTTACGAACCTCCTTCCGGAACCATTTAGGTTCATAGGACGAGGTATTACCGTACTTCGCTTTGGACTCCAATTTAATTTTGGAGGCTATTTGGAGTCTGATAGATCTGTTCAAAGTAGCTCTTAATGTTTCTTCTCTGACAACATTAATTTTGCTGAAAACAGGATAGCTAAGGAGATCTAAAGTCCCTATATTAAAAAATAATATAGAACTACCAAAAGAGGAGTCCTCCCCCCACTACTGACTGTATATTGCTTATAACAATATATCATAAGTTTAAATAGTAGGCTAATGGAAAATGCAGCTGTATGTGGGTGTGTATGTGCGTGCATTCCTCCTTGGTAAGTGGTTTTATCTTTCATTCTTTAAGGCTTTCAGGTTTTCATGAGAGAAATGAACTGTTTTCTAAACTTGTGTTTTACAAGAGGGATGATCCAAGGTCTCCAATGATCTGGCTCAAATCTGTATGAGGAAGGCAACCTGGGGTGTATGCAGGATTGGATTGCTACCCAGTACAGGCTAACCTGCGCACCGGTAGCAAAAATGGAACTGTGCACGTAGCTCTACGTCTCTGTCATGTGTTTGCATGCATCCAAGAGAGATTTCGCTTCTGCCCATGTTCAGGAAGCAAATTCTCACGAGGAGACGTGTGCATGCATGGGATTTTGGCAATGTTTTGCTACTGTGCATGCACGTTAGGTAAGTTAGAACCAGGGGTGGGCAGCAGGCAGGACGGGGTGGAACACAGTTCCACCGGCAGAAATGAATATGTGTGAGCAGCTGCAGCTGATCAGCGGCTGTCACTTCCTGGATTACAACTTGGGCGTCCCACAACTTGGGCATCCTCCTCGATCCACAGCTCACATTAGAGAACCATCTTTCAGCTCTGGCAAGGGGGCCTTTGCCCAGGTTTGCCTGGTGCACCAGTTGCGGCCCTATCTGGACCGGGACTCACTGCTCACAGTCACTCATGCCCTCATCACCTCGAGGTTCGACTACTGTAATGCTCTCTACATGGGGCTACCTTTGAAAAGTGTTCGGAAACTTCAGATCGTGCAGAATGCAGCTGCGAGAGCAATCATGGGCTTCCCAAGATATGCCCATGTTACACCAACACTCCGCAGTATGCATTGGTTGCCGATCAACTTCCGGTCACAATTCAAAGTGTTGGTTATGATCTATAAAGCCCTTCATGGCATCGGACCAGAATACCTCCAGGACCACCTTCTGCCGCACGAATCCCAGTGACCGGTTAGGTCCCACAGAGTTGGCCTTCTCCAGGTCCCGTCGACTAAACAATGTCATTTGGCGGGACCCAGGAGGAGAGCCTTCTCTGTGGCGGCCCTGACCCCCTGGAACCAGCTCCCCCCGGAGATTAGAACTGCCCCCACCCTCCTTACCTTTTGTAAAGTTCTTAAGACCCATCTCTGCTGTCAGGCATGGGGGAACTGACACATCTCCCTCGGGACCTATACAGTTTATACATGGTATGTTTGTATTTATGTTTGCTTTTAATAATGGGTTTTTTAGTGTTTTTTAAATTATTAGATTTGTTCTTACATTGTTCTTGTTATTGTTGTGAGCCGCCCCGAGTCTACGGAGAGGGGCGGCATACAAATCTAATAAATAATAATAATAATAATAATAATAATAATAATAATAATTATTATTATTATTATTATTACTGGTCTGGGCTGAGCTCTCATTTTTTCTCCTGCTGCTGCTCCTGTTGCATCTGCGCTCCTCGTTTTTTCCCCCTTTCCTCCTTCCTGGCCTCCAACGAGCTTCCCTCTCTCCTACCCGGCTCCCCTCCAGCCTCCCGCAGCCACCTCCCGCCTGAGGTGCAAGCAGAAGGAGTGGGTGAAAGAAGCACTGGCAGCATTTATGCTTCTGGCAGCACTGTTCGCCTAGCTACCCGGGAGGCCAAACCAGGAAGGAGAGCGCGGGAAACACGAACCAAATTGTCACCCCAGCGAGCAACACTGGTAAGGTTGTAAGTTGAGGACTTAACAGTTCACTTGAACGATGAAGATTGTTCAAGCTACTGCCACCTGGTCACATGGCTGGCAAGCCACACCCACAAAATAAGCCACACCCACAGTATGGCAGTAAAAATTTTGGCTGCCCATTACTGGTTAGGACCCACCCCTCTTCAGCATGCACCGCAATGTAAATGGAAATAAATATATCTTTTGAAAAGATCCTATGCATTGATCGCTCCAAACATTTCTCTTTTACTTGGACACAGACACATCTGTCCAGTATTTCCAAATTTTATCAGAGTTACAGTTTTGTAGAGTTACAAACGTCTGCACAAATATCACTAAATACAGAAGCTGCAGCTTAAGGGCGGGGGGATGAGGTTGTGTGCACACAAATGCTGTCCAAATTAGGGTGTTGATAAGATAGGTTATCATGCACACATCCTAAATTGCATTTCCCTTCCCCCCAAAAAATATCTGCAAATACTTCCAGTGATGCAAAATGAAGGAAATGTCTCTCTCCTCACCCCATCCCTCCCTTCAAAAGTTAACGTACCTTTTGTAGGAATTAACACAATGCACAGAATTAACAAGGAGAGCAAAAGGCAGGAGATCACTCCAACTAGGATTTTCATCTGAACCTGCAGGAAAGAAACGAGCCCAAATGTTCACGTTGTTCATCCCCTTCCTCCTACACTTACAGCATTTCTGCAAGAATTTTAGTTAAGTCCTGCAAACTACAGAAAGCTTGAAGTTTGCTTTCAACTTTTCTTTCTTTGCTTGAGCATGCTAAAGCATCAAGCGTTTCTCAAAGGGGAGCACCAGACACAGTTTAAATGGCCCAGATCTCCGATACTCAAATTTTCATTTTGTTTTACAGACCTTCATGCTTCTTCTTGTCTTCAAAGAGGTCCTGCTGCTTCTTGCTGTTCCGAATGTTAGTCACTAACTCTCCCAAAGCAGTTTGAAAAGCAGCTGCAGCTGCAGTCCAAATAGGAGACTAAGGGTTGTTTTTTTTAAAGTGTTTTAATAAGCCATGCCAAATTTCAAAGGTTTTCCATGCAATTGGAAACAGATTTTTAAGGGCGTTCTAAAGCCTGCAATGAACTGTGGGGCTGCAAAGGGTCTGTGTCATTACTCAAATTTGCTTACCCAAATTTATGACTCAGCAGCAGATTTGGCATGTACTACTTACAGCATGTTTTGGAAATATGTAAGATAAGATTTAAATTAAGATCCATTCATTGTACAATGACAAAGAAAATCCGTTTTATCTGTTGGCTGACATATAAAAATAGGGATATGTCTGTATATAGAAACTTGGGATTGATACTTTGGAAAGAACTTTATTGGCTTCCCTGGGAAAAAGGATCAGGGAGCTGATAAGAAAATTAATTAATTAATTAACGAATTAATGAATGAATTAATGAATTAATTAATTAATTAATTAATTAATTAATGAATTCATGAATTAATTCGTTAATTCATTAATTTGTTAATTCATTAATTCATTAATTCATTAATTCATTAATTCATTAATTCATTAATTCATTCATTCATTCATTCATTCATTCATTCATTCATTCATTCATTCATTCATTCAGCTGTGATTCCAGGAGAGTTGCTGGCATTTATGATAAATATTATTTTAGAGAATAATGGCGCAATGGTGTTCCAAAACATCATGATTCCAGTTTTTGTTCAAAATGTTTAAGCTCACCCCCTGTGTATTGGGGAGGGCACACAGAAGTGTGTGCATGTTTGTGTGTATCAGTTAGAAGGCATGTATTTAATCTTAAAAAACCTTACTTCATTCTTACTTGATGATAAGATTCATGGATCAAAATGGGAATACTCTTCTTAGAAACCATGATGAATGAGGACACAAATAAGAAGAAACTCTCATTCAATATGTCAAGGAAATAAGAGAAAATTCTCAAGTTAAATCTTAAAGGACTAGTAAAAGTAAAGGTTCCCCTCGTACATATGCACTACTCCAGTGATGGCAAAGGAGAGCCATATCTGAGGGCACGTGAGACGTTGCCTTATATCAGCTCCAGCTTGCATGTGTGTGCTATCTAGCTGATTTTTAGTCTTCTTTTGGGGCGTTTTTGCTCTCCCCAGAAGTTTGTTTCCAAATTTCCGGTTGGCCCATTTGGCCATTTTTTTTGCAGCTCAGGCATTTGCGTGCGTGCATGGGGGTGCAGTGGGGAGGAGGGGTTGTGTCTATGCATGGGGAAGGGCATGGGTGAGGGCATGCATGTGCTCTCTAGTGCGCGCATGGCCCTTGGCACATGAGCCAAAAAAGGTTCACCATCTCTGTGCTAGTCATTCCTGACTTTAGGAAGCAGTTGTCATTTCCATTTCAACACCGAAGAGAGCCAGCACTGTCCAAAGACATCTCCATGGTCATGATGAAAGCACACAGAATGCTGTTATCTTCCCATCAAAGGTGGTCCCTATTTTTCTACTTGCTTTTTTACATGCTTTTAAACTGTTAGCTTGGCAGAAGCTGGGACAAGTAATAGGAGCTCCGCCCGTTACGCGGCCCTAGGGATTTGAACTGCTGAACTGTCGACCTTTCTGATAGACAAGCTCAGCGATTTAGCCACTGAGCCACAGGACTACAGTAATGCAAAACAGAGTAATTTCCCTTTTTGCACAAATCCTAAATACAGTGATACCTCATTTTACAAACCCCTCTTCATGCAAACTTTTCGAGATACAAACCCGGGGTTTAAGATTTTTTTTGCCTCTTCTTCCAAACTATTTTCACCTTACAAACCCAAGCCACCGCCACTGGGATGCCCCGCCTCCAGACTTCTGTTGCCAGCGAAGCGCCCGTTTTTGCACTGCTGGGATTCCCCTGAGGCTCCCCTGCATGGGAAACACCACCTCTGGACTTCCGTGTTTTTGCGATGATGCACGGGAATCCCAGCAGCGCAAAAACGGGTGCTTCGCTGGCAGTGGAAGTCCAGAGGTGGGGTTTCCCAGCGAGGGGAGCCTCAGCGAAATCGCAGCATCATAAAAACACAGAAGTCTGGAGGTGGGGTTTCCCATGGAGTAGAGCCTCAGGGGAATGCCAGCAGCGCAAAAGTGGGCGCTTCGCCTGGCAAAAGGGGTGAGTTTTGGGCTTGCACGCATTAATCGCTTTTCCATTGATTCCTATGAGAAACATTGTTTCATCTTACAAACTTTTCACCTTACAAACCTCATCCTGGAACCAATTAAGTTCGTAAGACGAGGTATCATTGTATAATATTCAACTTTGTGGATGTCAAATTTCATTTAGGCTGCAATTCATTTGCATATACTGTATCTGGGAACAAATCCAGAAGAACTTAGTGACATCTACTTTTAAACAAGGATGTTTAAGATTACACTGCTGGTTCATCTTAGAATCAGTCTTAATACAGGAAATAGTATAAGGGCAGACTAGATGGACCATGAGGTCTTTTTCTGCCATCAATCTTCTATGCTTCTATGTTTAATGGCAATATTTCAGTTTTCTAAGTCTGGGACTTTAAAATGTAAGTAAAATGGATACACCCAGCATACAGAGTGAATTTGAGTCATCTCCTCTTTCACAGGATTTATTCTTTTCTAATTACATTCTCAAGTAAGAATCTTGTCCAATGTGGTGCATATCAGATACCTTGGCACTAAAACCTCAAGAATTCCCAACCAGTCTATCAGCTGGGAACTATCCAAGCACTTATATGGAATTAGGCCCCAAGCTCATTAGGAATCATTTTCTTACATAATCTATAAAGATAGTCCACACAGATATTACTTATTATGCACCCAGGGAAATACAAATACAGTGGTACCTCATCTTACGAATGCCTCTTCTAACGAACTTTTCAAGATACGAATCCGATGTTTAAGATTTTTTTGCCTCTTCTTCCGAACTATTTCACCTTACGAACCCAAGCAGCTGCTGCTGGGATGAAGGGGTTTCTTTTCCCCCCCTTTTTTGAAGAAAGAAAAGGGAGGGGCTGCTTGGAGTAGGAAACATTTTGCAGAGAACAACGTGCTTGCAAAGGAACTGAAAGGCTGTCGTTTTAAGAAAGAAAAGGGAGGAGGGAGGGGCAGCTTGGGGGAGGAAAACTTTTGCAGAGAGCAACATGCTTGCAAAGGAGCTGAAAGGGTGTCTTTTTAAGAAAAAAAGGGAGGAGGGAGGAGCAGCTTGGGGGAGGAAATTTTTTGCAGAGAACAACGTGCTTGCTAAGGAACTGAAAGGGTGTCTTTTTAAGAAAGAAAAGGGAGGAGGGAGGGGCAGCTTGGGGGAGGAAAATTTTTGCAGAGAACAATGTGCTTGCAAAGGAACTGAAACGGTGTCTTTTGAAGAAAGAAAAGGGAGGGGCGCCCCCTTGCCTTTCTTCCTTCCCACTCACCCTTTAGCCTAGCCTTGCTTCTTCCACCCGCCCCCTTTAGCTGCTCCTCCCTGCCCTCTGTTCGCCTCCCTTCTAAAGTTTGGGATTTTCCTGGAGGATTTGCACGCATTATTTGCTTTTACATTGATTCCTATGGGAAACATTGTTTCATCTTACGAACTTTTCACCTTACGAACCTCCTCCTGGAACCAATTCAGTTCGTATGATGAGGTACCACTGTATGTAGAGTATGATTACTAAAACGTACGCCAACAAGTATTACAAATCAGTTGGGGTGGAAAGAAAAGAGAAATAAGAACTTTTAAAATATACCTATGTTATGTTTAGGGCTATAATCTTTTAGCATTTATAATAATATTGTGGAGATTTTGGTATTAAGCTAAAAAATATGTTTCTTTTTTCATACAAATAGTCTCCTCTGGTATTATTTACTAATATTGAGCAATAATTGTATACCTCAGCAATTATCTGTTCATTCATTGATATCTCTTTTTTTAAAGAAACATATCTTTGTTTTCAAGAAAATAAAAGAATAAAAACACTAAAAAGCATTAAAGTAAACAATAAAGAGTATTGTTAGATTTGTGCATAAATTAAGAGGTGAGTCACAGGAACAGTTCAGTACCTTTATTGTTTATTACCTAGAACTAATATGGACTCCCTGCAGGCTGCAAGGAAGCTGCTTTTAAGAGCTTCCCTGAAACCTGCTAGCCACTGACAACAGTTTATTTCTCCCGCCACTAGATTAGCCAATCAGCAGTCGGTGTTGGTGGGGGGGCAAAGGTCCTCATCTCGGCATCTCCTTTGTGGGGTGCCACAGGGGTCTGTCCTATCCCCCCTGCTGTTCAATATCTACATGAAGCTGCTGGGCGAGATCATCCGATGGTATGGGGTGAGGTATCATCAGTACGCTGATGATACCCAGTTATACATCTCCACCCCATGCCAATTCAGTGAAGTGGTGGATGTGATGTGCTGGTGCCTGGAAGCTGTAAGGATCTAGATGGGGGCCAACAGGCTCAGGCTCAACCCAGACAAGACCGAGTGGCTGTGGGCTTTTCCTCCTGAGGACTTTTCGACCTGTCCGTCCATTGTTCTGGGAGAGGAAACATTGTCCCCCTCACATAGGATCCATAACTTGGGTGTCTCCTGGACCCAGAGCTGAGTTTTGACCTTTCAGCTGTGGCCAGGGGGACCTTTGCCCAGGTTCGCCTGGTTCACCAGTTGTGGCCCTACTTGGACCAGGAGGTCCTTCATACAGTCACTCAGGCCTCATCACCTCCCGTCTTGATTATTGCAATGCACTCTGCATGGGGCTACCCTTGAAAAAGTGTTCAGAGACTGCAAATAGTTCAGAATGCAGCCGCGAGAGCTATCATGGATGTACCTCGGTACACCCATATAACACTTTTGCTCTGCGAGCTGCACTGGCTTCCTATTAGTCTCCGGGCACAATTCAAGGTGTTGGTTATTACCTATAAAGCCCTCCATGGCTCAGGGCCAGGCTATTTATGGGACCGCCTCCTGCCGCATACCTCCCTAAGGCCAATAAGCGCTCACAGAGTTGGCCTCCTCCGGGTCCCGTCGACTAAGCAATGCAGGTTGGTGGGACCACAGGGGAGGGCCTTATCTGTGGCTGCCCCAGCTCTTTGGAACCAGCTTCCACCCGACATCCACACCGCCCCCCCCGGCTGACTTTTCCTAAGACCACAAAGATCTGGCTGTGCCGGCAGGCTTGGGGGCCATACATTTGTACATTTTAGATGGCCAAATTTATGAATGGTGTGCATGTGTATAATAGTGACTCTTTTTATATTTGGAGTTTTGTTTATAATATTTTAGTTTAGAAATGTTCGACTTCTTTTATCTTTGTATCTATTTTATTGTATTTTTTAATTACTGTTGTATGCCGCCCTGAGTCCTTCAGGATTGGGCGGCATAGAAATCGAATAAATAAATAATAAATAGATTCAGTCTGACAAAATGAGAAATTGGTGCAATCTTTTTGCAGTGCCTCCTGAGACTTGAATAACTGCATGGATTTGCAATAGGGGTTACAATTCATTGTCTCCCCAAGATAAGTTTACCTTAACCACTGATGTTATACATTACTGAAAACACTGCTGAAGCATATACTCAGCACTCATTGTGTGCATGGACTGAAATAAACAATCTTACATTGCAATGCTCCACCTATCATTTTGCTGATTTTGACCTCTCTAAATCTGCTCCATTGCAGGCTTATCAGAAATGAACAACCAAGAATCAAACTTAAATATGGTATATAATTTCTATAATTTATAATAATTTCTGGCTTATGGTAATGAGTATGCTCACCTCCGTTGTCTTGGCTTACTGCTTCTTTATCTTCTTTGCTGGGTGGTAGGTGATGCTTCCCAATATCCAACAGTAGCCAGTTTACTGCTGAGTAGAGATAATGCAAGACTTTTTTCTCAGTTGCTCTGGAGTCTAAAATGAAATAAAATGGAACCTGAGATCACAAAGCAACGCAAAGAAATAACAACACATTGTTATATACTGCATATTCAAGAGGAACATTTGCTGTCTTGCTATTGATTTTTATGCATGTTCTAAATCTGGGATCCGCAACCCAGCAGTCTGAGGATCAGCACTGGTCTGCGGCATGAAACGGGACCACGCAAACAAGTGAAGCCCCATCCATGGGATGCAGGTGGCACACAAAACCACACACACCTCCAGTCTGTGGAAAAACCTCTCTCCATGGAACTGTGTTCCAAGTGTTCGGAAACTTCAGATCGTGCAGAATGCAGCTGCGAGAGCAATCATGGGCTTTCCCAAATATGCCCATGTTACACCAACCCTCCGCAGTCTGCATTGGTTGCCGATCAGTTTCCGGTTACAATTCAAAGTGTTGGTTATGACCTATAAAGCCCTTCATGGCACCAGACCAGATTATCTCAGGGACCGCCTTCTGCTGCACAAATCCCAGTGACCAGTTAGGTCGCACAGAGTGGGTCTTCTCCGGGTCCTGTCAACTAAACAATGTCGCTTGGCGGGACCCAGGGGAAGAGCCTTCTCTATGGTGGCCCCGGCCCTCTGGAACCAACTCCCCCCAGAGATTAGAATTGCTCCCACCCTCCTTGCCTTTCGTAAGCTTCTTAAAACCCACCTCTGCCGCCAGGCATGGGGGAACTGAGATACTCTTTCCCCCTAGGCCTTTACAATTTTATGCATGGTATATCTGTATGTATGTTTGGTTTTTATATTAATGGGTTTTTAATCGTTTTTATTATTGGATTATTATTGTACGCTGTCTTATTATTGCTGTTAGCCGCCCCGAGTCTCTGGAGAGGGGCAGCATACAAGTCCGATAGATAGATAGATAGATAGATAGATAGATAGATAGATAGATAGATAGATAGATAGATAGATAGATAGATAGGCAGGCAGGCAGGCAGGCAGGCAGGCAGGCAGGCAGGCAGGCAGGCAGGCAGGCAGGCAGGCAGGCAGGCAGGCAGGCAGGCAGGCAGGCAGGCAGGCAGGCAGACAGACAGACAAACAAACAAACAACTCTACGGTGCCTTGGGGGCTGCTGTTCTAAATGATAAGAAAATGGGGGCCATGACCAGTGAAGGGCTACCAAAGTTTTTACTACCACACTGTGGGCGTGGCTTATGCATTTTCTTTCAACATCTTTCAGTGCAAATTGGGTGCCCTGGGGTGGAGCTCCATTTTTGCTACCATACTGTGTTCCCCCCCATCCAGGCAGCAGCCCACTCCTGGCCATGACCCCCAAAAAGGAGCACTTCCTAGCCTCGCAAGTCTTCTGCAAGAGCAGCAGCTTTTCTATACTTGTATACTGCAACTTTAAATGGTTTCCCTTCTCTGCATAAACTGACTGGGAATGAAGCCAGCTTGAGAAATTGTCTCCAGATTTCTACCACTTCCTTTGCTCTGGATACAGAAATGGCTTGATGTTCTGTCTGGACCACATCTACCACAACTCTAATTGATGAATTCTCCTGCTTCTTTATCCTTCCAAGACTGGAGAAGAAAAGGAAAGGAAAAGAGACAAACTTTTTTTTTCCCCTGTCACTTGGGCTAGAAGAGAAAGTAGAAGAATCCTTGCCAACTTTATCTGATCTTTTCTTTTTTTTAAAAAAAACCTAGGACTTATCAGTTTGACAGGTAAAGCAGGAGAGGAACAAAGCTCAGCTTTTCACTATTCCCTTGATGAACCTGTAATAATTATTGCTTATTTGTACCTTATGACAAACATTAAATGTTTTACCTCATTATTCTTAACAAATGTATCTTTTCCTTTATGTGTACTGAGAGCATATGCACCAAAGACAAATTGCCAAGCAAGGAAATAACTTTCTTAATTAGAGAAAACTAGCTGCAACTTAATTTAAGAGAGAGCCCCCACACGTGTTTCTCTGTTAGTAACAACTCTCTGGTCTCCTGTTCCGGGGTGCATTATCATCCACGTGAATCTTGCTAGTAAAACTCTGGTTTTGGATTGGCTAACAAAGCTGACTTTGCTGCCTAATTCAAATTGGATTTTGACTTCTCTTCTGCTCTCTCTTGTTCAAAGTGAAACCACCTACCCAAGTGAGTTTTCTTTTCAATGTTGTAGTTAGCTCTGGCCCAGCTCCTGCCCCAAGGACTGTGGATGTGGGGGAGACATCCACATGCTGCAGGCCTGTTTCCCCCCCCCCCCCGTGGAATCTGCTGATGAAGGCTCCTCTGACCAAAAAGACATGAGTGACAGGGAGGAGGAGAGTGGGGCAGACTGCTCATAAGGAGATCAATTATCTAGCTCCTCCTTGGATTCAGAACAAGAGTTAATGATACAGCCACGCATGCGGAGAGCGATGCATAGGCAACAAAAACTGAGAGATTATTATCAAAGAAAATGAGGCCACCTGTGGTTGGGTGGGGCTGTGGTAATTAGCAGCCTGTGGGTTTGGCTATTGTGGAGGATTATCTGATCATTGTGTTTTGTGACTGCTTTGCTGACTTTGATCTTTTGTGTGCTTATTTTTCCCTGCTTTGAAACTAAACCAGGGCAAAGTCTGTTTCACTTTGTGAAAGAAGAAGGACTGTGAATTGCCTCACAGCTGCAAGCTAAGTATCACAGAACTGATAAGGGACTTGTATAAATTACCAGTTTGTTTGGAGACTAGTGCTCTTTGCTATACCAAAAGAGGGCTTAGTTTAAGTGAATTTTCATTATAAAGAACATTGTTTTGAATTTTCAAACGTGTGTGTGTCTGAAATTTGTACCTGTGAATTTTTGGGAGGATTCTACCAGAGAGCCCGACAGAACATTCAAGATATGTAGATTTACATTCCTTCCCTTGCTACTGTTGTCTGTTTTACTCAGTCTTAAGTAAATTGCTGTTTTCAGGCAATTTCAGGCCATGTGAGTTGGTACGGTCTAACTGTTTAGAGCTATATTTGGCATTCTCAAAAGTGGTGCTAGAAACTGTCCTTAACTGTCCAGCCTTGCTGGAGTATAAACTGGAGTTTGGATAGCACCAATTAACTATCATAGATAGGCAGTTCAAAAATGTGGAAAATAAATAAAAAACAAAAACATAAATTTAACTATTCCATCTCAGCAACATCACCTAGTTTTTCAGTAATATCGTTCAAGCCAGCTAGGAGAAGGCCCTTGTACATACAATGACATATGGTGATCAGTATCGGGTTGCTAGCCAGTACCACCACACTGTACACCGGTAGCAAAAACAGAGGTGCATATGTCACATGCATGCATCCCAGCGAGATTTTGCTTCTGTGCATCCACAGGAAGCAAAATCTCACGAAGGGATGCATGTGTGCACGAGATTGTGGCAATTTTTTGCTTCTGTGCATGTGTGGAAGCAAAAATATTACTGAAATGTCATGTGCGCGTGTGTCGTTTTGCAAAATTGCATGCGCAGAAGCAAAATCTTGCTGGGATGCCCACGCGTGTGTTGTGGTTAGCTCTGGCCCAGCTCCTGCCCAAAGGAGTGTGGAGGTGGATGTGGGGGAAACATCCACATGCCGCAGGCCTGTTTTGCTCCCGATGGAATCTGCCGACGAAGCCTCCTCTGACCAAGGAAACATGAGTGACAGGGAAGAGGAGAGTTTGGCAGACAGCCCAGGAGATCAATCATCTGTATCATCCCTGGATTCTGAACAAGAATTAATGACACATCCATGCATGCGTAGAGTGATGCATAGGAGACAACAACTGAAGGACTATTACAAGAGAAAATGAGGCCACCTGTGGTTGGGTGGGGCTGCTGTAATTAGTGCTACAGATAAAAGTGCAGCTTGGTGTTTTAGCCTCATGGCAGTTTATCTGATTCATTGTTTCATCAAGATCATGGTTTTTGTGCTGTTCAAGATTGTGTGGGGACTCTCTGGACTTTAGAATTGGACTCAATTTCACAGTTATTGGGTGAGCAATTGGATTGCATTTAACCTGTGCCTTGTGTGTACCAGAAAATCCATTTGACATTCAAAAAGGGAGCTGTTTCTGTCTTTTGGGTTTTCCTTTTATCGTGTGGTGTGTGTTTTCCTGGACTAATTACCCCGTTATTACGGGTGGTTGAAACACACCGGCAGAACAGGCGTGTATACAGCAATGCAGAGCTGCATATGCATCGCACCGATAGCAGCGGTAAGTAGGAACCCCTGCCTGATGGTGGCCTCTTTCCACGTATGTATATTATAATGGTCCCTTGACTTTCGTGGGGGATACATTCCAAGACCGCCCGTGAAAGTCTAATTTCTGTGAAGTGGAGATGCTTCCTTCCTTCCTTCCTCCCCCTTCCTCCTCCATTCCTGGTTTTACTTACCCCCAGAACCCGCAGGGGCAACGGGGGAGCAAACTGGGTTTTTTGCTGCGCTCGCTGTAGCAGCGGCGGGTGGCCGTAAAGCTCGGCTTCAAGTGGAGTGTACCAACGCTCCGAGAATTAAAGGGGAGGGATCAGGAGGCTGGGGCGGAAGCGGAGCTTTTATTTAAAGAAGCAGGATGGCTGGGATGCTGGGGGCACGAGGAGGAGCGTTAAAATGCACAGTATTGTACATCAGGCGGCCCCGGAAATCCCTTGGTGTGCAAAAAAACCCAACACCGAGTATTTTTTTAATAATATTTTTTGAAAAACCGTGGTATAGACTTTTCGTGAATGTCAGACCCATGAAAGTCAAGGGAACAGTGTAAATAGGGATTAGACCACAAAACCTGTAACACAATTCTTCCTGGATGTGGAGCTGTAGTTCAATGTAGGTCAGTGATCCAGTTTCTGTAGAACTACAATCACATTTGATGGGAGGGCTATGACATCTTACTGTTACACACTGAATACCGATGTGCCTTCATGGGGAAACTGCAACAATTCTTTTTTCCTGCACTGCCACGAGGCATTTGTCATAAAATTTCTGTCACTTGCTATTTGTGTTCTTGTAGAGTGGGAGAAGTTGAAATGATTACACGTGTGGTTTTCCACTGCTGATGTTATTGGCATTTATGCCAAATTTAATCTTTGCCTTTTAAAAAATAATAATGCCAGCACTGTCAGATGATCCTTACACTTGTATGCTTGTTTTTTCTTCCTGCAATAAAGTTTTCAGTTTGTTGGATGGAGAAATGCACATGGTATATATAGCAGCCATAATTTTATGAGGCTTAGTCTCAGCACTGTTCACAGGATAACTTTCATTTTAAGTGACCTATTTGGTTAATTAACCAATGCTAATAACTGGTCATATTTTTCAGAGTAAAAGACACACCGGAGTATAAGATGCACCTTAGTTTGGGGGAGGGGGTGGGGAAATAGGGAAAAAATAATTTGCCTACCAGGTATTCATCTGGCTAGTCCTTAGTCTGGTCAGCTTCAGTACATTGGTATGCTTGCTAATGTGCTTGCTTTTTATCCCCTGGTTGGGGATAAAAACAATTTCTAAAACACTTCACTTCTCTCTCTCTCTTCAGAGAGAAACAATGAGAAAATCAGGCAATCGCTTTGTTAGCAAAGCATAGAAGATTGCTTCACACCTCGTTAGGGCTGAAAAAAGACAGAAGACACTTACCAGCAAAGCCTGGAAGATTGCTTCACTGTTAGCATCTTGTTAGGGCTGAAAAAAGGCTCAGCAGAGGGAGCAGCAATGAAAGAAGCAGACAAAGGGAAGATTGCTTAGTTAGCAAAGCAGGAAAGATTGTGTTAGCACCTCATTAAGGCTGAAAAAGGCTTAGTAAAATCTACATTTGGAATATAAGATGCACCCAAATTTCCCGCCTCTTTTTGGGGGGGGGGGAGGTGTGTCTTCTACTCTGAAAAATACAGTAGATAAATTAAAAAGCTGACCATGATTCTCTACTAAAAGAAAACTGCAACAAGAGCAGACTGAAGAAAAGTGTCTTACCCATATATAGGTAATCAGGTGTGGTAAGCATTGTCACAAAGCCTTCTGAACTCTAGGCTCTTAGAATAGTTTATTCCATGGTACCTATACCCAAGAATCTGATTTACTAACAGTCAAGTCAAATTGGTATTAGATAAGAGTCAATGGAAATCATGGGTGGTGGTGGTGAGAATGGACTTAGGTCTCTTGTGGCTGTGTAAGGATTCCAAACTGATTACACATTTGACCCTGCCTTCAGGCTCCATAGCATTATATATGATTGTACCGCTAACCATTGTACCAACCATGGTGGTGCAGTGGTTAGAGTGCGGGCTACTTCTGCTGATCACCAGCTGCCAGCAGTTCGTCAAATCGAATCTCACCAGGCTCAAGGTTGACTCAGCCTTCCATCCTTCCAAGGTAGGTAAAATGAGGTCCCAGATTGTTGGGGGCAATATGCTTACTCTCTGTAAATCACTTAGAGGGCTGTAAAGCATTGTGAAGCGGTATATAAGTTTAAGTACTATTGCTATTGCTAACTTGCTTCCAAGAGGTCCTCTGACCCTTCATCTTCCCTTCCTTTTAATTTACTCAAAAAAAATCACTTTTAAAAAACCCCAAAATCCAGATAGGATAGAAACTGTTAAATTCCAAAGAAGGTATCCTTAGGCATTTTGATGGCTGTGGGCAGCAGGCCGTCTAACGTATATAGTATTCCTGAGCAGTATTTTAGAGGAAGCAGCTACATATTAGTTTAGTTTATTAGATTTGTATGCCGCCCCTCTCTGAGCATGAACAAATTAGTTCCCCCTCCCCCCTACACTCCTGAAATGGACAAGGAGGGAAAGGTTTTTAAATGTCACAGTACACAAGGTGGGTAGGATATCCATTCATTTTGTCTATTACAATTTTATCGGCAATCCTCCTTTTTACAGGTGTACTTAAGAGGGAAAAGAATTCTCCTGGAAGCCACAAGAAGCCTTTTTAGATATGATCACAATGTACCAAATGAATGAAGTGTCTTCCTACAAATTAGTTTAAGAAAAAAAATCTCCTTTCGGGAAATGTATTTTGTTTTTTAATTTAAGTTTTTTTATTTATAATACAATTAAAAACATAACATACACACAATACAGACAGATGAAAAAAAGGTACACAATGGATTGTCCAGTACATACATTAATCATTCCTTTTTCCTCCCTATTAATTTTCCCAATATCTATCAAAATTTGAATTAGTTTTGAACTTCTCCATCATACTCCTGATCTTGCTCCTCCTTTTTTCCACGCAGTTATATACTTTATTCCAGGTTTCAAAATAATCTGTGTCCAATCTGTCCTTTAGCTCTAGTGTTAGTTTGTCCATCTCTGGGCATGATAAAATTTTAAATAGAATTTGTTCTTCTGAAGGAACACCTTTATTTTTCCATTTCTGAGCATATGCTATTCTTGCTACGGTTAGGATATACAACATTAAGTATACTTTGTTTTATTCGTATTTATCAGTGATTATTCCTAGGAGGAATAGTTTGGGTTTCAAATTAAATTTCATCTCTAAAATTTCTTGCAACCATGGCTCCTGGACTAGATTATAGTCCTAGACTAAGAAGTATAATTAGGTGGTCTTTAAAAAAGAAGAAGCAAAAAGAAACTATTGACACAAGCTTCATCAGCTGGACTGTGCTGTGCTTCAGATTAGTGCTTCCCCACCCAAAGTGAAAGAAATATAGCATACAACTACTATAGAAGCATCTCAGAGCAACAACGGTATCTTTTTCTAGGATGACACAACTATTATTTGCAGTTGCCAGAAATGACAATATACCCACACCCAATATGTTCTGAAGCCAAAGCCTTTTTGGCCTTTGGATCCAAAGCTTTCTACAACTCTATTCATCAGTATTTGCCTGATGAATGGGTTAGCACTATAAAAGCAAACCAATCAATAAAAGCTACAGCAGAGAAAACACAGAAGCAGCAATGATTTTTTAAATTCTTTATAAAAATGGCAAATATGGAAGCATCATAAATTTGTATCAGAATCCCTGAACGGATCAAATACTTGTATTTTTCAACCCATTTCTTTATAAGCATTGTTAAGAATAATGTTACTTATTGCTTTGGACTTTTAGTAGTCATTTTATTCATGTAAAGTAGTCATGTAGAAAAACCAAGAAAATGGGATGGAGCTCAAACAAACTACCATAAACTACCATAAACTCAAAGAGAACCAAAGGCTCATTTAACGATTTTTATTTAGCATAGAAATTAAACTTCAGACTGCCAAGTACGAAACATCTAGGGAAAATACAAATATATTGTAATATAGTCTATAGTCCAGAATATAAGAGCCTTTTGTATAAATTTGATCCAAAACAGTTATAGTAATTGTACTTTATAACTGTTAAGAATTTTCCTAAACTTATAGGTAGTTCTTGACTTACAATAGTTTTGTTTAGTGATAGTTCAATATTACGATACTGAAATATATGACTTATGACAGTTTTTCATTGTTACAACTTTGCAGCATCCCCATGCTGCTTCAATTGAAATTCAGATGCTTGGTAACTGGTTCATATTTATGACCATTGCTGTGCCCCAAAATCATGTGATCCCCTTTTATGACTTTCTCACAAGCAAAGTCCATGGAGAAGCCAGATTCACTTAACAACCAGGTTACTAACTTATCAGCTGCAATGATTCACAACAGCCAGAGCAAGAAAGATCATAAAATGGGGCAAAACTCACTTAACAAATGTTTCACTTAACAGCAGAAACTTTGTGTTCCATTGTGGCAGTAAATCGAGGACTATCTGTACATAGCCCTCCTCTTACAACCACAATTGAGCCCAAAACCTATGTTGCCAAGTGAGAATTTTTGTTAAGTGAGTTTTGCCCCATTTTATGACCTTTCTTATAACTGTTGTTAAGTGAATCACATAGTTGTTAAGTGAGTAACATGGTTGTTGAGTGAATCTGGCTTCCCCATGGACTTTGCTTGTCAGAAGGTCACAAAAGATGATCATATGACCCTGGGACACTACAACCATCATAAATATGAACCAGTTACCAAGCATCCGAATATAAATCACATGACCATGGAGATCTACGATGGTCACAAGGGTGAAAAATGATCATAAGTTACCATAATTCAAAAGGTCTACTTTCAAGCCGGTTTAACTCCAAACGGTCACTAAGCGAACTGCTCTAAGTCGAGGACTACCTGTATTAGCTGCGTATTAATTAAGTAACAAAAGAATTGGCAATAAAATAAAATACCAATTTTATTTAAAATGTTTTAAAATAAAAGATTTTTTTCTGATCTTTTATGCAGTTTAATAAAATAAAATTTATTATTGGAATGGCATTTTTGTTCACTGCAGAAAATCCCATTAAAATAAAAACTCCTCACATTGAATCATTTTACATTCAGGTTAAAAATGGAGATATAGGAACTACTTTTTTCTTTTCACACAGTGACTTGGATCTGTACTCTCTCTGTTCAGAAATATAAGAAAAATGGAAAGTTTTGCACACTATCTGCAGACATTAAGACCTAAGAAAAAGGTTTCTTTGAACTTGTCTTTCTGAAGGCAGAAAAAGTTGCCATCTCTCTCTCTCTCTCAATCTTCTTAGTCTTCTTCGCTAGAAATGTAATGATCTGCATAACTGAAAGCTGGAAAATTAATGGCTAGTTCTCTCCATTTTTTGTATATTTTCTTTGCGTTGCCCTTCTTATCTTTGAAATATACAACAAAATTTTTGATTTTTAAGCAAGGAAGATCTAGACCTTTGTATACCATCATAGTTCCCCAAATCTGGAAAAAAGTGAGAAAATCATATTAGGAATATATACCAATACAAGAATCTGATGTTGCTGAACTCCCCTTCCCAGCCATCATCATAATCCAAAATGGCGGTTTTTAGGAGAGGTGGCTCAACAATATCTGGAGAATCCAACCAAGGACTAACCCAGAGATACCCAAATTAATCAATGCCGACACTCACCTGGCCACAATTTTTACAGATAATGTCCCCGTTTGTTTGATAATCTGCTTCTTTTGCTCGCAGTGTCTTATTTTCACTTACGATATAAAGCTCTCTGAAGTGAAAAATGCAACAATTTTTTTTTTTAAAGGAAGAAGTGACTAGTTTTTTATATAGGCAGGAAAGAGTTAAAAATCATTGATAAAAATCATTGATATTTCCTGTATATTTCCTGCTGGATGAGTCACCAAATCTACAGGCCAGAGATACTGCATCTACAGTACTTTTGTTTGTAATATCCAAACTGCTACCAATCTGCTTTGGTTTCTGTGGTTGGTATCTCTTCCCACCTAAAGTAAGCAGTATGGCTAGTCAATCAAAGAGAATTCAAACTCTCATTTCACAAATTAACGGTCAACCAGGAGTCACAGGAGCAGCTATGGCAGCAACTGAGATTTGCTAATTTTTTAAGCTATTGGTTAAGCTATTAGTAAGCTATTGTTATTCAGTAACTCTATCAGTGGTGGGATTAATTTTTTTTTACTACCAGTTCTGTGGGTGTGGCTTGGTGGGCATAGTGGGGGTGGTAGGGGAAGGATACTGTAAAATCTCCATTCCCACCGCACTCCAGGTGAAGGTTACCACAAAATCCTCATTTCCTCCCAATCAGCTGGTACTCAGGAGGCAGAGAATAGATGGGGGTGGGGGTCAGTCAGAGGTGGTATTTACCGGTTCTCCGAACTACTCAAAATTTCCGCTACGGGGTTCTCCAGAACTGGTCAGAACCTGCTGAATCCTACTTCTGAATTTACTGGTGGATACCACTCTTATTTTTCCTGCCTTGATGGCTGGATCCCCTGCCCTCTTACTTCTTTATTGGCTGGATTCCTGAACAGCATTACAAGAATGTTGTTCTGGGCTGTCAGAAAAAAGGTGGTCTTTTAGTATATTGGGTACATTTGCCAAATCATTACGCCAAATCGAACTAGAGGGGTAACTTTGGAGCAAAATTATAGTTTCCAGTTTTATCTACATCAATGAGAAATTTGTTCAGAAAAGAACTCTAAGCGGAGCAATCGGTGGATTAGTAATTGGTGAAACCATTGCACTGATTCAATCAAAGGAACCAGTGGGACAGACTGCCTTCATGAGATGTGGGTGCTCCATCCCTGGAGGGTTTTAAGAGACTGGACAGCCATTTATCTGAAATGGTATGGGTCTCCTACTTGAGCAGAGAGTTGGACTAGAACAGCGAACATTTCTGATTCTACAGACTGGCCGCAATGATGTTGGTGGGGGAAATGGTTTCATGCACGCAACCTAGCTTCTGTGCATATACAAATGCAGTTTCACATGGTTGCCCGACTGGGGTTAGAGACTCCTGGACTAGAAAACCTCTACGGTCCCTTCCACATCTGATGTTCTATGTTCAATCAGAACAAGGCCCCCTGAGGGTAACACAACCATATATACACACAGAGGTGGACTTACGCAAATTCCTTTTTAACATTGACATGATGCATATTTAAAATAACTTGAATGTCGTCTCCTGAGCATTTTGGTTCATTGCAGTTTTTGCAGTGGAACATGATCAGGGAGGGGTTCTCCTTGTATTGTTTAAACTGTTTTTTCTTTGCCTTCATTTTCATCTCCATGCAGCTTTGCAGCTGAAGCTCTTTGATCTAGCAAAGGAATGAACAGAACCAAGAAATAACTCCCAACTAAAATGTCATATCATCCAGGAAAATTCATGTTGGATTATTTGAAATTTGGAATTTTTTTTTTGAAAAAAACTTTCCCTTTTCCATGCCTTAAAGTAAATGCTTGAATACTGAATGTCTTTATTACATTAGAATATATTACAATATTGATCATCCTCATTTAATGATTCTGACTTTGCCACTAAGTGAAACACTGGCTGAAATATTGTGACTGTAAGTGTGCTTTCCAGCCAGGAAGAGACAAGACTACTAAATTTCACATCTTTTATTTATTTTATTTTACTTTTTGCTTCCTAACCACTTCCTTATCCTTTTGAATGATCAAGGGCCTACTTACTGTTTTGTACACATGAAAAGAAATGCAATTATGCCACCACTATGTGCCAGGCAAACAGCTGACAGTAATGACTTGACATCCCTTTCTCTCCAATATCTTCACTCTGTGACAGGGTGGGAGGAATCAAGTGATTTCTGTAGGCAATCTCTCCTTGGTGAGTATGATCGTATTACTTTTGATGTGCAGAAGAGCTTACTCTCTTGAAATCTCTCTGCTTTGCAGGGGAAGGGGAGGAGTTAAGCAAAGGAAAGATTTCTTCTGAATAAATAAGCACTTTTTTTAAAAAAAACAAAGCTTTTCAAAAATAAGTAATAGAAAGCAAAAAAGAGAGACAGAGGGAGTAGAGAAGTATTTTCTCGATCCACAGCTCATATTAGAGAAACACCTTTCAGCTGTGGCGAGGGGGGCGTTTGTCCAGGTCCGCCTGGTGAACCAGTTGCGGCCCTATCTGGACCGGGACTCACTGCTCATAGTCACTCATGCCCTCATCACCTCGAGGTTCGACTACTGTAATGCTCTCTATATGGGGCTACCTTTGACAAGTGTTCGGAAACTTCATATCGTGCAGAATGCAGCTGCGAGAGCAATCATGGGCTTCCCAAGGCATGCCCATTTTACACCAAAACTCCGCAGTCTGCATTGGTTGTCGATCAATTTCCGGTCACAATTCAAAGTGTTGGTTATGACCTATAAAGCCCTTCATGGCATCGGACCAGAATATCTCCGGGACTACCTTCTGCCGCACGAATCCCAGCGACCGGTTAGGTCCCACAGAGTTGGCCTTCTCTGGGTCCCGTCAACTAAACAATGTCATTTGGCGGGACCCAGAAGAGCCTTCTCTGTGGTGGCCCCGACCCTCTGGAACCAGCTCCCCCCAGATATCAGAGTTGCCCCCACCCTCCTTGCCTTTTGCAAGCTCCTTAAAACCCACCTCTGTTATCAGGCAAGGGGGAATTGAAATTTCCCTTCCCCCTAGACTTATAGAATTTATACATGGTATGCTTGTATGTATGATTGATTCTTAAATTGGGGGTTTTTAGATTATTTTTAATATTAGATTTGTTCACATTGTCTTTTTATTGTTGTTAGCCGCCCCGAGTCTTCGGAGAGGGGCGGCATACAAATCTAATAAATACAAAATACAAATTTTCAGAACCACACTTGTCACACCCTTGGTTTGGACCTTACCTTGTCCAAATACTTTTCATGTGGCATCTTTTGTACACGCTTAATTGCTCGATGCATCATTTTTTCACGAAACATATTAACATTTTCACGTTCAGCGGCTCCCGATCCATCTGAAGCTACGAGCACATAGATGCTTTCCTCAGCTCGAGCTCTTCCCCGAGCCTGTAGAGAAACAAGAAACTAAAATAAATACTAGGAACTCACATGTGGGTGTTAGGTTGTGTTCCCCTCCTTCCCTGGAAGAGTTAAAGAGCTTTGCTGGAATATGAATCTTGATTTCAATATTTATTTGTCATGTACTTTGAGAAACTAGCAACCCATCATGACGACAGAAAATATCTTCCAGTACAGTGATCCCCCGATCATTGCGAGGGTTCCGTTCCAGGACCCCTAGCAATGATCGGGTTTTCGCGAAGTAGCGCTGCGGAAGTAAAAACACCATCTGGGCATGCACAGATGGTGTTTTTACTTCCGCAGCGCTAGCGAGGAGCCGAAGATTGGGGTTCCTGGAAAGGGGACTCAGCTGGGAAGCGGCGCGGCTGTTTTAAAACGTCGCCGCTGGCATGGGGGGCTTGCCAGCACCCCCCCGGACCCCCAACCCAGGTTTGGGGGGCTGCTAGGAAGCCCCCCATGCCGGCGGCGACGTTTTAAAACAGCCGCGCGGCTTCGCAACTGAGTCCCGAAGACAAACGTCAAAGGCGAACTTCCACGTTTGTCTTCGGGACTCATTGGGAAGCCGCGCGGCTGTTTTAAAACGTCGCCGCCGGCATGAGGGGCTTGCCAGCACCCCCCCGAACCCGGGTTGGGGGTCCGGGGGGTGCTGGCAAGCCCACCATGCCGGCGGCGACGTTTTAAAACAGCCGCGCGGCTTCCCAATGAGTCCCGAAGACAAACGCGGAAGTTCGCCTTTGACATTTGTCTTCGGGACTCAGTTGCGAAGCCGCGCGGCTGTTTTAAAACGTCGCCGCCGGCATGGGGGGCTTCCTAGCAGCCCCCCAAACCCGGGTTGGGGGTCCGGTGGGGTGCTGGCAAGCCCCCCATGCCGGCGGCGACGTTTTAAAACAGCCGCGCCGCTTCGCAACTGAGTCCCGAAGACAAACGTCAAAGGCGAACTTCCGCGTTTGTCTTCGGGACTCATTGGGAAGCCGCACGGCTGTTTTAAAACGTTGCCGCCGGCATGGGGGGCTTGCCAGCACCCCCCCGAACCCGGGTGGCCGGGCGAGCAGCGAGCGAAGGGCGGGTGGCCGGGCGAAGGGCGGGCGAGCGGCGAAGGGCGGGTGAGCGGGTGCTGGGGGGGGCTTCTCGCCCTCCCGCCAGCAAGAGGGGGAGCGAACGGCGTGGGCGGGCGAAGGGCGGGCGAGCGGCAGCGAGGAGTTTGCGTGGGCGGTGGGGAAACTCCTCGCTGATGCTCGCCCTCCCGCCAGCAAGAGGGGGAAGACCCAGGGAAGCCGCCCAGCAGCTGATCTGCCCGGCGCCATCTACGCATGCGTGGCCATAAAAAAAGGGCGCGCATGCGCAGATGGTGTTTTGACTTCCGGGTTTAAAAATCGCAATTTAGCCCGTTCGCAATGATCGGGGTCGCGATACCCGGGGGATCACTGTAGTTGGTACAGAGAATCTTAATCAATTAAATTTAGTTACTGTTGCTAACAAAATTTGAGGAACGGCTTATTGGTGGAAGACTCTAATTTCCCACTCAGAAGGTTGAGCGTTCAGCAGATGTTTCTCCCTTAGGATGCTAAAAGAAAATATCTCCCACAAACTCCGTGTGGTGTCAGGAAGGGAATCCAGCCAGTAAATGCTAAACTCCATCTACCCTGTCTGAACCCTACAGGGTCCTAAAAAGAGCAGGGTTTTTTTTACCGTTGCCAATACAATTTAAAATCTATTTTAAAATGTATTTAAATAGCAGTTGAAATATGGGGTAGAAGGAGAATTCAGATAAAATGAAAGGAGAGAGTTGCCTGTTTTTCCTGTGCCATATTTATTTATTTATTTATTTATTTAATATTTATTAATTTTATTTATTTATTTATTTAATTTATTTATTAGATTTGTATGCTGCCCCTCTCCATAGACTTGGGGCGGCTAACAACAATAATGAAACAATATGTAACAAATCTAATATTTAAATTAATTTAAAAGACCCTTATTTAAGAAACCAAACATACACACAGACATACCATGCATACATTTTATAGGCCTAGGGGGAAGGGAACATCTCAATTCCCCCATCCCTGATGACAGAGGTGGGTTTTAAGCAGCTTACGAAAGGCAAGGAGGGTGGGGGCAACTCTGATCTCTGGGGGGAGTTGCTTCCAGAGGGTCAGGGCCGCCACAGAGAAGGCTCTTCCCCTGGGTCCTGCCAAACAACATTGTTTAGTCGACGGGACCTGGAGAAGGCCAACTCTGTGGGACCTAACTGGTCGTTGGGATTCATGCGGCAGAAGGCGGTCCCGGAGATATTCTGGTCTGATGCCATGAAGGGCTTTATAGATCATAACCAACACTTTGAATTGTGACCGGAAACCGATCGGCAACCAATGCAGACTGCGGAGTGTTGGTGTAACATGGGTATACGTAGGGAAGCCCATGATTGCTCTCGCAGCTGCATTCTGCACGATCTGAAGTTTCCGAACACTTTTCAAAGGTAGCCCCATTTCTCTCAACTTATTTGTCCTAGTTGCAAAAATATACAGGTTCACTTATCTTTATGAGAAACACAGCATAAGTCCAAATATATTTGAGCACTTGAGATAGGCAACCTGCCTCATTGATAGAATGACGTTTTAAATGCTTTTTATGCTGCTGTTGAGCGCCATTTTGGTATTGTGGTTAAAGCAGAAGATGGTAATCTGATTATCTGATAAACTTACAGGTGAAAAAACAATAGTGGGATGGCTGGAACATTACCTGCATCATCGCTATTTCATTGGTAACAAGACCATAGCGTATAACAATGTTGCACTGTGAGATATCCAGTCCTTCCTCTGCTACGGTGGTAGCAATTAGTAGGTTGATTTTGCCAGTACGGAATTTTTGAATGATATCTTTTTGTTCATTCTGTAGAAACACGTTAAATTCATAAATGGAATGACAGCATAAATGAATGTCTCTTACAACTTGAGCTAAGTCATAAAGCATTTGTTCCCATCCCTACACAATTGAAAATTAATGAAAATCTGGCAATAGACTTAACATTTTTGTTTTACCTGAGTCATATGCTGAAATTCACTATTATGTCCTGTACCAATGAGGTAGTGAGCCTTCACTCCAATTTCTTCAAATTTGGGATTATCGTTAATCCAGCGATAGATAGCAAAGGCACTTTGACGGGTTTTGGCGAAAATAATTCCCCTGGATTCATTGCTCTTTGTGAATTGTTGCATTAAAGTTGCGCGCAACTTTGTTAGTTTTTCATTTTCGTATTGTAGATTTTCCGCTAACTCTTCCAGCTCTTTTTGTTCGTCTTTAGGAACAAATGTAAACGAATGCAATATTTCAGTAATTATGCTTTAAAAGAATTAGAGTAGGTTATTATGAGCCATGCTGGCTGCAACTGATTGTGGCCCAAAATATCTGAAAGCATTAGAAGGTCATGTTCAGAATGGCCGCTGGCAAGGAAAGACAGATGATGGGACGGAGGGGCAGGTGGCTGCCTGGCAGACCAGATCATGTGCTTTCCTCCACACCTTTCTCCGCCTGCTGCTTGGAGGGTTGACCCAGTGGTTGCATCGCTCAAGCTCACCTGCGCTATGTGGGCTGTGCAGCCCCAGAGTGTGCTGGCCATGCATTCACCACGCCCCCCCCCTCCAGGGCTGACAATCTTAACTGAGGCTTATTTTGGGGGTAGGGTTTATATTATGAGCATTTTGAAAAATCGTGCTAGAACTTATTTTCTGATTGGGTCTTATTTTCAGGGAAGCAGAGTAGAAGGCAGAAACTGCAGGAGATAGGCAGGGTCTCAAATATTTATTTATTTATTTATTAGATTTGTATGCCGCCCCTCTCCGTAGACTCTTTCTTGCTTTTTTTCTCTTTCTTCTTTCTTTTCCCCCCTTGCTTTTCTTCTTCTATTCTTTTTTTCTTTTTATGCTTGTTTTCCTTTCTTTTTAAACACTTCTTTCTTTTTACTTTATTTTTCGGCTTTTACTCTTAAATTTTATTTCCTTTTTGTTAGTCAGTTATTTTTTTATAATTTTTTATATAATGGAATTACATATTAGGTTTTGTAATTCTGCAATTTGGCTAATTGGGTGTTTTTAGGAGATGCTATTTGTTGGTTCCTTTTTTTGTCAGGTTCTCTCTCCTCGAGTTTGTCACCTGTAGCTTTTTTTGGTTGAGGTTCTTTTTTTCTTTAGAAGTTCCTTATTAATGGGCGATTATCATTTAAAAAGGTTATTAATTATATATGAAAATCGATATAGAAGAGATATGGAGAAATTTGAATTTTATAGCCTAAGCAACTTGAGAGATTTTAAATCTAGAACAGCTTAAAAGAGGTTTTAGCTAACAATATTTTTGTACAATATAAGAAATTGAGTAACTAATTTTTATCCAGATGTTAAAAGTCAAGGAGGCAGCATTAATCTTTGCATAAATACAATTTGTAAAAGTGAACTATTGTAAAGCAACTTGATGTTTTTGGTATTTTTTAACTGTACTGTGAATGGAGAGAAAAAAATAAATAAAATATTTGAAAAAAATAAATAAATAACAAGGCCCTATGCCATGTTAGAGCTTTATAGGTAATAACCATGACTTAAATTGCACCTGGAAGCATAATGGAAAACTAATATAATTTACACAATAGGCTCTATGGTCTGGATATGTTCACACCAAACAGTAGTAGTATAGATTTACCTACAAATAAGCCTCAGGGAACCTAACTCTTAGGTTCCTATCTACTTGCACTGGGAACACACAGTATATAGTTATGATTAAATTAGGTTAATCACCTTGAGAATAAGAAGGCAGCTTCCCTAAATGTCTGTCCACAGAACATCCTGAAACTCCCCTGAGTTTCAGCTAAAATAGAAGTTGAGAAAATTGGGAAGTTTATATCCCAATTTTTAATGAAAACCAGAAGTTTTATAAACATGAATAAAAAATGCATACGAAATAGGATTATGGTAAGCCACTTATTACAGAGCAGCCTTATCTAATGATCCAAATGCAATAAATTTTGGTTCTCATTTTCATAGTGTATATTGATTTGATTTGGAGACGTGTAGACGGGAAGTCCCAGATGGCTCACACTTACCAAAAAACAACTTTAACAAATATGTGTCAATTTCATCTAGTTGTGAGTCTACGAGATCATCTTCCTTATCTTCATCCATTGCCATCCTTCTGCTCCTTTCTTCCTCATAAAAGTTCTTCAGATGGTTATAGGCATCAATCATTCGGGTAGTATCATTGATCAGCAAGGCATCGTTGTATTTCTTCAAGTGTTCTGCACAGACCCGCTCTTTGCGAGTCCCTTCCTTGGCCGCTAGAAAAAAAGAACAAACCTTGAGAAAACAAGCAAGCAAGCAAAGGTTTTCTGCCCATCTAGCTTAGCAATGTATTATAAACCACGTAGTAATCCAATGTAAATGTTACCTTTCTTTTCCTCCTGAATTACCCACTGTTCATAGGCCTGTGATCCAAACTCAACCTTTGGACTGAATTGGCCGTAGTTTTGAATCCCAGCCATAATATTCACGAGTTTCTCTCTAAATGGATCCTAAAATGTAAAGCATGTCATTAGTGAACAATCATGGGATTAAAAGGGATATTCATTCATACATTCATTAAATTTATATGCTGCACATCTCGCTGTCCCAAGTGACTGTGGGATGCTTATTTATTTATTTATTTATTTATTTATTCATTCATTCATTTTTTCATTCATTCATTAAATTTATATGCTGCACATCTCTCTGTCCCAAGTGACTGTGGGATGCTTATTTATTTATTCATTCATTCATTCATTCATTCATTCATTCATTCATTCATTCATTCATTCATTAGATTTGTATGCTTAGCAGCTTGGAAGACTAACATTCTCCCCAACCCCTGCAGAAATCCTCACATCATCCCTTTGCATCTAACGTTTGTTAGAAAAACCTCCAGTTAAAATAGATATTCAACCAAAATCACAGTAAATCTTTTTTTTTTTTAGTTTCTTTTTTTCCTCCAGGAAAATTTATTTATTTTTTCTCCACACCAATCACATATGCAATATAATATACCATCAATCTTAAAATACAATACAATAATAAAATTTTTGAATTGGGTATTCATAATCCATCTAGTGCTACCTCCTGTACTTTTAATAACTGGATAAAAAAATTATTCAAATTTCTTATATGCATTTTTTTTAGTTTCTAATTGAGGAGAATACTATAAACACAGCAGATCGATTAATCCAGAGCCCCCCCCCCCCTTTCTGGCTTTGTGAACCAGCGAGGAAGAGGGGGGGGATGCGCGCATGGATGGTCATGTTCGCCTACTGCTTCCACAGCCCATTTCTGAACAGTTCATGGACTAGTAGTGGGCTACAACCTAAGGGTTGGGGATCCCTGAAGCAATCAGTTGTATGCCTACATAATGAAAACTAATGACGCTTGAGAAAGGAAATGAAAATATCTCATATTTCAGAAGGATCAATATTAAAAATAAATCTTAACTAGATGTGTGGGGCAACAATATCCAGTCTCAGAGTCAAATGTGACCTTTGAACAATATGAATCGGTCAGACACAAGAGGCTGGAAGAAGGAAATGACCCAATAGGATATTTTCTTGTGAATAATGTGGGAAAATGTTTTTTATTTTATTTATTTACAGTAATCCCTCACTACTTCGCGGTTCATCTTTTGCGGATTCGCTACTTCACGGGTTTTCAAAGGAGGCTTAAATCCATTAAAAATTTTAAATCCATTATAAATTCATAAAATTCTTCTATGGTACTACTGTAGTCTATTAAAGAAACTGGTAGGATATCACATGCAGTTCCAGCTGAGAAACATCATAGAATGACTGTTTAATGCAAAGGGTGGGTTTTTAAAGTCCAAATACTCATTAAATACATTAAAAAATATCTTTCTTCTACTTCACGGAAATTCATTTTTCACGGGTGGTCTTGGAATGCATAGTCCGGGAAAAATGAGGGATTACCGTATTTGTATCCCACCTTTATTATTTTTACAATAGCAATAGCATTTAAACTTATATACTGCTCCGTAATGCTTCACAGCAGAGGCCCCCAATTTTTACGGCTTTCTGGGAGTGGTGGGGGAAGGGGATAGTTCTGTGTGAGCAACTAGCACATTTGTGCATTGGCGTGCAGTCAATTTGCACGAGCATTTGTGGCTCAGTTCTGAATGGCTCATGACCCAGTAGTGTGCAACAGCCCTGGGGTTGGGAACCCCGGCTTTACAGCGCTAAGCAGTGTCCTCTTGCCCTCAACAATCTGGGTCCTGATTTTTTCAGCCTTGGAAGGATGGAAGGCCTTGAGCCCTTCGGGATCAAACTCCTGGCAGTGGACAGAGTCAGCCTGCAATACTGCATTCTAACCACTGTGCCATCACAGCTCCAGGAGGACCATTTGCTCATATCTCCCTATGTTCCTATGTGCAATTTGTCACATATGTTTTTCTTTTTATGGGCTACAGATGCAAAAAGAACCAAGCTGGAATCTTCCTCAAGATTCCAGTTCTTCCCATGAAGAAAGAGAACTTTCTTTTCTGAAAGAGGAAGGCAACATATGTAGGCATGTCTTTTTTATGTTTAAATAAGGTACCATACACAATGCTGTAGTTACACAATGACATCTATACCTCCTTTTTGTCATCTGCAATCTCAAATTTCTTAAGAGGTTCTTTTGCTTGATGTTGAAGTTGCTCACTGTGCTGTTGTACAGTCACAATCTTATCTGCATCCAGGTTGGCACATATCTAGAGGAGGGAAAGTGATTTAAGTTATTTGGATAGGCAGGTCTATGCGTTAAGACTACTCCTGTGTTTTTGTTTAACTAGCAATTGTTTTGGCTGAAGGAAGATGGAAAAAAGAGCAAGTGGATCATCAAGGAATGATCTGCAGAAAAAAAACCTTTTTTAAAAAAAACAACCTAGCTGAATCTGCAACTATTATTTCCCAGAGCAACATGGCAAGGCCAGGCTTTTCTGGAAAGTTCTTCTGCTATAGTGTCTATCCAGATGTACATAAATGAGAGACTGAGTCTTCCAAATTCTCAGTATAAAGACTTGAATAACTTAACAACCGGTTCTCTGGCTGAGTGGGCATGGTCATGGGGTCATGTGACTGGGTGGATGACATCACTTATCACACTCAGCCCTGTATCCTCGGAGAGGGGTGGCATACAAATCTAATATATTATTATTATTATTATTATTATTATTATTATTATTATTATTATTATCATCATCATCATCATCATCATCATCATCATCATCATCCTGGCCAAGATTCAAGGTAATATTTAATCAGTTAGGGCAAATCCCACCCAGTTCCTGCCTGTTTTTCAACCTCTTTTTCAGCCATTTATTTTTTGGGGGGGCACATTTTCAGCCCATTTTTTTGAGCCAAAAAACAGGCCAAAAAAATCAGTGGTGGCAGGGCTAGCCAGTAGTGGAATGTGCCAGGTCTATGCAGTGCTTTGGAAACAACTGGCGGTACAACTTTAAAGGTGAGTTCTCATTTCCTGCCAGTTCAGAGGCATCTGAGGGGCCTCGCTTGAGCATCTCTTTGTTTCTTGAGAGAGATGCAATTAAGGCAGGTTAGCCTTAAATGGCGGCACATGGAGCCATACCTGAGGACACGTGAGGCGTTGCCCTATCTCAGGTCCAGCACACTGGCCAGCTGATTTCTGGCATTCTGGAGAGTGGGGGAAGGCTGTTTTCACACTCCTCGGGCTTCAGGAAAGCCTCCGGAGCCTGTGGATGGCAAAAAATGGACCCAACCGCCCAACAATACGCTGGCTCTGTTAAAAAGTGCTATTGATAACATGTAAGCTGCCCTGAGTCTAAGGAGAAGGATGGCATAAAAAAAATAAATCAAATAAATAAAACCAGAAGTTTGTTTCTGAAAATGGCCTCCCCCTATCCAATGGGCCTACCAGAAGTCCGGAGGCTTCAGTAAGGCCTGCATGCATGCACAGGGGGGCAGCATCGGGGATTTGTGTGCACATGCAGAGAGGGAGGGCACTGCATTATGGGTGTGGGCACACATGCACGCGCTACCATGTGCATGCACACTCTTTTAGCACCCAAGGAAAAGAGGTTCGCCATCACTGTCCTAGACAGTAACATCTCTTTGCAGCAGTGTGCCCAAAGCATCATCCTCACTATTGTGAACGGCTTTGCTCAAGGGTGAAATTAATCCGGCTCTATCTAGCTCGTCTGATATGATAGGGCTGACTGCATGAAGCCTTGCCCACCCACATGGATGTCATGATGCCCCTTTTTTGTGACAGTTTCAGTGCATCCCGGGAGGGAAGGTAAGTGAATTTCTCCTCTGGCTTTGCTGTGTTTCTGCTTTGTCTCTCAAGTAAGGCTCCAGATAGTGTTCCTTGGAGACAATCATGCCTCAAAATGAAACCTATTATGAAGTGTCCCCCCAAAGATTTAAGACAGAGGTCTTCAAACTTGGCAACTTGAAGACTTGTGGACTTCAACTCCCAGAAGTCTCCAGCCAGCTATGCTGCCAAGTTTGGGGACCCCTGATTTAAGATGTTAAGATTTAGAGTTGGCTGCTATGTAAATAAAAATATTTGCAATAGTTTTATGATCATGTATAACTTACTGTTAGAATATGTTCCTCTGCTTTTGATTGATTCGTTGCCCCTCCCACTCCGGGTGAGGCCGTCAGCCCCAGAATTTGAGGCTGGTCCACCAGTTGTTTTCCTTCTTTCTTTCGCTTCTCATTTTCCCTTTTTTCTTTTAAGTAGTAACGCATGATATTGTTATAGACAGCTCCTTTCTGGGTATGATGGCATTCGTCAATGATCATCAAGGAGAACACTGGAAGACATATTGTGCAAATTGGTTATAGAGTCCTTGTGCTCATATGCACTTTAGTAAAACAAACTACTTTGCTTCTGATCAGAAGGCTATAAACATTTTCTAGACTGATGCGCAGATTTGGTAGTCCTTCACAAATAAGAGGCAGATAGGACCCAATCAGTGAAGGGCTGCAAAAATTTTTACTACTACACTGTGGGCGTGGCTTATTTTGTGGGTATGGCTTGCTGGCCATGTGATCAGGTGGGAGTGGCTTAACAATCATGTGACCGGTAAGTGGCTTAAAGGTCATGTGACTGGTCAATGCTTTGGGTTAGGGTGCCTGGCCTCTCCTCACCTTCAAAGAGATACAATTTCCCTATCTATTTACTATTACTGAACATTCAAAATATGTTATTTAATTCTATGTACATATGCTGTATGTGTACATACATATTACACACAGGCCATTATCTACTATGTAAACTGTTTATGTATGTGGACGCATGCACGCACAGATCTTCTAAAATTACACACATTCAGCCTCATTTATTGCAATAGGAAAAACATGCCCAGAGCCCAAAAAGAAAAAAAAAATTCAAAATTCAAAATTTTTCTACCAATTCTCACCTGACCATACCCTTAGAAGCCTATCACTGGACCCAACGTGCTTTTTGAAGAATACAGAGTGGGCTCCTTTTCAACTAGGACCATGCTATTTTTTGGTATTATTTTCAATCGCCATGAGCTGCAAGAATTATTAATCTAGTTGTCAGTTGGGAAATGGGACCGTTTTCTTTTTAAAAGATGCATTTGGTAGGACGAGTCCTTGTTAAACCTTGTGAAGACTAATAGATGCACCTTGCACCTTTTGGTGGTTCTCCAAACAGAAATCATGTCACATGAATGTTGGTGACATGAGTTGGTGGTTATTGCGGGGAGGGTCAAATATGAGGTTCCTAGGCAGACTGACTACAATGCATTTGGTGTTCAGATCTATAGGGCTATCTCTATACATGCCTGATAACTGGACTTCTTCTTCATCACATTCATACTCTTTCTCCAATGCATTCTCCAGGATCTTAGCTGTACAAATAATCACATCATAATCTCTAATTAGTTGAGCGAATGAAAATTTCAGCTGAGAGGCCCCACTCAGTCCTATTGTTCGGTACGAATGCTTCAGGTAGGGACCAAATTCATTCTCTAAATGCTGTTCCACCAATGGCACCTGTTTTCCAGATAGATGAGAGAAAAGAGGGAAAGGAGGGAGGGAGAATGAATTAAACAGATGTTCATGACAGTGGGATTAGACCTGGCAGAATGCGGGTTGAATGCATCACAGGCAGGCCATGCCCACCCTGGTTCAACAAAGGCAAAAAACATCCCAAATCAAGTTTGACACCTGTGGCTTAAACCAACATTTTCCACCTTCTCCAGTTCTTCAGCAAGCATGGCCTTTGATGAGAGAACCTGAAATCCAATTAGCCAGAAGACGCCACTATGATAAAGGTTGCTTACATAAAGTCCTTTGGTTATTGCAGTATTTACTTACGCCTCCCGGTTGATGATCAGATGGAAACTGTGGCCAGAAATACCTTTGCCCAGCTCTGATTTAGTGAATCAATTGTGGCCTTACCTGAGACCCTAGGACTTTACTCCAGTGGCTCATTCCTTGAAGTATCAGTATGCGGCTTAGATTAGTGCAACCTGTGAGGCTACCTTTACCATATAGCCTAGACACTTCAACAGATGCCATATGCAGCGGCCTAGTGCTCACCAAAGTACAGAATAGAATTCTTTATTGGCCAAGTGTGATTGGACACACAAGGAATTTGTCTTTGGTGTATATGCTCTCAGTGTGCATAAAAGAAAAGATACATTTGTCAAGAATCATGAGGTACAACACTTAATGATTGTCATGGAGTCAAATAACCAGCAGTAATTGGTAGGTTCATATGACACTCTCTGGGCAGGGGTCCTGCACTGACTCCTTATTAGATTCCAAATCCATTTCAAAGTGCCTGTTTTTTTAAAAAAATAAAAGATATATTAAGCTCGGCCTCAAGTTATTTGCAGTACTGCTGATCTCCACAGGAGAATCTGATGGTGCTGGGGAAAGCAGCTGGTTGTTTCCCATTTTGAGAAGGTCAAGGGTTCCAAAAGCATTTTTTTCCCAACTGTAGGGATGGCCCTCTTGGTTGGACCTCTTTTGGTGGTTACTTTAGCTCTGATGTTTTTCATTTTCAAGGAAAAGAGAAAGACAGGGCTCTTCTCAAGAGTGTTTGGAGTGTGATCTCATTTAATTATTGTTCGTGGGTATAGGAACATATAACTTGGTTATATGTCTTGTGTTTTATTTTGTCATATGCTGCAATAATTTGTTTAGAATGCAATGAGATAGAAATTTTTTGAATTTATACATATCCAATAATTAAACCTAGTAACAGGACATCAACACAAGTACAAAAAGTTCATGGAACCAGAATGCCTGCATTTTTCCGAGATCAACCAAAGAGTTCTAGTTATACCTAAGCAAATAGAGGCAGAATTTCCTTCATTTTCTTGAGGAAAGACCAGCTTGAACAGATGTATCTATTATTTATACCAGGGGTATCAAACTCATCACATGCAGGCCAAGTCCACTCTGATTTCACAAAGGCAAAAAAAAAGTCATGATACATCACGATATGTCATGTGACATGATCGAGTTTGACACCTGTGATTTATGCACTTGATTTCATTTAAGACCTCATTAACATTATAAAACCAAGCAATAATTGCTTAGCTATGTACACCGAAGTTCAGTCTGGAAAATAGACAAAGATGAAATAGGTGAAGGCTCTTCAGATCAGTATAGAATTTGGCCTTTTCAGAACTTGCAATTATTTTATAATTCACTGAATCACAGAAATGATTTTGATCTTTGTAAAATGTTATAAGACATTGCTCAGAGTTTTCTGGAGTGGGCAGCCATCATCATCATCACCATCACAACAGCAACAACAACAACTACAACACAACAACATGTCACCGTGGACAACACTAAGTGCGGTTACAATTCATCACCGGATGGTTTACCTTGTTGACAAGAATTATAACCTTTCCACATTCTTTTGCTTTTCTTTTTTTATCCAAATGGTCTTTGGCAATGTAGACAGCAACTCGAGTCTTTCCAGTGCCTGTGGGAAGGCATATAACAATATTTTTCCCTTCCAAAGCTGGTTTGGCCACTTCCATCTGATAGTCTCTCAGACTCAACTTTTTTTCAGAGCTTCCTCTTTGGTCTCCACTTTCAACATGATCTGCAGTTGAAAAGAAAGTACAAATCATTGATGATGATGATGATGACAATAATGATGATGATGATGATGATGATGATGATAATAATAATAATAATAATAATAATAATAATAATAATAATAATAATAATAATTTCTTCTAGTAAGTTCTCCAACACTGGAGGTCTTGAAGAAGAGATTGGACAATCATTTGTCTGAAATGGTATAGGGCAGGGATGGTGAACCTTTTTTGGTGGTTTGTGTGCTAAAAAGGAGGGTCTTCCCTCCTTCCCTGCATGTGCACTCCCCCACGCTAACCCCGCATAACGCATACACACAGGGCTTTCTGAAGCCTGGTAGCTGGAAAAAAGTGCCCAACGGACAAACCGGATGTTTAGAAAAATGCACTTCCTGTTTTCTGTTGTGCTGTTTTTTGCACTCCAGAGGGTTCTGGAAAGCTTCCTGAACTCTCTGGAATGCAAAAAAAGAGCAAATGGGAGAATCGGGACAGGCAGAAGCTTGTGGGTAAAGAGCAACCAGAATCGACGGAATCTACTCTCGCAACAGCCGAAGAGCAGGAGTTGGGGGAAAGAAAGCTTCTGCTTTTGGTTGTATGGAAGGAAAGCAGCAGAAGCCTTCCTTTCTTTTCCCCAAACTCTGGCTCTTTGGCTTCCAAACCCAACCAGGGCAGCAGAAATATACATTCCGCTGTTCTTCCTGATACAATGAAAAAACCAGTAATTGATTATCATCAATTTGCAGATTATTAAAACAATGTTTGGCTGCTACAGCCAACTCAGGAATATCCATGCAGACTACTGAAAATAAATGGTTTAGAAATTGATCAAAATTACTAAACTTTAGCATCATTTATCTCCATTGCATGATTTACAGTAATGAAAATTTGTGAACCCATGAGAACCAATTGTAATTCTGCAACACTATGATCAAAGCATCAATAAATACAGTTGCTTAAACAAACACTATCCCCAAACAGTTCACTATATAATATCTTCAGTGTTGTGTCCAGCCCGCTCAGCCCCTGCTCCACTCCACTTTGCCCCACCCAACCTGTCACCCTCAAACTGTGTCCCATCACGAGACACTTGTCCTACCTGACACTTGTAGCTCTGTTGAGTTCTTTGTTGTTGTGTCCAGGAGAGCCAATTCTAAAAGAAAACATCTCATGAGTTCAAGAAGTTTGATTGATCTAGTTTTTTGTTTTCCCTTTGACTCTCCCATGTCCCAACGTCATTCGCAGCTCTCTCCTCGCCCTCCGTCCCTCGCAGCATTCACTCGGGATCTTTCCATCCACCCCTCCAGCCTCTCCATCACAGGAGCCTGAACACCTCCGGCCCAGTATTGGTTGCTCACCGGAGAGATGGAGCTGAGGAGCGTGGCGAGCTGCATGCAGCCATGACTCCCCAGCTTCCCGCTGCTCCTCAGAAGGGCTGAGCAGAGAAATTGCTGGCTGAAGGGAGCCACCTGCTTGCTCAGCACCAGCCATCCATGCCTACTGAGAGTAACAAGCCCAACTGCCTCCTCCACCACCAGGTGAGCACTGACAGGTCTCTCAGGGAATAGGATGCAGCAGCAGATGGGGAACCTGGGCATGTAGTGAGTGCGGGTCACAGATTCTTGCCGCCATCTCTTGCAAGGTCCCCTTCATGTGGCTGAGAGCCCCGAAGTGTGTATGGGGTGGGGGGTTTACGACACCACCACTTTGGGGGCTTTTATTGGGCCTGAGATTTCCTCAAACAACATTTTATCAGGGCATGTCATATTGGCACAATTCTAGTGGAAAACGGTTTTCCCATCAGTTTTCCCCTTAATTAAAGGTCACATAGCCCAATCAGCATACAGTCCAGATAATGACTCCAGTCTCCACCTCCCAACCACCTGCACAAATGATCTTGGTTCCCAGGGGAAAGAATGTTGTTTTGGTTATCCAAGGATCGGTCAGAAAGTAATGCACCACATTTTTTTCCTTCAACAATTATTTATTGAACACAATGAAACTTACACACAAGAAAGAATTATGTTTCTTCCTCCCTATTTTTCCATGTAACCCCCATCCTGTACTATGGCCTCCCTCCAGCAAGACACAAGGATGTGTATGCCCTGTCGGTACCACTCCTTGTTTTGGTCACAAAGCCATTTCTGCACTATGCGAATCACCTCTAATGGCCCCACCCTCTGTACCCAGCGACTAACCATATTTCTGTAAACTGCAAATTCTCCATAAACTGTACACAAATATTTGTGAATATTCCTAACAGTTTCTTTCTCCGCAGTGAGAAATTAGATGATGACATGCTGTTTGTAACATACATCACTTACAGGTGCCATTTCGAAACACTGCTGCAGCTAGGCTATCTATCTGAAGAAATGCAAAATTCACACTCCTGACAATTCAAATAATGTATATCTAAAGTTTTACATTTGTACCATTACTGTAGGCTGAGGAAAAAAAGTGGTGCATTACTTTCTGGGCAACCCTCGTGGCACCCCAGCTATCTCTACATCACCTCCTATCCCTCATCTCCAGTCTGTGTCAGCACTGAAGCATTGAAGAAAAGACACCTCTCCCCCAGTAGTATAGAAAGATGGCCATTGTCTTGCTTACTTCAGGATTGATATTATAACTATGGCTTAAAACATAGGTATAAAATATTATGATATTCTAAACATAGACAGAATATGGGAAATAGACTGGAAGGAGAGAAAAATTAACAGAGAAATATCTGATATTTAAAAATATTTCTGGTAAAATTGTCAATGTAGGCCAATCATAAGGAAAATCAATATATAGATATTTATAGATAGGATAAGGAACGTTCATAACTTTTTATATACTGCAGCTAATTCCATTAAAAGCTAACTAAGCTAACAGAACTTACTGAAGCTTGCATAATACTTCCTAATGGACTAGAGCTAACTAGAGCTGCTTGCTTTATTTGAGCTACAGAAAATTATCATCCAAGAAATCTTTTCTGCGGTTATATAACCACCACTTCTGTTGGAAAAATAGTCCAATTTGTGGCTGAGCCTTCAATGTTAGGAATGTGACTGTGGTCACTTTGTTCCTCCTTCCCAAATATCCTGATATCCTCTCTGGTTATTAGAAAGCCATGGTGCCACAGTGATTAGAATGCAGTATTGCAGGCTAATTCCGTCAACTGCCAGCAGTTCAATTCTCTCCAGCTCAAAGTCGATCCAGGCTTCTATCCTTCCGAGGTTGGTAAAATGAGCAGCCAAATTGTTGGGGAGAGTATGCCTACTGTGTAAACTGCTTAGAGAGGGCTGTAGCTGTAAAGCACTATGAAGCAGTGCTATTGTTATTGCTATTTTCTCACAGAGATACATACCCCTTGTGGGGTGCCTCAGGGGTCGGTCCTCTCCCCCCTGCTATTTAATATCTACATGAAACCACTGGGTGAGATCAACCAAGGGCATGGGGTGAAGTATCATCAGTACGCGGATGATACCCAGCTTTACATCTCCACCCCGTGTCCAGTCAATGAAGCACTGGAAGTGATGTGCCAGTATCTGGAGGCTGTTGGGGCCTGGATGGGTGTCAACAGACTCCCAACGACAACTCCATCTGTCCGTCCATTATCCTGGGGGGGGGGAATCCACAACTTGGGCGTCCTCCTCGATCCACAGCTCACATTAGAGAAACATCTTTCAGCTGTGGCGAGGGGGGCATTTGCCCAGGTTCACCTGGTGCACCAGTTGCGGCCCTATCTGGACTGGGAGTCACTGCTCACAGTCACTCATGCCCTCATCACCTCGAGGTTCGACTATTGTAACGCTCTCTACATGGGGCTACCTTTGAAAAGTGTTCGGAAACTTCAGATCGTGCAGATCGTGCAGAATGCAGCTGCGAGAGCAATCATGGGCTTCCCCAGGTATGCCCATGTCACACCAACACTCCGCAGTCTGCATTGGTTGCCGATCAATTTCCAGTCACAATTCAAAGTGTTGGTTATGGCACCGGACCAGAATATCTCCGAGACCACCTTCTGCCGCACGAATCCCAGCAGCCGGTTAGGTCCCAGAGTTGGTTTCTTCGGGTCCCGTCGACTAAACAATGTTGTCTGGCGGGACCCAGGGGAAGAGCCTTCTCTGTGGCGGCTCCAACCCACTGGAATCAACTCCCCCCCAGAGATTAGGACTGCCTTTCGTAAACTCCTTAAAACCCACCTGTCATCAGGCTTGGGGGAACTGAGACATCCCCCCCTTGCCTATGTAATTTTGTGCATGATATGACTGTGTGTATGTATTTTATCTATTGGGTTTTGGGGTTTTTTTTAGACTTTATAATGTAAAACTCTTATTTTAGATTTTAATTATTAGATTTGTTCCCATGTATTATTTTTATCACTGTTGTGAGCCACCCCACACAAATCTAATTAATAATAATAATAATAATAATAATAATAATAATAATAATAATTGGAGTTGGATAAATTTGGGCAAGGATCATATTAGAAGAAGAGCAGGTGATCCAGGTTACATTGGCTTGTACTTTGGTTACTCATTCTTCTGTTTTGATAATTAGAGGCCTAGTCAGCCAGACATGCTCATTTTATTATTTTTATTTTTAATATATCTGATTATGCAATGTCCAGGGTCTAACATTAAACAGCTGTTCCATGGGCAGATACAGGCATGCCCTCACTGTATTTTATTTCCCATTTCTTTTTAATTATTATTTAAACATTTATTACTTTGAGTGTTATGACGCCCACATAAACTGTAAGTAGAAACTAGCAATTCATATGACTAAAATACTATTAGAATCAATACCTAGAACTTAAAAGTTTTCTAAGAGCCTTGCTGGAGACAAAAATTTACATGTCTTTTTTTTTTAAAGCTTACTGTTCACCCACCTCAAAAGTCCACAATAATCTTTTAACAATTTATAAATACTTACAATTTAATATTCCCAAATTTCTTTTGATGTTTTGTTCTCACTTAAGAAACTATGACATTCTTGCCTATCTTCCTAACTGTTGTATCCAATGAACCTGCCTTTGTGCACAGGTATTATATGAGTAATCCATATGATTGCACAGATCATTTGGGCACTGAAAGATGCTAAAAACTATGATGATCTTACTTAGATGCTATGATTTCTGTTAGGATCAAGCCAGCTTCTCATGCAGCTGTAAAAGATCATTTCATATTATTTGTCATATTAATTCTGTCCATTCCAGAATTAATTTCCCTCATTTTTTAAGATAGACAAAGAAACTGACTGTACAATACTGGATATCTATTTGCAGTAGAGCCAGATATAGGAGCACAGGTAGTCCTCAACTTATGACCACAATGGAATCCAAAGATTCTGTTGTTAAGTGAGATATTTGTTAAGTGAGTTTCACCCTATTTTACTATCTTTCTTGCCAGTTGTTAAGTGAATCACGGCAGTGATTAAGTCACACGTTGTCCAGGGGGAAAGCATTTTGAAATTCCCTGATATTTCTCTGACATTTCCCTGTAACTTGCGATCTAGTTAAGGCGTGGTCATAGATGATGTGACCAAATGGCTAAGCCGTGGAGAAATATTGGTAGCTGAAGAAGCAAGTTGTTGCTATAGTTATGCTCATTTTTGCTTGACTCTGCCAGGCGGTGAAATCCAGGTTTTTTTACATGATTTCCCCCTGACTTTTAAACATTTTAATAGTTTGTTTTTCCCCTAATTTATTCCATTTTTTTCACAAATTCTCTGATAATTCCCTGATATTTCCTGAACCACTGATTTCCCTGATAATCCCGATTTCCCTGTTTTCAGGTTTGCTGGACACCCTGAGTTAGCAGAATTATTAAGTGAATGAATCTGGCTTCCCCATTGATTGCTCATCAGGAGGTCACAGAAGCTGATCACATGACCCCAGGCATCTGAATTTTGATCAAATCATCATGGGGATGTTGCAATGGTGGTAAGTCTGAGAAAAGGTCATAAGTCAATTTTCAGTTGCAACTTTGAACGGTCACTAAATCAACTGTTCAATTCAATTCAATTTATTAGATTTGTATGCCACCCTTCTCCGAAAACCCGGGGTGGCTGTTGTAAGTTGAGAGCTGTTTATACCTTGGTCAAAAGAGTGACAGAGATAACAAGAAACTAGAAGGAGAAACATCTATTTTTTCTTCTTGCTGGACCACTTTCCTTTAAAAAAAAAAATCTAAACTTAAATTTCCCATTTCTGTGACCAGGTTCACATGGACCATGATTGGAAGGGTTCATGTGCATCAATAGATGGGACTGGGTGTCTTTATGGGGAATACAGTGGTACCTCGAGATACGAGTTTAATTCGTTCCGGACCTGGGCTCTTAAGTCGAGCAGCTCTTATCTCGAACGACTTTTCCCCATAGGAATTAATGTAAATAATTTTAATTGGTTCCAGCCCTCAAAAAACTCACAAAGTTAGTCTAAATTATGCAGAAAGACATGTTTTTAATGAAGAAATGTACATGTACATATAAATGAATAATGAAGTTTCTTTCACTTAACTTGTAAACTTTCTTAAACTTTTAAATTTACATATGTTCAACTTCTCTGCCACCCAATCCTGTAGGACAGAGGTCCCCAACCCTTTTTGCACCAGGGACCGGCTTTAAGCGATCAAGAGAGGAATGGGTGAATGAATGGACGGAGGGTGGGAAGGAAGGAAGGAAAGAGGGAAGGGACAGGAACAGAGGAAGGAAGCAAGGAAACTTATGAAAGGGGAGAGTAAGAGAGGAATGAGTGAAGGGAGGGAGGGAGGGAAGAAGGTGGGAAGGAGAAAGAAAAGAAGAAATAGAGGAAGGGAAGGTAAAAGAGAGAAAGAAAAAGAGCAAGAAAGCAAGCAAGCAAGCAAGCAAGCAAGCAAGAGAGAAAGAAAAAGAGCAAGAAAGAAAGAAAGAAAGAAAGAAAGAAAGAAAGAAAGGGGGAAGGGACAGGAACAGAGGAAGGAAGCAAGGAAACTTATGAAAGGGGAGAGTAAGAGAGGAATGAGTGAAGGGAGGGAGGGAAGAAGGTGGAAAGGAGAAAGAAAAGAAGAAATAGAGGAAGGGAAGGTAAAAGAGAGAAAGAAAAAGAGCAAGAAAGAAAGAAAGAAAGAAAGAAAGAAAGGGGGAAGGGACAGGAACAGAGGAAGGAAGCAAGGAAACTTATGAAAGGGGAGAGTAAGAGAGGAATGAGTGAAGGGAGGGAGGGAGGGAAGAAGGTGGGAAGGAGAAAGAAAAGAAGAAATAGAAGGGAAGGTAAAAGAGAGAAAGAAAAAGAGCAAGAAAGAAAGCTGCAAGCACCCCCCCGAGCCCCCCAGGCCGGCTGCAACCTTTTAAAACACGCGCGCCGCTTCGCAGCTGTCTCCTGAAGCCGAACGCGGAAGTTAGCGTTTGGCTTCAGGAGACAGCTCCTTGGCGCTTGTATCTCGAATTTGGGCTTGTAAGTAGAACAAAAATATCTCTCCCCTCCCAGCTCTTATCTCGAGTTGCTCTTAAGTAGAGCAGCTCTTATGTCGGGGTTCCACTGTACTGTGAATGGATTTTCTTACACAAGCCTGCATCTAAACTCAACAAGGCAAGGAGGTCAGAGAGGAAGGAAAAGTTACAGGCTGCAAAAACCACTTAAGTGTTACCAACTTGGATTATGGGAAAATTGAAGCATACACAGTTTGGCAGAAAGAATCTGTGAGCAACATACAGAGGTGGTTCAGACAACTTCCATTTTATGTAACTGCAGTATTTTGCTCTTCCATTGTAGGCAGAAGAAGCAGTAACATTATTTATTTGTTTGTTTGTTTGTTTGTTTGTTTATTTATAATTATAGACCGCCCTGAGTTCATGAGAAGGGCGGCCTATCAATCTAATAAAATTAATTAATTAAATAAATTTAATAACCCAGCAATCCCGCGATGCTGGTACCATTTGGCCACGTGTACAAAGCTTCTATCGCAAGGAAAAGTTGACTGAGCACATGCTTCTAATTTCATTTCATGCTTACCACACTACAAGGGGAAAAGTCCTACCTGACTCATCACTGTAAAGGTTCATCTGTCCAAAGTTTGCATTCACATCACAGGCATTTGTTTCTTGAAAACTGACATCAGATTCTGTCAGGTTAAATATATAAGCACAAGAGTAAATGTCATGATGCACTGTTATTTCTGCTTCTCTTTAACATACTTTGCCATTTGATGTAACCCCTTTCCTTAATCTTAATCTCATTAAATAAGAAGGTGTTTCTGGTAGTATAAGAGATGCAGAAGCTGCTTTGAAATGTATAAAGCACATCTGAAAACCTATGAATATTCAAAAGCTTTTCCCCCCTGTTTATATTTTCTGTGAGTTTCACTAGTTCAGACTCCTTGGAGACAAATATGATAAACCATATTCAGGCATATGGATCTCTCATGAGGAATCAAATATGAGGAAACAAAGTCTAAAGCAGGTATATTTATATATGCCCATATCTATATCCATACCATTGTCATTAGCCAGGGTAGATAAAAATGATGAGGTGTTTTTTTTTTTAAAATCGATTTATTTTTATTTTTATCAAATTAATTTTAATAAAATGCTTTTGGAGTAAAAAAAACCCCTAAAGATAGTTTTCTATTTAAGATACATGAATATGTTAGTTTATTTAGCATGAAATGGAGCTTAATTATGTAGCATGAAACTGCAATGTTTACATTTTTGGTAAACTCATTCAATGAATCCAAGCTCTGCGAGCTAAATAGAAAATCTTCTTTTTGTTTGCAAATAATATTAAATATTCTTACTATCAGCAAGAATGATTCCTTACTTTTAAAGAGCACCTGTCACTTCAAATCCATCATGGCAGTACCTGTTCGTGGGCATCCACTTAGCTGCTGCCTGCCACGTCACTCACTTTGTGTCACTGCTGCATCACTAGCTGTCCCATTAAAGTGAATGGGATGGTTGGTGAGTCAACACCAGGTCAAATGATGTGCTGATCCGGGACAGAGATGACAGCTGCTCTTTAAATATTATGATTTCAATCAAGTTGATTGAAATCATGCCTTTTTACTAGTGATTTAAATCAATTTGATTTAAATCAAATCCACTCTGGCACTAGTAATAGCACTTAGACCAGTGGTTCTCAACCTGGGGGTCGGGACCCCTTTTGGGGTCGAACGACCATTTGACAGGGGTCACCTAAGACCATGGGAAAATACAAACTTTCCCTTCTGTTAAGAACGAAAGCTTCTATTCTGGTGCCTTGGAACATATTTTTACAATCCCACCAATCAGACGTTTTCAGAGGGGGTGTCCCTCTGACCTTCCTGCCAATCACCTTAAAGCTCTGTTGGGAGAATTGGCGCTAGACTTATGGTTGGGGGTCACCAGAACATACAGGAACTGTATTAAAGGGTCGCAGCAGTAGAAAGCTTGAGAACCACTAACGTAGACTTATATACTGCTTCATAGTGTTTTACAGGAGTCTTTGAGCAGTTTAGAGTCAGCATATTGCCCCTAACACCCGGGGACCTCATTTTACTGATCTGGGAAGGATGTAAGACTGAGTTAATCTTAAACCAGTCAGAATTGAACTCCTGGCTGTGGGTAGAGTCAGCCTGCAACACTGCATTCTAACCACTGGTCACATATCCAACTCTCTCTGTCTCTGTCTGTCCCCCCCCCCTCCAAACCAGGTCTATATTTCAGAATTTTTTTTGCCCTTGCCTTCTCTTTTCTAGAGCTAACAGAGAAAGTCTGGTACAAGATCACCAACCTGGTTTTGTGACCTAAGGACTATCACTTTGTGAGGACTATCACTCACACTCTCTGATTTTTAGCTGGGTGCCTTAATCCAGTGTTTCCCAACCTTGGCAACTTGAAGATATCTGGACTTCAACTCCCAGAATTCTGGGAGTTGAAGTCCAAATATCTTCAAGTTGCCAAGGTTGGGAAACACTGCCTTAATCAATACACTAAACTAGCTATTTCTGATTTATATTAGGTAATGCATAATTAGGCAGTGTAAAGAAACTCTTTTGCTTGAGACCATAGCATTAAATTTGCTTTATCTAACCCACATTTAACACAAGATCCCACATGGGATTTCTTGTGGCCTAAAACTAGATTATGCAGGAGAAGAAGCAGATCTTCCTAACAAGGATGGATAGAGTGCCACCTACTGATTCCCTAGGTATTTGAATCAATATGAATACTGTTCAAATGGAGAGAATTCTTGCTATTCTACCCCGATTAATCAAAAGTATAAAACTGAGGTTTTAAAAAGTCTGGTTTGCAAAGTTCAATTTCAACAAATGGGCCTTATAAGGATGTATTTCCTTTATCCCTTCCAACACAAGAAGGTATAAGGGGGAAATTAAAAATAAAAAAGGATCCACTTAAAACAATGTCAATATCAGCAAAACACTGGGCTGGAAAGAATCATTCAATTTCTTACTTATAAAATTAAATACTTATATAATCACTTTCTTATTTTAGAAATAAGTACTGAATGCACAGTTGGAGATGAGAACAACGTATTTAAATTAAGAACAGAGCGTCTTCTCTTTCTTATTTAAACAAGCTCCGAATCCATTTATATACATTTCTTGGACAGACAGATGTAATTGAATCACAACAGCAACAGGAATGAGTCATGACTGTCTTTCCAATGGGGGGTGAGGAGGAAAGCAAAGTTATGTCTTCTCTTTCATCAAATGGAGATGCACGGAGGTGCTGTGGGCAGAGAAAGTTCACACCAATTAATTCTAGCAGGGTGAAAATTGCACAGTCATTAGGGAATGCACTTTATTTGCAACTGTTGAAGGATTGATGAGGGGAAAAGGGGAGACAAGGTTTTGGGGAAAAGAGAAAAAAATTAAAAGTTCCTACATGTAATCAAATTATCACAGATAATCCCTATTCGGTGAAAGACCTTGGTATACTAATAACAAAAGATTGAAGTGCCAAAGCCCACTGCAACAACATAGCCAAGAAGGCTTCAAGAGTTGTAAACCTAATTGTACGTAGCTTCTGCTCTGGCAATCTCACACTACTTACCAGAGCTTACAAAACTTTTGCCAGACCCATCCTCGAATACAGCTCATCTGTTTGGAACCCATATCACATCTCAGACCTTAACACCCTTGAGAATGTCCAAAGATACTTCACCAGAAGAGCCCTTCACTCCTCCATTCAAAATAGAATACCCTATGAGACTAGACTTTCAATCCTGGGCCTAGAAAGTTTAGAACTAAGACGCCTTAAACAAGATCTCAATATTGCCCACAAGATCATACGCTGCAACGTCCTGCCTGTCGGCGACTACTTCAGCTTCAACCACAACAACACAAGAGCACACAACAGATTTAAACTTAATATTAACCGCTCCAAACTTGACTGTAAAAAATATGACTTCAGTAACCGAGTTGTCGAAGCGTGGAACTCATTACCGGACTCCATAGTGTCATCCCCAAACCCCCAACACTTTACCCTTAGATTATCTACGGTTGACCTATCCAGATTCCTAAGGTCAGTAAGGGGCGAGTACAAGTGCACTAGAGTGCCTTCCGTCCCCTGTCCTATTGCTCTCCTATATCTCCTATACCTTTCCTCTATTCCTATATCTCTTCTTCTATTCTTTCATTGATATATTCTATTCCTATACCTTCTTTTCTATTATTTCTTAGATATATTTTACTATGAGTATCTCCTCTATAACCTTCATCATGTATTTTACTATGTGTATATTGATATATACCCACTAAAACCCTCATTGTGTATTGGACAAAATAAATAAATAAATAAATAAATAAACTCTGTATCCTCCTTCTCCCCAAAACAATCTTTGTCCTTTTGGTGATTGTGGCATCGGACCAGAATATCTCCGGGACCGCCTTCTGCCGCACGAATCCCAGCCACCGATTAGGTTTTGGAAGGCAGGCACATAAAAAAAGTTTCAGTGCAAAAGGACACTTTTGTTCTACACTTGGACAGGAGAGGAGAAATATGAAGCTATCCTTAGTGCTTTCATGGTGAACATCATTTCTTCTTGAAACGTTTAGGACCCAATGTCTTTAATTTGAGGGAGATTTGGCATTGATTTAGTTAAACTGATTATATTAGAGGGGAGCGAACTTTTCAGACAGAAAGGACCATGAAGTGATTTGACACAATATTGCTCATGCCACCTTCCCAAAATGTTATATTGGAAAAAAATGGGGTGTTTTTTGTCTTCTTTAATTAAAAGTTATTGGAGAACTGTGAGTGCCATCTAGTGCATCATATATGTAATGGCATCTACCACTTACAATATTACTGATCAGTTATACAAATTATATGTAAAAATACTGGTAGATGACAAATCACCTGATGTTGCAGAGAGGTCTTCAAATGATTTTTCTGATATATTCTTCTCATCCTCCATAGCTTCTTGTAATTCAGTTCTTGGCTGCAGATTCTCCACAACTTCAGAACTGTCTGCTTCATACCTTTGGTCTGATGAATCAGAGGCTCCATTTACAACTTGTTCTGTTCAACCAAAATAAAATAACCCATAATTGTTCTGGTTTCTGGTAGAACTTTAGCTATTACAAATAACTCTTACTAAATGCAGTATTTCATAAACAAAGAAACTCCATCTTTATTTCTCTTCCCTTCCGTACTCAAAATACAGTTCATACTAACACATTCCTCTTCCTCCCGTTATCTTTCTTAATTGCATTCCTCATACAGTCCTCCCAGCCTTCTCCATTTAACAAGATTTATGTACTCACAGCATGATTCAAAAAGAGCAGAAATGACTGTAAAATAACACAGCATGCATTTGCTTGCTTGGAGCTGAACGAAATACCTTTCATTTTAGCCCTACAACATTGAAACTCCACCCTTCTTCCCCACTGGCTCCCTGACGTACCAAATACATCACTCCAGTATTTAACCCATTCCTCCCCTTAATATCTTCTTCCAAACACCTGTTCCTTACATTTTTGGACCCTTCTGAATTTAGGATTGACTCAGCGAATGTCTGATTCTTCCTCGCTAGATTCTGGACTCATAGCCACATCCTGTGGCTGGCCTCCCACCTGTTCTACTACCTGTAACCCCGGCCCCACCACTAATTCATAAACACTATCTGTATCAGAGTCCTCAATTTCTTCATCATCCTCCAACTGGCCAGGAGTATGTACAACAATAATGGAAGCTTATTCATTTAAATAACTGTTCAATTATTTGACCTATATCAGTGATGGTGAACTTTTTTTCCCTTGGGTGCTGAAAGCAGATGCACTTGAGCTATCGCACATGTGCGAGTGCCCGCACCCATAATCCGATGCTTAGGGAGGGCAAAAACAGCTTCTCCCAGCCCCTGGCGACCTTCTGGAGGCTGAAAACAGCCTGCTCCCCAACTTCGGGTGGGCCCAGTTGGCTCGTGTTTCATCCTCCCCAGGCTCCAAAGGCTAACTTGGAGCCGGGGGAGGGTAAAAACCTCCTCCCCCATCTCTCCGGAGGCTCTCTGGAAGCCAAAAACACCCTCCCAGAGCCTCTGTGAGAGCCAAAAATCAGCTGACCAGCACACACATGCACATTGGAGCTGAGCTAGGGCAACGGCTCGCATGCCAGCAGATATGGCTCTTTGTGCCCCCTGTGGTACCCGTGCCATAAGTTCGCCATCACTGACCTATATGAAATTGATGGACTCTAGTTTCTAATATACAATTTTGGATGTACTCAGAACTAAACTGAAAGAAACCTTGGGAGTTTTATGATCAGAACTTCCCATCTATCGCTGACTGTTCTTATTTGTATATGCACCCAAATAACAGGAAGGGAAGAAGGGGCGTGGCACCCTCTGCAGGAAACCCAGAAGTGCATATTATAATAAATAATTGCATATAATTAAGTAGGTTATAAAGTTTTAATATACGATTGGTGGTGGAATATTATAAAAAAAATAAAATTATTATTTTACCTTTAATTGTATTAATATGATTAGTTATTTATAATTAATTATGATATAAGGTTTTTATATAAGACTGGTAAAGGTGATACATATTATAGAAATTGAAAACTAAATTCTGAGGAGGAATTTATTATTGAAAAGTTATAAAATTTGAATAATTATTAATTGCAAAGGTTTTTGTATAAGATTGTGTAATCCACAAATTTGATTTCATGTTGAAGAGATTTTTGATCATTAATGGGTTATAGTATTTTGGGAAGTTGGTAATGCTGCCAGACAATGGATGGATGTATCGTGACAAGATTAGAATATGTTCATATATTGAGGATGAACTAAAATAAGAAAAAATGAGTAATAAGGGGGACTTGCAATTAGAAAGTTGGAAATGACAGATTAAGAATAAAATGAGTAAAGATATAAATTGAGGAAAGGGAAGTTAATAATATAAACAGGATAGACTTGAAGGCTAAATAAGAAAAGAGGTACAAGAGACAATTAATATGTATTGAAAATAAATTATAGCAATTAATTTGGAAGAAAACTGAAAATTAAAGGTGGTAGACCCAGGTGACAAAAATAGGTGGTAAGAAGGTAGCATTAGAATAACAGTAAATATATCTAGAAGAATATTATATACAAGACTCAAATATGCCAAGACCTACATATCTATACCGCTGAAAATCTACGAAAACATATAGATACATACATATATTATGGATAAAGGAAAAGATACAAGTTTAAGAGTAGCACTGATGCTGGAATGAAATTAAGGATTTGAAAACAGGTATAAAGGAACCTTAACTTAAGTGTTATAAAGCATAGTAGCAACAATCAACTTTTGAAAGTAGAGAATTTCAGAAGGTTTGACACTTTAAAGCAGGCCTGTCAAACTGTTAGCCCGTGGGTCGGATGAGTCAAACGCAGGCCATGCCCACCCCGGCTTCACAAAGGCAAAAAATGTCACAATACGTCATGATATGTCATGTGACGTGATTGAGTTTGACACCCGTGCTTTAAAGTGTAGCCTTAAAGAGGAGGAGAAAAACAGAAATTAGACCATGGACCATGACAACTCAGAGAAATGAAGTCCTACGGAAATAAGTTTGGAGCCAGTAAGGAATAGGTGTACAAGTTGTCTATTTAAAAACAACTTTCATTGTTTTTAGTGTATCTTATTCCAAAGTAAATGTAGAAACAAAGGAAGTACCGTATTTTTTGGACTATAAGATGCACCTAGATTTACAGGAGGAAAACAAGCCGGGGAGGGCAAAATCCCAACATGCGGAGAACATGCCCCAAAACAGGCCCGTATTCGGTCTATAACAGTGATTTTCAACCTTTTTTGAGCCACGGCACATTTTTTACATTTACAAAATCCTGGGGCACACCACCAACCAAAATGACACTCTAAGACAGTACATATTATAATATTATCTCCCCCTTGTGTGTGTGAGTGTGTGTGTGTGTGTGTATACACTCTTGAACCATTTCCAAAAACAGGTGAGGGCTGGGGGGGTTTCCTCTCTTATTTTTTGGGTGCTTTTTATCATATGCTTTAAATCAAGAGTCACTTCTCTCTCTCTTTTGTTTCTCTCTTTCCTTTCATTCTCTGCCTCAATCATTTTCTCATTTATCTTTTTTCTCCCCTTTTTTCTCTCATTTCTCTCTCTCGCTCCCTTCCTCTCCTCTCTCTTTCTTTCTCACTCACTCTTTTTCTCTCTTGCTTTCTTTCTCTCTCTCTCTTGCTTTCTTTCTCTCTTTCTCTCTTCCTCTGTGTCTCGTTCTCTTTCGCTCTCTCGCTTTCTTTCTCTCTTTCTCTCTCCCTCTGTGTCTCGTTCTCTTTCTCTCTCTCTCTCTTGCTTTCTTTCTCTCTTTCTCTCTCTCTTGCTTTTTCTCTCTCCCCCTCTCTTTCTCTCTCTTTCTCTCTCTCCCTCTGTGTCTCGTTCTCTTTCTATCTCTCTCTCTCTTGCTTCCTTTCTCTCTTGCTTTCTTTCTCTTTCTCTCTTTCCTTCTCTCTCTCTTTCTTTCTCTCTCTTGCTCTCTCTCCCTCTGTGTTGCATTCTCTTTCTCTCTCTCTCTTGCTTTCTCTCTCTCACTCTCTTTCTCTTGCTTTCTCTCTCTTGCTTTCTTTCTCTTTCTCTCTCCCCTCTTGCGGCGCACCTGACCATGTTCCACGGCACAGTGTGCCACGGCACACTGGTTGAAAAACACTGCTCTATAAGACGCCCTGAAATTTTCACCCACTTTTTTTGGGTGGGAATTGCACTTTATACTCTGAAAAATATGGTAAATAATAATCTCCCAACACAATATTATCAGTCTCTACAGAAGTATGCGTAGCTTTCAACTTAAAACCATAATTGGGATTTGGATTCCTATTGCTAAGCAAGGCCATCATTAAGCAAGCCATGCCAAACTTTACCACTTCTGCCACAATCATTAAGTGAATCAAATGGTTGTTAAAATGAACCCAGTGGTCATTAAGCCAATCCAGCTTCCTCCATTAATTGTACCTGTTGGAAGCTGACTGGTAAGATCAAATGATTATTTAACACCAGGATGCTGCAACCATCATAAAATACATGATGGTTGCCAAGTGTCCAAACATTTATCATATGATCCTGGGGACATGCCTATGACAGTCTAATTGCAAGCACTACAGGTCACTGTTTTCAAGGCTAACATAATTCAAATGGTCACTAAAATGGTTGTAAATTGAGGACTGTAAGCATGGGTCAGAAGGGATTCAGTTCATTGATTCAAGACTGCCCAATTCCTTTTCTGTTGAAAATTTAAGCCGATTATACAGTATTTGAAACATACAGTTATGCTAGTAAGTTTACCTAACCTTTGCAAAATGATTCCTTTTCTTGCTATAGTGATGAGCATTCTATTCTGTGATGAGTACTTAGCTAACTCTGAATCACAGCAGAAATTTAAAAAGGTTTATTTATTTATTCAACTTCTATGCCGCCCAATCCCGAAGGATTCAGGGCGCCTTACAACAATAATAAAAATACAATATAAGTTTGGTCTGATAACTCTTGTTTACTTACAAAATGGTCATCCCCATCTTACAAATTTTACAAGGAGTCTGTAAACTCACAGGCCCAATTGCACTTTTGTCTTCTCACCAAAATCCTGAATTCTTCCTTTTAAATAGTGGCCCTGTGAAGCAAAGCCCCCAAACAAGACATGTAGTGTTGGGCGAACCGAACTCGCACAATTCGGGTCCATGTGGATTTTGCAGTGTTCGGCATGCCGAACATGAACCCAAATTTTTTAAAAACTTCGGGCAAAGTTCGGGGTCGTGTTCGGCATTCGGTTGCGTGGGCTGGCCAGGAAGTGACGTCCCCTCTGCCTGCCACTGCCCCCCTCCCCTTTGACGTCGGAAGGAACATGGGCGCGTGCGGTGTGTGTGTAAAGCGTTTCTCCGGTGGCAAGTTTCTTGGTGCGTTAAAGCCGCCACCGAGGTGGTCCCCGCCGAGAAACTTGCTGCCGTCTTACTTTCCCAACGGAGAAACGCTCCCCACACACACCACGCACGCCCATCCTCCTCATCCTCATCACCCACAAACCCCACCGTTGGTGACCGCGACGGCTTTCCCTCCCCCCCTTTATTATTACTATTTTTTCCTTTACCTGCAGGAGTCCATGTTTTTGAGAAGTGGGGGGGAGGGAAGTGGGTGTGGAAGACCCGCTCACTCACTTGCTCTCCTGCTGGCTGCAAAGACAGGAAGGTATGGTGAGGCGGCTGCGAGCTGCTTTGGCAGAAGACGGGAGGGCGGGGCCAGAAGGGTTCGGCGGGTTCGGGTTCCACGAACTGGCCTGAACCAGCCGTCAAGTTCACACAAACCCGCTGAACCCGAATTTCGTTGGGTTCGCCCAACACTAATGACAAGCAGCGAAAGCAACAACATCAGCACACAAATGTTTATCAAAATGTGAACATGCACCGAAACTCATGAAATTATACTATTACCATTTGGGTGACCACTTATGTAAGCAGCCATGTTTGCATGGCCCGCTTCATTCAGGGCTTCTAGAAAGGGTGACAGCCATTCTTTCTTCTGTATTATCCTAAAAAGCATTTCTCTCACTGCCGGTTTATTCCCTTGTTTATCCTTTTCGGCTATTACCTGTTTAGGAAAAACAAAGAGGCAAAAGAAAAATTGTTGGTAAGATGTTTCACCGTGCAGATCAGTGTCTGTCCTTATCAAATACAGGTAGTCTGTGATTTATAACTACAACTGGGAGCAGAACGTCTGTCATTAAGGGAGGGGCGACATGGAGTCGTAGCCGATTTTATGACTATTTTGCCACATTGCCAACTGAATCCTTTGTTTGTTAAGTGAATCACAGGATCGTTACCGAATCCTGCTTCCCCATTAACTTTTCTTGTTGGAAGCCGGCTGGGAAGGTTGTAAATGCAAGTTACGTGACCCTGGGACGCTACAACCACTGACAAGGACCCATATTCAGATCACAGGACTGTGTGTTTGTTGCAATAGTTGTTGTTAGTTGTTAATAGTTGTTAAGTTGTTAAGTCACTTTGAACTGCTACTAAATGAGCGGTAGAGGTAATCAACAGTATTAAGTATCTGGGGAGTGCAGATAATAACAATCTGACTTGGTCTCCATACATTAACTTGAGTGAACTGTGCAAACCAGCATCTGCAATTCCTGCTCAGATAAGTGTTGTCTGGGTTCCCCCAGACGTCAACACCAACTAAAAAGAGTAGCCAGACATGCTGGTAAAAAGCAAAGTCATTTTATATCTTTGAAAACAAACACAGATAACAAAAACTGTTCTTACAAACTGGAATGCTATGAAGCTTCACAGAAGAGTCACGACGGCCAGACAATACAACAGGCTTCTTGCTGGCACACACACCACTGTAGATAATAAAACCCACGCCTCCCCCAAGTTTTCAGCCTTCGAGGCCACAAGCCAGAATCAGAGACGCCAAGGATCGAAGCAAGGTCACAGGACTCCCAAAAGATAACTCTCCACAATACAGGAAGGCTGGGCCTGCCTTTTCAACCTTTCTGAGGAGAACCACACCCAAACCCAGCTGTTGCCTATTAGGGATGGAAATACCTGGCTAATTGTCCCCTTCGTTGTGCTGCCCTTCTCTGCCTCATATCTATGATGGTGTGTGTGTTCTCATCTAATGACTCCAGGCTACTCGCTGGGGAGAGCTCCCCCCCCAGGGGTCTCAGGCTGTTCTCCCTCCTCCTCGTCCTGACATTCCTCTTCCCAGTCTGCCTGGTCCTCCTCCTCCTCCTGTTCCTCGTCCTCCCCCTCTGAGCATGGAGCCGGCAGAGTTCCAGCCATTCCCTGAGGAGCCTCAGACTGAATCACAACAGATAAGAAGAGCACGTCTTTCTCCTTCTGTCCTGGCCACTTTTTAAGAGCCACAACCGAGAGCATTTTAACAAACTGCGTCACTGTTTGGTTTGGTGGCTGCAGTGCCTGAAAGAGAGTCCATTCAGAAAGTGGTAACAACAGCTGAGATGATTATAGGAAGCTCGCTCCTTATCAATCAGGATATTGCTTATAAGCTCTATGTGTTTAAAGTGCAAAGCATTGTTAGAGACCCCACACACCCACTTCATGGTCTGTTTCTGTTACTCATCTCTGGGAGGTTTCAAAGTACAGTGGTACCTCTACTTAAGAACTTAATTCGTTCCGTGACCAGGTTCTTAAGTAGAAATGTTTGTAAGTAGAAGCAATTCTTCCCCGAAGCAAATAATGCTTGCAAACCCATTAGGAAAGAAATAAAAGCTTGGAATTTGGGTGGGAGGAGGAGGAAGAAGAGGAGGACAGTCGCTGCCGAAGGAAGAAGGTGAGGTGAGGGGAATCAAAAAAATCCAAAACATTAAGGCTTAAAAAAGAAAAGAGGGACTCTGAGGCGGCGAGGAGGAGCATGCGCCCCCCATACACCCGGCATGAGGCTGCTTCGCATACACTGCACCAGAGAGAGAAACCCAGGCAAGCGAGAGGGGGGAAACCTCCTGCTCCTTTGACCAAAAGGCTGCTGCTGCTGCTGCTACCTGCTTCCTCTTCCTTCCCATGCTGAAGGGCTCCCCCTCTCCTTTCGCTCGCTCGCTTTGTAGCCGGTGACTCTTCAGTTTGGCTGAAGCTGAGTTGATCCAGCCAGGGCGAAGCGCCCCCTTTTGCCTTTCCGTGCCCAGACGCCCTGGGAGGCAACCTCGTGTCGGGTGTATGGGAGGCAGCACGAGGGATTCACCACAGCAAAGTGGTTTATTCCCTCTCCAAGTGCCCAGAGAAAGGAAAACGCTCCATTCGCCCTGGACTGCCAAAGCCTCCTTAAGCGCCACCGAAAGGCTCCTCTGGCAGCCCAGAAAAGCCCGAGATGGTCGGGATTAAAGGGGGAATGGCAGGAAACTGGTCACGCCTTCGTGCCGCTCTTAAATTTCATGGGAAAATTTTCCAAGCTTGGTTCTTAATTAGAAAATGATTCTTAAGAAGAGGCAAAAAAAAAAAAAAAATCTTGAACCCCTGGTTCTTATCTAGAAAAGTTCTTAAGTAGAGGCATTCTTGAGGTACCACTGTATTTATACAAGGGGGTGCTGATGAGTCTTTGGCTTTGTGATCTTTTTTTGTTTCTACGGTAATGAATGCTAGGTCACATGAAAGGTTATAAATGCCAGGATTTGTCACAAAGTTGCTTTTCATGGTCACTATCAGCTGTGAATAGTTGCTAAGCCAGGCCATTGATAAATAAGGGCTCTCCTTTATATGCTGCTCCCTGTTTTCAGAGTCATACTTAAAACAATTGCTAGCTCTCTTCTGAGCAGCGTTTGTCAAGTCAAGCTCTGCTAGGTGAACTAAAAGAAAGAAACAGTCTGAGAATATTCAAGGCAGACTCCTCGCCAGAGCGGCAGCCTGATTTTGAAATACTTCATTCTTTTTTATTTCTCTTGTTGTTGCTGCAAGGAACTGCTGAGCTAGGACTCTCTGGCTCCAAAATCCCAAAAACACATAGTGATTTTTTTCTAAGGAGTTTCTTTTATGGTTACATATCTATAGACAGAAATCTTGCCCAACTAAAGCAAACTACTTGCATCATTAAAGATATATTCTGACACTTTCTAAGAAGCAGCAGTCTAGACCAGTTCTCTTCTGCGGGCTGGCAAGTGGGAGGAAGGAGCCAGGGGAAGAGATGGGACAGATGCCTCCTGCAGCACTCTGCAGGCCAAAAACAAGCTGTATGAAGGCCTTGTGAAACACCACTGGTTTTGGCCACATAGTGCTGCTGGAGGCCAGGGAGGTCATAAATACTCCCCTTGGCCTGTTTTGACTGGTAGACGTACCACAAGCCGATCCTTTGATATTTCCAGGCTGGTCCCATGGGACAGATTTAACTACCCTGTGTTCTAGATCCTTTCCTTCCAAATCGAACTATCTAAATTTTGTTGTCTCTCTTTTTCTTTTCTCTTATTTCTCTTCCGGTTTGATGCCACACTGAAGCAAGGCAGCCTCCCACATTTCTTGGGGTTGTTCCTTGCATTTCAGTGGATTCTTAGTAGATGAGGAAGCGATCTTTGCCTGGAGGGACGATGATTTGAAGGGGAACTCCTGTTTCACCTTTGGTGGAAAGGCGATCCCTGAAGGACAAGAGAAAATTTTTGTTGTCTCTGATTCCTCTTTTCTCTTATTTCATCCATCCCACTTCCTGGGAATCCAGACTACATTTCACCAAGAGAACTGTACTCAAATATAATATGCAGTAATAGTGCAGCAATAAAGCTCCAATGTACACATTTAATGAAGACATTTAATGAAGACATCAACAGCCCCTTAGGGAACAGCAGCACCATTTTGTTAATATGCTATAACTCACCCTTTGAATTGTCTGAAAAGAACACTCCTGCCCTTGTACTTTTAAAATTAGGATAAGTTTGTAACCTGACAAGCAAAGTCAAGACGCCAGATTTGCCTTACAACCATGTTACTAACTTAACGATTGCAGTGATTCACTTAACTATGCAAGATATGCAGGGATAATCTTCAATTTACAACCACAAATGAGCCCATAATTTCTGTTGCTAAGGGAAAAAGCAAAGTGAGCTTTGCCCAATTTCACAACCTTTTGTTGTTAGAAATGTCCTGTTTGGGTCCTAGTGGGGCAAAAGAAAGCATGGAGGCTGTTTGGAAAGATAGTTTTAATGGTGGACAGCAGGACCACATGGTCTGAGGTCCTGGGGAAAAGGGGGATCACATGCCTTGAAGATGTTGAAGAAGAGAAGGGCTGAGATGCGGAGAGTGCCTAAGTTTTATACCAGCGGTCCCCAAACTACGGCATGCGGGCCGCATGCGGCCCGTTGAGGCCATTTATCCATCCATGACATCCTGTGCTCCTGGCCACTTTCCCCTCTAGCCTGTGTGGTTGCATGGCCGCACAGGCAAAAAACAAATTCTGTGCACGTTTTTCAAACCCCGCGTGGTAGAGCTGGCACCGTTTCTCCCACCTGACAGCTGATTTGCTGTCGGCCGGGAGAAACCCCCGTGGGCTCTGAGCCCCACCCAGCTTCTCCGGCTGTGTCCAGGGGCCCTACCCACTCCTGCCGATATTCTCCCCGCCGCCAGGAAGAAACAGAAAGCACCCCCCCCCTAGGAAACAAGAGGCAGCGGTTGGATGGCCTCACTATCTGCGCACAGAAGCGGCGCCCTGGGGAAAAAGCGGCAGGTAGACTTGTGCCTACACCGGAACTGTCGTCTCTCTCTCTCTCCACCTTTCCTGTATGTTGATTTGCGGGGAGTCTCATTTTTTCAGCAGAGAGAGAGACAGAGATGCACCCCCTCAAGTTAATTTATCCTGCCTGCTTAGACTTTTTAATATTGGAATTGTTCGTTGAAACAATAAGTGATCACATTACATGGGTCTCAGCTATGTGTTAAATTGAAAAAGCTTTCTCACAGGATATTTTGTGGGGATAAAAAATCCCACCCTCATAAAAAACCACCTTCTTATTTGGAGTCCTCTTATTTTTCAAGAATTCTGTCATATTTTTTAGACATTGGCTTTGTTAAACATTAAGCATACTTTAAATACAGATTGATAATTTGGACGTTCGCGGTGGAGCCTCTCCCACCCCCCATGGCACATGGAGGGGCACAGAAGTTTTTGTGTGAGAGAGAGGAGAGTGAGAGAAAGAAAGAAAGAAAGAAAGAAAGAAAAGAGAAAGAGAAGTGGAGAGGAATGAAGGAGGGAAGGAAGGAAGGAAAGAAGGAAGGAAGGAGAAATGGAGAGAACAAGGAAGGAAGGAAGGAAGGAAGGAAGGAAGGAAGGAAGGAAAGAAGGAAGGATGAAATGAATGGAGGGACAGAGGAAGGAAGGACTGGTTTTTTTGGGGGGTGTATTGTTTTTTCTCTTAACATACATTCAAACAACAGTGTACCATCTAATTTTCCATGAATAAAATGCGGCATTTTGTTAGTAACTAATATCAATCATCAAAAAAGTTGCAAACTTTTTTTTCTAATTTTGTCATCCAGTTACATTCATTTTCTTCTAATTAAATTCCCTCCTTAATGTTCCTTCAAAAAATACAACACTAATTATATTTCTAACTTATTAATCATTATGCCAAAGTGCTTCCTTCTTTCTTTATACATTTTTTCTATAAGCCAAGAAAACCTTGTATAGCCAATCAGTTGTTAACAAAAGAAAATTAAAAGCAAAACATAAACATATATGAATTTCAGACTTCTTCCTCCCCTCTAAATAGTATGTTCCCATTTTGTTTTTTACTTTAAAATAAGGTATGTGCAGTGTGCATAGGGATTTGTTCATAGTTTTTTTTTATAGTCCGGCCCTCCAACGGTCCCAGGGACAGTGAACTGGCCCCCTGTGTAAAAAGTTTGGGGACCCCTGTTTTATATCCTCTGTTGGGACCCACCTTAAAGAGTTTCCTGTTCCTGTGCAAGAAATGTATCCCATTGGCTGCCAGACTCCCAGGGGGCAGGGGTCTTAGCTAACTTTGTAGGCTTTTGTCTGTGTCCCAGGCTAGTTTGAGTGCTGGCTGATGTAATCTTCCCAGGTGCCATGTGGTGAGATGGGCAGAGGGCTCTATAACTGTCTGGTTTGGTGCTGCAACCCAACAGGACGGACACAGACTTCAGAGTATAATCAGAATTGCAGAAAAAACAATTGCTGCCAATCTGCCTTCCATTGAAGACCTGTATACTGCACCAGTCAAAAAGAGGGCGGGTAAAATATTTACTGACCCCTCACATCCTGGACACAAATTGTTTCAACTCCTACCCTCAAAACGTAGCTACAGAGCACTGCACACCAAGACAACTAGACACAAGAACAGTTTTTTCCCCGAACGCCATCACTCTACTAAACAAATAATTCCCTCAACACTGTCAGACTTTCTACTAAATCTGCACTTCTATTCTACTACTTTTTCTCATCATTCCTACCACCCATTTCCTCCCATGTTGACTGTATGACTGTAACTTGTTGCGTATATCCTAAGATTTTTATTAATATTGCTTCTTCATTGCTTATTTGACCCCTATGACAATCATTAAGTTGTACCACATGATTCTTGACAAATGTATATTTTATTTTATGTACGTTGAGAGCATATGCACCAAGACAAATTCCTTGTGTGTCCAATCACACTTGGCCAATAAAAAATCTATTCTATTCTATTCTATCTTTGCTATGTAGAATAGACTGCTCATTGACAAAGGTGGGGGGAATGAGTGAGCTCAGGCCTCGATGGTCCATGGACAAAGGTGGGGGCTACAAGGAGTGAGTCTGTTTTCTGCCCAGAAACATGTTTCTCCATTTTCTCATCCAGAGAAATACTGTATAATATTTTCTGCCATTTTAATATTTCCTAAAACATTTCATTCCTGAAGAAGGGTGGGTGTTCATTTCCTACATTTTCTTGCATAGTTAAGTGAATCACTGCAGTTGTTAAATTAGTAACATGGTAGTAAGGCAAATCTGGCTTCTTAACTTCTTTGTCAGGTCACAAAAGGTGATCACATGACCCCAGGACACCGTGGCAGGAGAAGGCAAGTGACAAATTGTGCATTGTGATAGACTTCACATCTTACTTGCTACATTGTGATCCAAGCATGAAAATGTCAAAAAGCACCCACTATTTTTGGCATCATGGTGATTAAGAGCAGAATTCTATGGCTGCAGAGCCTTCACGTTTACTTCAAAATTTCCTCTGTGAATAATTGACTGACAGTCAGCCCTAGGGTTATGAATGTTTACTTTAAAATACCATGTGAATAATTGACTGTCAGTCAGCCCTGAGTTAAGAAATAGGAAATATAAACAAATACCCTGCCCATAGCCCCTTATGAGGGAATTGGGTGGTTAAAAAAATAGATAGATGTGAGTGAGAGGGAGATCTCTAAAACAGGTATTTTGGACAAGATTCATTTGGCCAAAAATATATGTTTGCTCCAAAATTGATTTGTAAGGTAATCAGATTTTACATTTAGGATGGGTTTGATCTTCCATAGTTCCCCACCCCACTCAATCTTGCCCCATTTCACTGTAACCCCCCCTGCCCCCACCTAGTTTGCTCTGTTCACTACAGAATACCTTATTCCACCAGACTTGAAATTTTGGGCTTAGATAGTCTAGAACTTTGTTGCCTTTGATCTTACCTAAATCTAGTTCATAAAATCTTTACGATAATGTCCTATCAATGATTTTCTTCATCTTCAATTGGAATAATACACGAGTACACACACTCTCTGCTCCAAACTTGACTGCAGAAAATATGACTTCGGCAACAGAGTGATCAATGTCTGGAATGCACTACTTGACTCTGTGGTTCCTTCCCCAAACCCAAAAACTTAGTCTGTCTACAGTCACCCTCACCCCATTCTAAGAGGTCTGTAAGAGGCATGCATTAGCGCAGTGTTTCCCAACCTTTTTTGAGCCGCGGCACATTATTCATATTTTCAAAATCCTGGGGAACACTGAAAGGGGTGGGCGGGGTGGGGGGGCGGGCTAAAGAAAAGTTTGGACAAAAAACCCCTCTCTCCCTCCCTTTCGCTCTATTTCTCCCTCTTTCTCTCTTTTCCTTCCTTCCCTTCTTTCTCTCTCTCCATCCCTCTTTCTTTCTTCCTCTTTTTTGCTCTTTCTCTCTCCCTCCTTCCCTTCCTCTATGTCTTTCTCTCTCCCTTACTCTCTGTCTCTCTTGCTATCTCTTTCTTGCTTTTTTCTCTCTCTCTTGCTCTCTCTCTCTTTCACTGTCTTGCTATATGTCTCTTTCTTTCTCTTTGCCTCTCTTGCTATCTCTCTTTCTTTCTCTTTCTCTGTCTCTCTTTCTCTGTCTCTCTTTCTCTCTCTCTGTCTCTCTTGCCAAGTCTCTCTTTTTCTCTTGCTATGTCTCTCTTTCTTTTTCTCTCTCTCTGCCTCTCTTGCTGTCTCTCTTTCTCTCTCTCTTTCTCTGCCTCTCTTTCTTGCTCTATCTCTCTTTCTCTGCCTCTCTTTCTCTCTCTCTCTGCCTCTCTTGCTATGTCTCTCTTTCTCTATCTTTCTCTGCCTCTTTCTTGCTCTGTCTCTCTTGCTCTGTCTCTCTTTCTCTCTCTGTGCCTCTCTTATATGTCTCTCTTTCTTTCTCTCTGTCAGCTGACTGCAAGCGGGAGCTCTGACGGCGGCAGCTGGACGTGCTGCTGGACACCGTATATGCCAGGCCCGCAGCGCCAGCATGTACGACGTCTAGCAGCACGTCCAACCGCCGTCAGGGCTCCCGCTTGCAGTCAGCTGAGAGAGCGCTCCCTCTCGCCGCCGCCATCTCCCCGCGACTGCCTGCGGCCGCTGCGGCCGCCCCCCGCTCCCATCGCCAGTGCCCTCCCGCCGGGCCACAAAGGACACTTGCCATCGACGCCAGAGAAGCTCCCGCTGGGCGGGGCGCTGCCGGTACTTCCATCCTGGGGCTCCCGCTCGCAGCTGTCAACCGGCTCCTGCTCGATGCCGCGGTTTTTGGCGCTCTCCTGCTGGGCCCCAAAGAAGGAAGGCGGGAAAAAGGCGCGAAGAATGGAGCTCTCCTTCTTCCTGCCTTCCTTCTTTGGGGCCCAGCAGGAGAGCGCCGAAAACCGCGGCATCGAGCAGGAGCCGGGGAACAGCTGCGAGCGGGAGCCCCAGGACGGAAGTACCGGCAGCGCCCCGCCCAGCTGGAGCTTGGCGGCACACCTGGCCATGTCTCGCGGCACACTAGTGTGCCGCGGCACACCGGTTGGGAAACGCTGCATTAGCGCACCATTGTTAAGGAGTGTGCAGAACCATTGAGTTATCAAGGACATGCACAGAGGAAAGGTGGGATTCCAGCAGATACCCAGGTGTAATTACTCAGTCATACAAGACAGATACATTAAAGTGTATAAAAAAGTGTTTACTTTGGAAATAGCAGACAAGTTAAACAGTCAAAATCTCTCAATACAATAATATTATTACAAGCCTGTCTTTGTTTTACATATCAGACATACATTACAGCTTACAAATACAAACTATCATAGAGCTTACTACATCACTCTCAGTGAATCAGCAGAAAGAGCACACACAAACACAGAGAGAGAGGGGGGGAGAGAGAGTCATGGTTTCTGGCTCTCTCTTTTAAAAATTACCGGTAGATCGATGTGAGCGAGAGGGAGATCTGTAAAACAGGCAATGTGGACAAACATCCATTGTTACCTTGTTTATATATTGCCAGCCCAACTGTTTGTACATAGTACTAACAACCATGGTGCTTACTCTCCCTGTTCCACTGTCCTATTGACGAATTAACCTGTACCTACAGTATTTTGCTAATGTTTATACCAATACCTACTACCTTGTACATACTTGACAAATAAATATAATAATAATAATAAATGAATGAATGAATAAATAAATAATAATTTCGGGAGAGGACCCGGCTTGGCTCTCTCATGTTGCCTTTGCTTTTGTTCCAGCTTACCCGCTCCACGTCTTCGAGATTCAACAGCCCCCTTTCCATACACCGTAAAGCCACCTGGGTCGCCTGCAGCGTGTCGGTGAGGCGATCGAAGAACAGGTTCACCAGAGCCTTGGCCAGGTCGCCCTTCGCTTCCAAAGAGGGCGAAGGCAGCTCGCTCAGGGTGGGATCCAGGTAACCGGCGGCGGCGTAGCCTTCCCGCACCAGAGCCTCGCAGAACTCCTGGCACAAGCCCGGCGACTCGGAAGCCTCTCTCTCTACCACGGAGAGGAGCTTCTCCGCGGCTTCCACGTCCCCCATTTTTCCAACCACATCGCGGATCTGTTGCTTTCGGTCGAAGCCGAGGGACGGCATGGAATCCAGCACTCGATTCACTTGCATGCCGTTCTTGATCCTGGTCCTAAAGCAAGAGATCATGTAGATGATGCACTCATCCCGGGATGGGCTGGCGGCCGCTTCCATGCTGCTGCTGCTGGAACCGCTTGGGAAAGGAAACGACTCCGTCTGCCAGCGCACGCGGAAAGCGATCCCGAGCCCGCCGCCTCAAATTTACAACCTCGCCCGCCGGGAAAACACAGTGAAGTAGTGGGATCCTCCAAATCCGGTCGCTTTGCCGGCAGAAAGTCGATCAGCTGATCCGATTCTCCGGTTGCACTTTCGGTTTCGATTCTCGGCGGGAGCTTTAAGTTTTTAGACGACCGTTTCCATTTGCTCTGAAGGGGGAGTGGTTGCAATTTTTTTTTCTACTTTCGTCCGCCACGGAGGAACTTGCCTCCTGCTCCGTGAGATAAATAAAAACTAAGGCGGTCAATGTCCCGGCTGCAAGTTCGTTAACAATAACTTCCAATATTGCCTCCCTCAGATGTTTTATTAGTCTTACTTTTCCCAGAATCCACAGCCGTGGATCTGCAGCAGTCATTCTAGGAGACGCGGTTCAATTCGCTTGGGGGCTAGTGGTGTGGGCAATTTTGCTCAATAAAGAATAGAATAGAATAGAATAAAATTATTTACTGGCCAAGTGTGAGTGGACACACAAGGAATTTGTCTTTGCTGCATATGCTCTCTGTACATAAGAAAATAAACATTTGTCAAGAATCATGAGGTAGAACACTTAATGATTGTCATGGGGATCAAATAAGCAATGAGGAAACAATATTAATTAAAAAATTTAAGGCTATAAGCAACAAGTTACAGTCATACAATGGGAGAAATTGGTGGGTGATGTAAGTCAAGTCTCAGAATGACGTTTAATACTGAAATCATGAACGAGGCAACCACCTGCCTGTCATGTTCGTCTTCTGATTACTTTAGGAAGTTTATAACAATTGAGTTTTCTTGGGTTTTATAAAAATTACTCTTCATATCAGGGATCCTCAAACTTGGCAACTTTAACTTGGCTACTTGTGGACTTCAACTCTCAGAATTCTTCACCCAGCTATGCTGGCTGAAGAATTCTGGAAGTTGAAGTCCACAAGTCTTAAAGTTGCCAAGTTTGAAAACCTCTGCTTTATATCTTTTTAAATCTACTGGAGAGGGTTTTATAAGCCCCTTGGAAACTTCGTTGATTACAGCAGCATATAAACTCAAATATCTATTGCTTAAAGTTGTAAATACACATCCCAATTTGTCCACAGAAATTGCAGCTGTGCAGATATTCAGGTAGTTTTATGACAGTGATACAGCGATTCCAGTGAATTCCTAGGAATGTAGGTTAAGTTTCTTTTCTCTGGTGAGGTCTGATGTAAACAGACTGGTTCTTCTTGATTCATACTTTCATTTCATATCCTCCCTCTCCTCCCTACACTTTTTTTAAGACAAGGAAATCAAAATAAATCTTTGTGAGAAAGACATATTTAAATATAGGAAATGTGTTTAGGAAGAAGTCATGAAACACTCAAGCTGTTTTCTAGAATAATAATAATAATAACAACAGAGTTGGAAGGAACCTTGGAGGTCTTATCGTCCAGTGATGGCGAACATTTTTTTCCCCTGGGTGCTGAAAGAGTGTGGCCATGTGCTATCGTGCATGCGCAAGTGCCCACACCCATAATTCATTGCCTGGGGAGAGCAAAAACAGTCCCCCCCCCCCGGAGGCCGTAAACAGCCTGTTTTCCAACTTCTGTTGGGCCCAATAGGATCTCCCCAGGCGCCAAAGGCTTCCTTTGAGCCGGGGGAGGGTAAAAACATCCCCCCCCCCCAGGCTCTCTGGAAGCCAAAAACGCCCTCCCAGAGCCTCTGTGTGAGCCAAAAACCAGCTGGCTGGCACACACATGGACATTGGAGCTGAGCTAGGGCAAGGGCTTTGTGCCAGCAGATATGACTCTGCGTGCCACCTGTGGCACCCATGGCATAGGTTCGCCATTGCTGTTCTAGTCCAACCCCCTGCTTAAGCAGGAAACTCTACACTATTTCAGACAAATGGTTATCCAATATTTTCTTTAAAACGTCAGTGTTGGAGCATTTACTACCTCTGGAGGCAAGTTGTTCCACTGATTACCGGTAATTGTTCTGTCAGGAAATGTTTCCTTAGTTCTAAGTTGCTTCTCTCCTTGTTTAGTTTCCACCCATCACTTCTTGTTCTATCCTCAGGTGCTTTGGAGAATAGGTTGACTCTCTTCTTTGTGGCAACCCCTGAGATATTGGAACACTGCTTTTCATTAAACTAGACATGCCCAGTTCCTGCAACTGTTCTTCATGTTTTAGCCACCAGTCCTCTAATCATCTTTGTTGATATTCTCTGCATTCTTTCTAAAGTCTCAGCATTCTTTTTACATGGTGTTTTTTTCAGATTTAGATTTTGGTATACTGTAGTTTTTTATTATTAGTGAAATATATATTATTATGTTATCACTACTATTACCAACCAAATAAAATAGTGGCTACGTTATTCAAAAACCCAACAGTGAATAAAATGGGCTGCACCAGGGGTGTGTTTGACCTGGGGATAGTGGCCAGAGTGGGCATGACCAGTTCGAGGTCACTCATGTCGGGAGCACCTGTGGTGGGGCCAGCCCTCTGGCAAGCAAAAATGAACTCCCAAGCTCCGTTTTTGATCACGACAGCCTCCTGCAACCCTCTGCCAGTGAAAATGGAGCTTGGGAGGACTGCGTGTGACCCTCTCTGGAAGCCAAAAATGCCCTCCCAGAGCCTCTGTGTGAGCCAAAAATCAGCTGGCTGGCACACACATGCACATTGGAACTGAGCTCTGTTTTCCCTGGCAAAAGCATTGCAGGCGAGTCCTTCACTGCTTCCAGGTCTGCGCCACGGACCAGATCTAAGCACCCTGTGGGCCTAATCTGGCCGGCAGGCCTTGAGTTTGTGCAGCATACAAGTTTCATATTGTGTCCTCAGCATATTCTTATGTAATGTGGGTCTGCCATTATCCCTGCTTGCTTCTCAGGAAAAGTTGGTACAGGATAAAGTAAAAAACAATTACCTTCACTATTCAGAGATTTTTTTCAATAGTACAACAGCCACTTGTATTTTATATTTGCAGCATTCAAGGGAAAAAATTAAAATTGTCCCTTGAAATAATAAACAATGAAAAAAATGGAGGAGATATGCCTCCAACACTCTGGTGGATATTAATCATATTCAGATAGTCCTTGAATCTTTCATTCAGCAAGTTATAGCAGCACTGTACAAATGGTACTTATGTCGCTCCCCAAAGTTATGGCCATTTCAATACATGGCCATAAATATAAGAAATGAGAAATGACACAGAAACCAGTTTGAGAAAAGGCAGTGGAGACCAGGTATAATTTTAATAATGCTGAGACTTAAAAGGGTCTTTGTTTTGTGGAATGCAAAATCTTTGATTGTATGATGAAAACTAGCTAATCGGTGTGGAAGTACACTGATTTTTTTTTAAAGGATGTTTAAAGTGAACAACAACAAAGTCCTTACTGCAATAACCAAAAGTGGAAAAACAATTGTTCATAATAGAAGGTAGAAAAAGGTGGAAACTAGGCAAGGATCTATGTCACTCCAGTATTTGTTTTGCTTTTAAAAATACATATACAGGAACTGAAGTAACAAAATCAAATCAAAATGGAAAGATAACAATTTTGAGATATCAAAAGAGTAATACTTTGTTGGCCGAACGTAAAGAGGACTTGGAGTTCATCATAGAAATAATAATAATAATAATAATAATAATAATAATAATAATAATAATAATAATAATAAAGGGTCCATCCATTTCTAGATTAAAAATATTCAGGAAACTCTAGCAAGCAAACTATTCCCCCAATAGAGGAACGATTCACGTTACGTCGCACTCAGCCCTAGCAATATTATTGTCAGAAAACCTGACATCCATCATTCATCTCTTTCGTTGGCATCACTGATTTCTATAGCCGGCTTAATTTTCCCGCATACTCTCTTTATCAAGGAAATACGCACGGCTTCCCTTCCTTTTAAGGAGAATACAGCCCAGCCAACTTCCGTTCTTTTCCGAAAACTACAACTGCGCTTTCCTGTTTTTCCTCAACGTTCGTTTCCGGAGTAGGCGGGACTTCCTTCTTAATCCCCTTCCCCCCCATATACCTTTTCCGCTCTCCCCGCTTCCTCCTCTTGCCAAGCGGTTCCGAGCGGAAGTGGATGCGATCGCCCTATCCAAATAGAGGGAGGCGATACAAGAGGGCGAGGGGGGGAAAGGAAGTCCCGCCTCATCGTAGAGCGACTTAAAGGAAAGGGAAGGCAGCGACTGCGGCCTTTGGGGGGAGGGGAAAGTCAGAAGCGTTTGTGGCGGATTTAGAATCCCGCCGAGCTTCGAAGTCGGCTATCTAACGGTTTTTAACGGTTCGTCTCTCGCAGATTTCGACATGACGTATCCGGCGTTCGGAGCGGTGAGTAAGAAAAAACGGGAAGGCGCGGAGGAGCCATCCGAGCTGCTGCTGCTGGCTTTCCGTACTTCCTTTGGAAGGCTTGTGTTCCCCGTCTTGGGTTTTTCAAAGACATTTTCGCTCCCTCGCCTTTTCGTTGGTGGGTCTCCTCGGTTGGGTTCCCTCGCCCTCCGTATTCAGGCTCTATAAAATGTCTTCTTTATCCTTCCCCCTCCCCCAACTCCTTGGCTTTGACTGGGAGATGTTATGGCGGCCCACAAAGGGAAGGAACTTCCAATATCATTTTCACCCAGTGGGGTTGTAGAAGGTGGCTAGGTTGGGAATCAATTGCAGATACGGGAGTACAGAGGATGCAGGTTACGCTCCTCGTCTTATAACAGTTTGCTGAGGGACCAGACTTAACGGTGGAGACTGCTCAAACGTGCATCTTCCGCCATTGCAGTTGTAAAGGAAAATGGAGTCAAGCTAGCAAGGGGATTCTCTGGGTACATGGACTCAACAATTCATTTAGTGACTGTTCCAAGTTACGACGGCACTGGAAAAAAGTGACTTTTTCCACATTTACTTGACTCTTGTGGCACCCCCATCGTCACATGATTTACATTGGGGGGGGGGGCTTCACTGACTAACCATTAATGATGGTTGCAACATTCCAGGGTCACGCCAGATCACCTTTGATGACCTTCTGAAAAGCCAAGTTGATGGGGAAGTCAAATTTGCTTAACAACTGCGGTGATTCGCTTAACAACTGTGGCAAGAAAGGTCGTAACGTGGGGCAAAACTCACTTAGCAAATTTCTCACTTAGCAACACAAATTTTGGACTCCACTGTGGTCATAAGTTGAGTACCTGTGTGAGCACCTCTTCATTTTTATCCAACTAAGTAACCTTTTAAAAAACGCTTTTGTGCCTATTTGAATATTCTTTATTGGCCAAGTGTGGATACACAAGGAACTTCAAAGCATAAGTTTCAGTATACATACCAGCAACAAAGTGATAGAGTGATACAGATAGTCCTCAACTTACAACAGTTTGTTTAGTCACTGTTCAAAATTACAACACCACTGGAAAATGGGACGTACAACCATTTTTCAGTTACCACCTTTGCAGCATTCCCATCATTATGTGATCAAAATTCAGATGCTTGGCAACTGCTCCATATTTATGATCGGTGTGTCCCAAGGTCATGTGATCCCCTTTTGTGACATCACAAGCAAAGTCAAAGGGGAAGCCAGGTTCATTTAACAACCAGGTTATTAACTTAACAGCTGCAATGATTTACTTAATTTTGGCAAGAAAGATCCTATTTGACAAAACTGACTTAACAAATGTTTCACTCAACAACAATTTTGGGCTCCATTGTGGTCATAAGTCAAGGACTACCTTTATATCCAAGATAGTGGTTGTCATAACTGTTGTGGTTTGGTGATTCTCCAGGTTTTGCTCACACAGCTGCATCTCTGCCCGATGAATTTAGAAGAATAATAGCAGGTTGCCAGCTAACATAGCTTTCAAGCATGTTTCACTGGATTTTGAATATTTAAAAACTGACATTTTTATGGTACATTCGAGAAAACGTTTCCCCAAAGTTGGGGTATGTCTTGCATACATGCTTTATACTAGGCTGATGAACATAGTAAAATATCTCTCTTCTTTTTGTTAAAAGTATGGTGCTTACCATGGTCAGATGCCAATGCAAATGGCAGTGGGACAACCGGTCCCTAGAGGGGTTCAAACTGCTGTAGCCCATGATGGATCTACTGGATATTCTGTTTATTCTGGTGCCTATGCTGGTGCTGCTGTTGATCCCTTGTGGGCATTCTTCAGTGCTACTGCTGGACAGGTAAGTCAGTTTAAGTAATTCTCCTAATGTTTTGAAAGGCAGTCACTTTTTTTTTTGCTGACCAGTGTTATAAATATCCCATAATCTCAGGATTTTGTTTGGCAATGCATATATTGACAATATTATTGGTATTGCAACCTTATGAATGTCCCTATAAAATTGCTTGCCTGTATTTTTTAATATGACTAGTCATAGAGCTCAAGATCGGTTTTCATCTACAACTACTACCATGTAGATTGCTAGCTTTTTAGGCTTGTTTCTAAAGTTTTATAGGTATTAAACAGCTCAATAGAAGAAAGGGAAATGAAATAAGTTTTTCCCCATTTGTGACCTACATAATATCCAGATGGACTGAGAGGAAGAATGGAGAAATTCACCTTCAAATAATCAGTTTGTTTGCATGGAATCCATAATCAGCTTTTAAATGTAGATATAGGCAAGCAATATAAAGCTAACTTCCTATGATAACATTTTAAATAATTAAATGTTGTAGTTTCTGTGTAAGAGGAATGGGAGGGCTATTGTAAATTTTATTTTTTATCTCATTAATTGGACTATGATATCCAGCCAATTTTATTTGTAGGGCTATCTAGCAACATAGAATAGCTACAGAACATCAAGGTTTATACACTGCTCAAAAAAAGTAAAGGGAACACTTAAAAAACAGAGTATAACTTCAAGTAAATCAAACTTCTGGGAAATCAAACTGTCCAGTGATTGACATTAAATTTCACATGCTGTTGTGCAAATGGAATAGTTGTGCAAATGAAATATTCAATGAGAATATTCCATTCATTCAGATCTAGGATGTGTTATTTGAGTGTTCCGTTTAATTTTTTGAGCAGTATATAATAAAAACTTAGTGAATCGGTGTTTAAATGAATGTCCATCCGGTTTCAATTTGGAAGAGGTCTGTACATTATATGGGACTAGGTGTTGAGAAATACAGAAGCCATATCTGTATAATCTGGGCAAAAGGACTGGTTAAAAGGTTATAGTAAAGATTCACCAAAGGGCATATGCATGGCCCCACAGGTCATTGGTCTCTAGAGCGTTTTGGGAGTTGTGATGCCAATTTGCATTCTCTCAAGAGTATGGAACTGCAAAAGCAATATTCATGAAGAACTCGCTTCAGGTGAGTAGCTTTTCTTTACATTTATTCTTCTGCTTGCATTTTAATTTTTATACTCTTTACAAAGAATGCCTTAGTAGTAAGGCATTTGCTTAGCAAATAAGTTAGCGCCTCCACAATAATAGCAATAGTAATATGGTATTTCTAGCAGTAAAAGCATTCATATCTCTGGCACAACCCATTTGAATTGAATTGAATTGAATTTATTAGATGTGTATACCGCCCCTCTCCGAAGACTCGGGGTGGCTCACAACAAGACAGTAATACAATACAATACAAATCTTACAATTACAATACAAATCAATACAATTTGATGCTATACTCCATTGGAGAAGTTGATGAGAAGGAAGTTACATATGACCTGAGGTAGGGACAGTTTAAGAACTGCCTTCTTAAATATTCTCCTTTGAACCTGAATGTTTTATCAGCCACAGAGAGAGTTTTTGATACTGAGCTAATTTGAAGGGGTTTAATAGTAGTTTCTATTAAAATAGATTTTTATGTCTAGGATATTTGCTTATTGACAAGAACAAGAATTCATTTCAGCCAGTGCTAAATTCTGTTTGCTATCTGATAGTCAGGGAGTTTAGGGAGGAAACATTATTTTATGGCCAGAATGGTGACAGTTATTGAAACGCTATGCGTATGTGACTATTATTCTAAGCTTATGCTGGCAAAGTAAATTCAAATTGTGGAAAGGTGTAAAATATATGCAATTCAACAATTAAAGCGTATGATGCTTTTGGAAGCTAATACTTTCTTTTGTGATTAAATTGTGAAAGGAAATAGATGCCAGAATATACTCTATCTCATTCTCTAACCTAAAAATAGATTCTGTTGATGAGTGCCTAAAGATAAAAAGCGTGGCCATATTGGATATTCATTCTCAGAGAAACGCCTAATTTCAATTGTAAAATACTAACATTTCAATGGAAAAAGAAATGAGTCTTAACTGTTAAAGTATGGCACAGTATTTGCTTCCCCTGTAGGCTGTCTTCTGATACAGGACAGGAATAACAAGAAAGGAATTTCAGAACAACATTTGTTTCATTAGAGCAGCAACTGCTTGAAATAGTATCCAGTACAAGTGTGGGTCAATTAATTGCTTCTTTTCTCTACAGGCAGGGAATAAATCACAAATTTTGTCTAGAAAGGTGACCAACTACTTCATAAAGCAGATTTCTTTGTTATAGTTATAAATGGAATGCAGTATTTCTATTTAATGTTCTCATTCTGAGCATTTCTCTAAATTCCACTAAACTCTTGGGCACGGTTCAGAATTGAATCTCTTACTTTCATTTGAAGTGTTAAAATAGTCTTAGCAAAGAATAGCCAAAATGGAGTTGATAGTGTGAGCTACTAAGGCCCCAAGAAGGATAGGGTTTTGGGTGGAAAAGGTAATTTTCCAAGTGGTATAATTTCTTGGAATGATAAGGAATAGTGTGTACATGTTTTTAAAAATAAACAAATGATCCTTCTATTACCCAAAATAAGTTACTGTAGGCATATACAGTGGTATCTCTACTTAAGAACTTAATTCGTTCCGTGACCAGGTTTTTAAGTAGAAATGTTTGTAAGTAGAAGCAATTTTCCCCATAGGAATCAAGGTAAAAGCAAATAATGCGTGCAAACTCATTAGGAAAGAAATAAAAGCTCGGAATTTGGGTGGGAGGATGAGGAAGAAGAGGAGGAGGGCAGTCGCTGCCGAAGGAAGAAAGTGAGGCGAGGGGAATAAAAAAAATCCAAAACTTTAAGGCATTTTTTTTTAAAAAAAGAGGGACTCTGAGGCGGCAAGGAGGAGCATGCACCTCCCATACACCCGACGCGAGGCTGCCTCCCATACACTGCGCCAGGGGGCATGGCAGGAAACTGGCCGGGCCTTCATGCCGCTCTAAAATTCCCTGATAAATTTTTCCGGGCTCGGGTTCTTAAGTAGAAAATGGTTCTTAAGAAGAGGCAAAAAAATCTTGAACACCTGGTTCTTATCTAGAAAATTCTTAATTAGAGGCGTTCTTAGGTAGAGGTACCACTGTACTAGACAGTATAATAATAGTTGTAAAAATAGATATTTAAAAATAGATACAAATCAGTTTATGTAGTGTACAGAGCTTTTAATTATATTTAGTACTATTTCATCTCAAATATTGACTGCAACTAAAATCTACAGGTAATCCTCGACTTACGACCACAAATGAGCCCAATATTTCTGTTGTTAAGTGAGACATTGGTTCAGTGAGTTTTACCCCATTTTACAAACTAGTCTTGCCATAGTTGTTAAATTGGTTAACAAGGTTGTTAAGGGAATCTGGCTTCCGCATGGACGTTACTTGTCAGAAAGTTGCAAAAAGCGATCACATGACCATAGGACACTGCAACCCTGGTAAGTGTAGACCAGTTGCCAAGCATTTGAATTTTAATCACATAATGATGGGGATGCTGCAAAGGTTGTAACTCTGAAAAATGGTCATGTCACTCTTTTCAGTGCCGTTGTAACTTTGAACGGTCCTAAATGAACTATTGTACGTCGAGGACTACCTGTACTAGGTGATCCATTTTTGCAAGTGAGGAAAATATGAAATACCATTGCTTTTTCATTTTTTTTTCATTGCTTTACAGCAGGGTTTTCAAGCTCTGTATCTTGAGAGAAGTTTTTCTTTGCTGACATTTGTTAAAGAACATGCTATGTATCGGCTGTACAATTCAACTGCATGGCAAAGGATTGTGCAGTGTGTTCTGGAATAACATGTTCTCAGGATCAACCTGTATGATTTGAATAAATGGGCTGGCATTCTAAGCACAATTGCAAGATCTGTTTAATGTTGCCTAACATCCTCAGATGTAAAATGCTGACAGTTGAACAGAGCATAGCCTAGAGAATAACCCCAGTTTTCTATTGCAACTTCTTCTACAGTTCTAGAGGAGAAGTTTAATAGCATAGATAGTACGACAGCCTATATTTTATGGGGGTGGGTGGGTGGAATAATGTGACTAATTATATTGAAGTCTACATGATCAGTTTCTAAGGAATTTGGAGTTTTCCAGAACATAGTTTGAAAACCACTGCTTTAAAGTAGCTATCTGGAACAGGGAGTTTTTCTGTGTTTTTAGTTTTTCATAAGTAGGATCATCATTACTGACTTCCATATTTTTCTTAATTCTCAACTGTAATATTTTAGTAAATTTAGTTTTTTATAGGAGGAATAAACATTCACTCCTGAAGTACCAGTCAAATAAGCACAATGCCATCTGCCATATAGCAAGACCAGTGGGGTGATGGAAGCGTGGGCCTTTGACACTCAAAAGAACTGATCAGGTAGAAACTTGCAGTAACATGGGCATTGTTTTTGGAGGGGAGGGTAAAGAAAGGCAGTGAAACAGTTTCTGAGTGTTCTTGCATTATGAACTGACGAGACTCAGAAATATCAAAATCAAGATTCATTTAATCTTTTCCTTGTGCCCTGTGAACTTATCCAGTGAAAATCCTATTGCTTTGGTGGTAAATACAAAAGTATGTTTGTGTTTTGTACAATCATTATGAACAATCCGCTCAATTACATCGGTCTAGAAGAAAAACTTATCATACGTACTGATTTTTTGTCAATATAAGTAATGTTTTCTTTCTATGGAGAACTTTATATCAGCATGATTCTAATTTTTTAAATCTAGCCGGGGGAAAAGATATGCCCATTCAGTTTGGAAAAAAACACTTCTGAGAAACCTCTGAGAAGTCTATACATGATTCCCATGTTAGATTAAGGAATTTTGCTTAAGGCTAAATCAAGCAACAGGATTTTCAATATCTACCATTCCTTATGCTTTCATTGGCAAAGCTCACAAATATTTTTTTTTTTATCATTGCTATAAAATTAACTTGGAGGTTAATAAGATATATTTAGGTTGCTTACTTTTATGCTTTAATGTATTTTAAATTAAGCTTTTTTGGACATTTTAGCAAGATAATGCATCATAATGCAATGGTGCAGGAGCTGAAAGACTGCATTTCATGTCTTTTTGAATGAATATTCTCCCAAGTGAGAATTTGCAGTTGCTCAAACAGATAGCAAATTGACATGGATATCAAGGTAGCTTGACAAATTAATTTAAAGGCTTTCATTATATAGATTACTTTGTCTGGATCAGCTTTGTGTTTGTATTTTATAATTGGATATGGATAACTTTAAACTTATGAATTTGTTCTTGTATATTTTTGTATAGAGCTGGATTTGAACTAACCTGAAAAACTCTGTAGGATGTGCCTGGAATGAAGAAATAGGGAGAGAAGTTTTTTGTTTATTTTAAATGGCTTGTCTCATAATTTGCAAAGCTTGCACATGAAAGGTTTTTTTAAAATTTAACATTTGTGAAAACTAGTTTTTATGATCTCTCCCCTCGTAAGATGTCACAAATGAGGAAGTTATAGTTTATTTTGTGATTTTGAAATCATGTCCATTGCGATTTACTTATGTAAAATATCTAGTGTATCAAATATATAGTTGAGGTATATTTGTGAAGTAAACTATTTGAATTAAAGTAGTACAGTATGTTAACTGTATAGATTGCATGAATATTTTATTTTCTATTACCAGTTTAATCCCTTGAACCTCAAATTTGTTTGTATTCATTTTACAGAATGGTGAAGTGGATGCAGAGGAACTTCAGAGATGTCTAACACAGTCTGGAATCAGTGGAACATATTCTGGTAAGATTGTCATTGAATTTATTATTCTGGACTGTTTTATAATAATGTACATAAAAACATAAGAAGAGCCATGCTGAATCGGGCCAAAGACCATCGAGTCCAGCATTCTGTGTCACACAGTGGCCCACCAATTGTACATGGGGATCTTGAGCAGAAAGAGAAGGCAAGACCCTCCCTTTCCCTTGACCCCCAACAAATGGGACCCAAGGGAATCCTGCCTGTCTCAACCAAAATAGAGGCGGCACTTGGACATCTGTTTTCAATGACCAGTTACAGTACCTGTAATTGTTTTGTGATCCCTTTTTGATCTGTAATGGAAGAACTCAAGTTTTGTATCCAGAGATCACATTTGGGGGATGTTGATAGTTTTTACCTTCAGATTTTTTGCCAGTGATGACAAAACAATGATATCTCCAAGTCAAGCAGGAGCCAAATATCTGAATAATTTCCCCGTAATTTTGAAATGCATTAAAGAGAAAAGGTGCACACATATTTTAACCTCTGTTGAAAATAAATTAGTGTGCTTTGAAAATTATAAATGCAGATGGAGGATCCTCTCAAAGCTATAAAAATCAATCTACATTTTCTGTGTAATCTGCAAATTACTTATTCCTCATATTTTTACATACTACTTCGATCCTTAGGGGGTTTGGGGGTAAATGTTTTTTTTATTTTTCTCCATACAAACTTTTAAATACATTTTCAAAATACTTTCATAATACAATAAAAACAGTATTGAGTTAGTAAGCCAATTATAATTGCCCTCCAAAACATTATTAGTTCCCAATTAATGATTTCCTGCATTTATCAAACCCAGCAGGCCTTGACCTCTAATTTGTCATTTAGATGTCTAATTTTCTTCTAATTGAATTCAACCTTGATTTCCTTCAAACCTTATTAAGATAATCAATAACTTTTTACTAATTCAGGCATGCCCTCGTGCCTCCTCCTCCTTGTGTATTTTCCGAAACCCTTACTTATCTGCTAAGAAAGATAATAAAAGAGAAAATAGAAAATTATAGACCAAAAAAAAGAATGAAAAAACAAAGAAAAAAAATCAAATTCTATTACTATAACATTAAAAAAATTAATCAATCCATTTTCTAAATCTTCAATGCTTAAACATTTATCATAATATGCTCATATTTCATTCCATATAATGAGAAATTGTTATTCACATATTTATCACTTCATTATCATTAACTTTCCCAATCTTTCCTAATTTCCATAATCCCATAATCACAGTAATCTATTTCTATATAGTTCTATGCTTTAATAAAATTTCATAAATTCAAATATGTCTTTTAAAAAATAAAATAAAAAACAACCACCACCAAATAGATATAACTACATCATTTCATAATTAATGCATATTTAATAATATATAATCCCTTCTCCAGACCATGATTGCCAATCCTCTGGGCTCTTATTTCTTGTCATCTTAAAAACCAATATTTTCTCCTTCCCTCTCTACAAGAGTACAGAATCTTTTTCACTTTCATTCTAGTTCCTTTCTTATTCTGCTGTTTCTGAGGTGTCAGGTCATATCTATTCTTCATTTTATTAGTGCTTAATGTAGTGCTTAAATAATCAAGAATATGACCATCAACTACATCAATTTCCTTTTCAATCAAGCCATTTTCTAATTCATTCATCTTTTTAAATTGCTTGTTCTCTTTCAGCTCATTAGATATAAAATCCACTATTTCATCAATATTATGTCCTTTAATCTGTTCCTTTGAAGAATGACCCTCTGATGACCTCTTCTATTTCCATTTCTTTGTTGATCATTCTGTTCCAGCTGTTCAAAAATCTTTTCTTCTTCTCCCTCGGTTTCTTTACAGTCCAAATTAAAACTTTCAATAGAAAAAGTGGTGTTGTTATTTCTGTTTTCCTCTTTCCACTCTTTGATGTCCCTAAGTATGTCTTTGAACAAATCTCTTATGTCTTCCATCTCTTGCAAAATTAATGTGTCAAAAAGCTTTATCTAAATGTCCAATTAAACTATGTATCATCCAGAAGCCAAAATTTTCCAAAGTAAATTATATCCTTATTTCTTTCTATCCCTTTTCAAATTCAAGTAAAGTTCAAGTCCAAGGTGTTTTCTTTCTATTTAATTTTTCAACTCCTCTTTATCACTTGTTGAAAAAGAAAACAATTTGCCCAGTTCTTGCATCAAGGACAAATTCAGTGAATAATAAATCCAACCAAATATTGCCTCAACTTCACCAGCAGATGTCCTCAGTATGCAGTCACACAATTAATTCCAATTAGTTCTGATTCTTCAATTCTGGCCTCTGTAAACAGCTTTAAAATTTAAATTGTACTAGTTCCCAAAAATCCAAATTAACTCAACTTCCACAAATGAAACAAAATATAAGAATTCTTGGGTTTTTAATAAAATTTGAAGTTCATTTACCCAATGAATCCATTAGTAATACAGATACAGCCATTTCCGCTTCCGCCCAACTTCCGAAACAAAAGAATTTTTAAAATCCGAATCAAGGCCCCCTCCACCATAATCGCTCACCCTTTCCAGCACAAGAACTTATATTACTTCTTCCGGATGGCTTCCAATGCTTTAAATCCAATTTCTTGAGCACGTCGCTGCAGCTATGGCAACCAAGGTCGTTTTACCCATTTCCGGGTCGAGGTCACAAATCTATCCATCACGGGGTGTGACAACCCCCCAAAACAACAGGACACCAAGACCCATTTTTCACTTCCCCTTCAGGGAGGTTCCAGGCTGATCCAACAGGAATCGGCTTCCCCAAACTGTGGGGATTTGATGTATCCCCGGAAGGAGCGAAGAAAAGCCGTCTCGCTGTGGTGCTGATTAAATTAATATTAACATTTTTTCTTTACATTCATTTTCCTGTAATTACATCACAAGATCCTCAAACTAGTATAAAATTAATCTTACAGTTGCATATACGAAATATGCTATTATATCTACCAACTTTTATGCATGGAAACACATATCCCTTCTCCACTCCTTTAAGCAGAAAGAGCAAATGAAAAGCAAAGCAAAGAATGATAAAGATAGGGTGAGAGGAAGGAACAGGGAAGATAAAAAAACTAGGCTGATTATGTGCAATGTGATGATAAAGGGATGCATAGCTGAGGGGAAAAGAGAAGCCACATTCAGACATTACAAGTGCTATTTCTTGAGTAACAATACCTCACCTCTCTGTTAATACTTATAGTGAATTTTAATCTTTTTGTGTAATACGTGAAGGGTAACTAACCATTTGTCCTCCTTGTATTATTCTTGACTTTCAAATGTCACCTATCACATCTTAACTACCATTGTACCTAGGAAAATTGAATAGAGCTTTAAGTTCAGTTGACAAATCAGATTTCAATTGGTGCTCTGTTCTCAACAAGTTGATTGCTACATTCAGTAGGTTTGAATGATTATCTTTTAAATGCGATAAGCTGTTCCTGTTTTGAACATTAATGATTACAACTGAAATGGATGTAGTGTTTTAGAATTAATATTTTGTTTGCAATTTCAGCATTCAGCCTGGAGACCTGCAGAATTATGATATCGATGTTAGATGTATCCTTTTAAAAATACGTAGCTGAATTGTCTGTTTCTGGATGTCTTTTTAAAATGTAAGTCCCATTGAATTTAATGGAGCTTATTTCTCCAGTTCCATAGTCAATGTCTCTTGAAAAACATCAATATATAATGAAGATGAGAGTATCTATTAAGAAAGTTTGAGTCACAGAACAAGTGAAATAACTTGTGCAAACTTTAACAGCATATCAAACGAGGAACACACGTAAGGCTTCCTTCTACAATCTCCTCTTTGTCTTCATCCTGTTTGACTGGAACCACAATTGCCAGTTTTAGAAATTTACCAAGATTTACAGGTGACAAAGTATGTCTGATGCCAGTGTTCAGATTGAGTTGTTTTAAGTTGAGCAGTGTGTCATAAAATTTAAAACTATAACTTTGAGTTAAATAAATTAGGATACATTTTTGTTTGTTGCCTGAGGTGCAGGTCACATGATGTAGACTACATGAAGAGAAATGGCAGGATCAGTCTGATTTTACTAAGGACTGTAAACAAGTAAGAATATTTAATTGGTTCATTTAATGATTAAAATATGTGCAACTAGGTTTTCTGGTTGCATATGTTCTTAACTGATCCAATTAAAGATTTATTACATCATGATGCAAAATGGTGGGAAGGTAAGTGGAACCCACCCCTAATATAAGGTCCAAGGAAGTCAATTTGTGGCTGAAACTCTGAAAATTTGTAGCCTAGACAACTGATTTAGGAAGGGCATTCCAGACTTTGATAATTATTATAGAAATCATGTTTTTACAGTCAAATTTAGAATGATTTAGATTGAGTTTAAAGCGGTTGTTTGCATGCGTATTGCGATTAAAACAGTTATTTATAGGTAAAACATTACTACACATAATTTTGTATGCAATACCTAGGTCTGACCGCAAGCATCACAGTTCTATGTAAACTGAGAATTTTGAGCCTAGGTCCCAACTAAACCTCAGTGTGGCACAATTTGGGGGTGTGCAGTAGGCTGCAAAAAGGGCTTAAGTTCACATTGAAAGCTATAAGTTGTCTATCCTGATTTTCAGGAACTATGTAAAATGCTTAGAAGTTATATAAAAAAATATATTTCTGCTTTTGTGAAATGTGAAATCTGAGCTACCTCACATTGATTTTTAAAATAAATATGTAGGGAAGCTCTGTTCCAATTCCGATTGCTTCCAGTTCATAAACAATAGATAGGTTCCCTGGATATTGTTATTGTCACTGTGCCTCTCTTAAAGGAAGGATTTATATATGTCATCAATTGAAGTGCAAGTAGGAGCATCAAATAATTTTTGTACTGTACTGTACAATAACATCTTGTATATGCCCAGCAGGTGGCAACAGTAACCTTTTTTTGATACTCTCAAGAATGTTTAGTACTTAAATGCATGACTGTAATAAAATCCTAGAACTGTAAGTGAGATTCTGGAATTGAAAAATACATCCTAAGGGAAGGCAGTGATAATATTGCTTAAGAAAATTAGATAGAGGTATTGCTATTGTAACCAAGTCAAGCTTAATTTGAAAATTGTGTAGATACCAGTATTAAAAGATTTAGACTGATAAGGTATTGTTTTCTAAAATAGCAAAGTAAGAAGAAAATGGGTTTTTTGGCTAAATGATCTTTATGACTTATCTATTTAAAACATGAACAGAATTGGAACACAAGTTTTCAGAATCCATACAAGTAAAACATTTTTTAATTCTTTTAATCACCTGTCCACAAGCTGATATGCTTCTTAACACATAACACTAGAGACAGAATACTGGAAAAATGGGATATAATGAATTTAAAGAACTTTGGACAGCTCTCAGTGCTTGGAAACACAATTTCATGTTGGTTGATCAAGACCGAAGTGGAACTGTGGAATTTCATGTGCTGACTCAAGTTATTGTAGCTATGGGTAAGTAAAGATTTGCTGATTTAGACATCTAACTTATACAGGTAAGCCAGAGTTCCCTGCATTAAAATATAGTGTTGGTTATCTAATTTAGGTGAGAAAGTTATGGATTGCATTCTTTTTTGTTGGATTTCTATGTTATTTATGTTTTTCAAGTGATGTCCTTCACTTCATATAGCAGAGACACTTCATAGCAGAACCATGCTTCAATGTTTATTGGGGTACTATATAAAACTTATGCTTTTATTCTTTTCTCATTGAACTGCTTTCATATTTACACAAATAAACAACTTGACAGTATAACTATATTTCTCTATATACCTGCTCTCTATGATACAGATTCACCAACAGTCAGCATACGAATCCCCAAGAATTCTATCTTCCAACTGCCAAAAAGTGATTTACATACCAGTATGCAAATTAGCTCTCTCTCAACATTCCATCTCCTTTTTCCATGCTATATGCTAACACTTTACCTACATCTGAAAAGTTAGTCTTTTGTAATTGCACAATACAGCAATTTAGAACTCTTCCTAAGGGGTAGTCTTAACAAATTATCTTAATTTTATTTACTGCATCTCTAATGAACTTCTGCTATCTCAGATTGGTCATGACTACGTTAAATGATTTATGAATACCAAAATATTGGGAAAATTCTCCTAAGCTTTCTGTCCTGAAAGTGTGTTTTTCTTTCTAACTACTTATCTAGGGTACAGACTAAGCCCACAGACTTTAATTGCCATTGTAAAACGTTATAGCAAAAATGGCAGAATTTCTTTTGATGACTATGTGGCTTGCTGTGTGAAGCTTCGTGCTTTAACAGGTAAGTGCTGGATTTGTATAATATATTCTGATTTTACAAAACAAGTATTCAGTGCTTGGATATAGACCAGTTTGCATAAGTAGAACATATTTGCCTAGAAGAAGCTTTGAAAATTTCTTTTTTCTTCTTCTTGCAGTAAATTTCTTTAGCCATTATGTGTAATTCCATAGGCTTTTTTATACTGAAAGTGGGAGTACCCTCAAACAGTTGTCATAGTAAAAATCAAGCTTCATTTCAAAGTCCCAATGCTTTGACTTACTATTGATAAGATGGCAAACATTCTTAAGATTACTTTGGTCTTACGATGCAGTTAATATGGCAAAATATTTTACATAAAGTAGCAAACATCTGTGGCCTTATTTGGAGTCTGATGTAATTAAATTGTACTATTGGTGATTTTATAGGATGTGTTATTTTCTGAAGACTAGAAATAAATGGATCATGGAATTTTGTTAATTTAAAGAGAAATAACATGTATTTGATTGTGCTTTACTATTTTAAAATATATCATATACATATTTTGTGTGTATATTTAGACAAATTAAAGATTTTTATAATATAAATTTGCAAATCTTTTTAAAGATTTCTTCAGAAGAAGAGACAGCATGCAACAGGGCATTGTGAATCTTCTGTATGATGATGTAAGTAACAATACTTTTAATTGATAATAAAAATGTTTTTAACTAGAATTCTGTTTCTTATTATAATCCTTCTCCCATTATACTGGAGAATAATTTAAGAAATTACATCTCAATATAGTGCTGTAGCTGCTCGTTAAGATTTCAAACAGAGATCTTTAATTCTTCACTGGGCTCTCCATTTTTCATGGTCATTATTTATTTGCTTGTGTAGGATTTCATTTGGTACCTTCCAGAGCTTTTTGTGTCTGTTCCTCCCCATTGGTACCACAGAACATGGTGTGACTCCCATCTCATTTTGCCATTGGTTTTCAACCACTACAGTATTATATGGGAGCCACTATATGGGAGGAAGCTTTTCAGAAGTGGCAAACTAGCTGTCACATTGCTCCCATTCTTCCTAATGTGTTCCAGAAATTGTCTGATGACTTGTCCTGTCTATGAGAAATCAATCACATTCTCCCTGTTGACAGAAAATTCATACATATCTGCTATCCTGTTAATGGCCTTTACCCCTCATCTAGTCAGACAATGCAGTAGTGGTTTGCAAAGAATTTGCTATTACCCAGGAGTTCTTTGTGCCTCTTTGAAAATTATATGCCTTGCTCCAGCTGATTTTATTTGTTTTGGACAATTGATTCTGAGAAGAATAGCAATGTTAATTGGATTTTCTCCATTTATACACCATCTGCCTATCTGTGGACTGATGGGTCCTAAAACTCTTAGCAACAGATTTGTAGCCTGGTCTGCAGAGATTTGTTAAATCAGGGCATGATTCACTTTCATGTGTCATGAAGAGAACACTCCAGTGGTCTGTTCTTAAGGGAAGCATCAGCCTCGTACCCTTAATTGAACTAGTTATCCTAGGCTTTACATAGTTACAGCTTACAATTACTATACAGATATTGTACTACATTGTTTTGTGTGCTGTTTAATCAGATTTCCATTAAAAGAACATAGATGAAGCTTTGATCACTTTGGTCACACTATTGTAAAGCTAAAAGGTTTACAAACTTAAACTCTTCATCACGCCTTGTAGCCAAGCTTCTCCTTTTCTCTTTTCCTGGGTGGTATTCCTTTCTGCTGTAACCAGCTGATAAAGCGTCATGAAAGGCCTACTGCTTTGGACCTAGAGTGTCTCTTATGTTCTTTTTGATAAAAATCAACAGACTTTGAACCTATAACTACTTCCATCTCAAGGAAACTGCTCTGTTTTCTCAGTCTGACTTTGGCTTATGTAGAAAGATAAAGTGCGCTGAAACAGAAAATGTTACGTCAAGATCAAAGATTTTTTTCCTCTGTAGTGATCTGTCAGCTTCCCAGCTTATAGGCCCTTTTAGAGAAAGGGAGAAACAGTTTAAAACTCTGTAGAATCACCTGTGAGCTGGCACATAGGTTTCAAAAGAAAGAAGTAGAAAAGAAACCACAGAAGGGGGATGAGATGGGGAGTGGTTTCTCCAGGTTTGGCAGGCGAATGCCCAGTCAAGAAGAGCTGGGAAGGAGCCTGAGGCAGCTGAAAAACAAAGAAGAACTTGCAGAAAAGAACCAACAGAAAGAAAATACAACCCTGGACTCCAGACAATGGCAATTTACATGGAAACATATAATCAAAGTAGTCATGAGTAAAGCTTGCATATATACAAAATAATTTTTTCTTTGAAACATTTAGCACAAGCTTCAGAATTTATTTTTATTCTTAATGATTTGATAGCTACATTTTGTATCATATGCAAATAGTAGGGGCGCAGGGATTAGGAGGCTAAGGACTCTTTACCAACTCTTATTAAATCTGTTTTTGTTTTTCAGTTCTTGCAGTGCACCATGGCTATCTGAGTGCTGGTTGTGGATGAAAAGTCCCATGCTTAACTTCACCTATGTAGAATTGCTGTGAAAGCAAGGCTGTCATTGATTTTCCATATTTCTGCCTGCTAATGTACCATTTTTGACTTTTAATGTGTAGTTTGAAATAAATAAGTATACAGGTTGTACAGTAATTGTTAGAGGTGTCATTTTTTACATGTGGATGATAGTCTTTGTTTTCTATTTGGGGTTACGGTCTTAGGATGGATAAAAGGAAACAATCACCTTTCATGTAATGATTACAAACAGGGCAGGCTGCATCTTGTGAAATTGTAAATGCTTAAGAAACCAATAAGCCATGAATTGGTGACTATCAAAAAGTATGTATAAACATTTGTATATTTCTTCTGAAGTTTGATAAATAATTTGAATGCAAACTAGAAGAATGTGTTCATAGTAAATATTATACTCTATAGTAATAAAACATACTCTTCCGAGTGGTGTATCCTCTTGACCAGGGGTCCCAAATCTTCAGGCATAATGGTCCGTGATCAATTAAGAACCGGTCCGTGCAAGCAGGTGAGTGAGAAAAGCTTTATTTGCACATGCACGGGATCTAGGTTTTGTGCGGAAACCCCCCCCCCCTTCCTCTCCGTGGAAAAATTGACTTCCATGAAATTTGTCTCAGAAAGGTTGGAGATCACTACTCTTGATGTAATATTCAAAAGAATACAGGTGACTTTATGGAGTTGACATTTGCAACTGGCTCATAATTATCATGTAGAATTCCAAGAGCAGGTGAAGAATCCAAGAAGCAAATGCCTGTGTTGATGTTTCCTCTGCTTTACTGCACTGTGGTTACTGCCTGAAAATAGAATCATAGATGTGGTGGGAAGCTGTTAAAATGAAGCAGCTTCTCATATTGTAATAATTACATGCCACTTGAATAGCATCAGCAGATCTCTCGCTCTCCTCCAACTCTCTGCAAATGGTATTTGTTAAACAGGGCCTGTGGCAAACTATTCCTTTATATATATATATTTTTAAACAGCGGCTGCTGTTTTCTATCCATTTATAATTTGTACATTGCAAGGAGATTTCAAGCTTAGCTAGCATTTCTAGATAATGGTCTTGGTTTACTGGCTTGGTTATTGCCATGTTTTGCAGATTTAAACATTTTCTTTCTGCGTAGACATCTCATTATACATTGTGGATGAATCATAAAAGCCTTGCTTATAGTGAGCTGTTAGATATGTTTTGCTGCCAAAGGAAATAGATTTAAGTCCGGGTAGCGCTTCACGATTAACCTAGCGAGTGGGTGCATTTGTTACAAGAGTTCCCTGTGTTGCCATTTCTTGGTATATCAACTAGCATGATACATCTGTATGATCTGAGGACTTGGTAAGAGAAGGATATATTTGCATCACATCAGAGTTCAGTCTGGCAGCTAAAATGTAAGAAATCATTTTGTTGAATATTGCAGTCAGCTGTACTCTTGCTAAGGAAGATAGTTTTTAGCCTGGAGTCAACAATGCATCTATAAAACATTTCAGTTATTTGTGTCATCCTGCACCACCCTCTATAATTATGCCATTATATTTATCTCCTTTGAAATGGCTTTTGTGTTATCTTTGAATTTTTGTAACAGTGGTGGTATCAAATCAAAGTTTTGAAATCACTGACACCATTCACATGGAAATTTTGTGTTCACCATTGTCAAGTAATTGCTGTAGATTATTTGCAATCTTCTATAGAGATTTTGTACCTTTTGAAATGGATGCTGTTCTAACTGTAAAAATGTTCTTGTTCTATTTTCAGTGCCATTCCAGGCAATTGTTTGAAAATAAAGTTAGAGTTTGCTTTGTATTTTTTTTTTATTCCTAAAATAAGAACATGTGGAGTTATATTTGTGAGTGCTACAGTAATTTTACAGGCTTTACGGCATCTAATATTCCAGCCTAAAAGGTGAGGTGTGGATGTGGATGCGTGCAATAGATTCAAAAAGGGCGAGAAACCCTGCTGTGCCAGTGCTCTTTCAATCCCGCACTTTCCAACTACGGGTGTAGAATTTTAACATGCAGAGAGAAAATGGGCCATCTTTCTCACAATTCTTAGTTACAGATGTTCACATTTCTTCTCTTAAATGTAATGCTGCTTTGATGACTGAGGCAACTTTTAGCTGCCCTGGTCTACCTCCAATGAAAAGTGAGGGGGTTTAGCAGGGACCATTCGGTATACCTAACAATACATATACTGTAGTTCCTGAAGCAATTGTAAGGATTAAATAGTCAAAGGTGGGAACTATCCAACTTAATGTAAGATTGAGGATTTATTGGAGAGAAGGGTGGGAGGGGAAAAGCAGGGTGTGACATTCTTGTTATGGGATAATGTGATCACATGAATCCCATTGCTTCCTTGCAGTTTGGGAGGGCTTCTGACGCCAAGCCAGACACCTGTTAGTTTGCCATCGGAGGATTGTATTTGCCAGTTCTGCCTCCTCTTGTGCCCTGCCACACCACCTGCCACACTGCTCAATATATTCAAGGTTTGGTTTATAAGCTACAGTGGGTTTAAATTGTGTACTTTAGTGATGAGGTTCACTCAACATACAGTGTAAGCTAGAATTAAAACTTTTTCCTTTAGGGTAATATGAACTCTTGTCACTCTCATTTGCTGTTATGGGCCACTTAAAGGTCAAAAATTTACAACTCCATAAAAATAAAATATTGTGGGAATGTTTAAAGTAGGGATACTTTTTATAAATATATTCTAAATGGCCACTCTTGGTATTGCGAGATAAATTGCATGTAACCTTCAGATATTGTTGAATTGTAGCTACCATCATCCCTCACAGTAGAGATACTTGCTGTAACTGCTCTCAGTTGAGTTCCACAATTTTTCCTGGATTCCTAATGTACTCAGATGATGTATCTTGTCCATCACCAACTCTTCTATAACCACGTTTTAAAACCATGTTGGTTAAACCTAACACCCCAGTGCTTCTGAACTGTAACAACTTCAAGCATTCTTTACCATAGACCACACAGGTGGGATGTTTCTAATAAAACAAGGTTTGGAAGGTCTGTATCTTATTGCATTTAAAAGAATACTGTATTTTTAAAGCATAACGTGCTGTAGAGTTGCCAAAGAGTTGCTGATAGCAGCAGAGTTAGGATGTTTGCTTAATGTTGCCAGGCTATTAAGGCTAATTACTCAATTAAATATTGTAGTGAGACAAGCTGATGAATAAAGAAATTGACAGGAGAGAATCACTCATGTTTGTTTTAGGATCCATTACATCAATCACAGAGTGCAACAGAAATCCCAAACTGAGGCAACACACCAAACTAAATGGGTGATCAAATAATAGACTAAGGATCTACTGGATTGACAATCACCAGGACAAAGCAAAGCAGAACAATTGTTCCCAGCAATCTAGTTTGGTTTAAATATTCCAAGCCTGCAATTTGCTTTCCTGCCAAGACTTAACACTGCATTGTGCAATCTCCTGACCTTGAATTTAAAGTGTGTTTTCCTCAAAGGGTGTCCTATTCCTAACTCAAGATCTGGGTAATTATGGTACTTAAGGTGGAAATTTCCAGCAAGGCACGAATTGGTCTCTTAATGCTGGCGTTGCTATAGCTCAAAACATTTAGGGAAACTTGCCTCCCACTTTTTTCCATGTTTGAAGATTTGTCTTCTTTCAGGAGCCTGGTAATTCTTGACAAAGTCTATCCTACAATGTTCATTGCCATCTGGAACAAAGTCTTAAGTTCTGTTCACAAAACAGAAGGACGTTTAAATATCAACTCTTAGGAAATAGATGAAAAGCCTGCAGCAATTTCTGTAGAAGCACTTTTAAAAAGCTGCTGAATAATTTGAGTTGCAACACAGATTTAAAGAAGTATAAATTAGAGGGCATCATAAAACAATATGATCTGATATGGCATTGTAATTCAAATTGGTGAGGGTTTAAATCATAATCCTATTGTTAACTGGATGCATCAGTTTGCTTAGCAACAATGATCTAGATCATGGTTCCTCAAATTATGGCCCAGGGGCACATGTGGCCTGCTGAAACCATTAATCTGGCTCGTGCCCTGCCCACATTGCCTCACCACCCTTTGGCTGAGCATAGAACTTACCTTCGCGAGTCCCGCGAGCTGGAACTGAAAGGTAAGGCCAATAATTTTGGCCTGAATACATGTTCCGGAGGCATGTATAGGGGAGGTGAAATATGGGGCACACAAGATACCCAAGTGGGCAAAAAGTGCCTGGTTTTGACCTGCATAATGTTCATTGTCATTCTACACTAGATCAGTGTTTTTCAACCAGTGTGCCGTGAGACATGGTCAGGCATGCCGTGGGGAAATTAAACATGGGTTCCCAAACTATGGCCCGCATGCCGGATATGGCCTGCAGAGGCCATTTATCCGGCCCGCCACCAGCCGCCTCCATCCGAATATAAACATTCCCCTCACAATCCCTCCAGCTATCAGTGAGGAAGAGTGAAGGCACAGGGAACGCTCACTGACCAATCACCTTCTAGGATTCATCCCGACCACTAGCGATGAACCAATAGCAGGCCGCCTCTCATCCACTCCAAGGAAGGTCCCCGCTCGGGCTGCCATGCACTTGTCATTGTGTGGCCGTGGCGAGTAGTTGAAGCTGCTTCTCCCCATGGTCCCGATTTCTAATCCTGGTCAGGACTGGAGGTAAATGTTGCCACCACTAGATGAAGCCTCAGCCTCAGCTGGTCATGTCTATCCTGATGGTGTATATAGATACTTGACCTTTTTCTTTTTATAAGAGGCCCCCGCAGAGGGTGATATACTATATGTATAATATGTACTGTGTTAGAGTGTCATTTTGGTTGGTGGTGTGCCCCAGGATTTTGTAAATGTAAAAAATGTGCCGCAGCACAAAAAAGGTTGAAAATCACTGTACTAGATCATTATGAAAATAAGTTCAGCTTACTTTTCTAGTTAAAATACAAGTTGTTAGTGAGACTCGTGATGTCTTTTTCTGGTTGCGTGCCAAAAGTGTGTGCGCTCACCGATATCGCGCGCGCGTGCTGCCACCCACAATGTAACGTGCGCCCTATCTGCACATGCACTCATGATTGCCCCATCTGTGCATACACACATGACTGCCCCCTACGCATGCATGCTTTTCCACACATGCGCCACTCGCACATGCCCCCCCCCAGCCTGCTTTCAGCCTGGAAAGTCTCCAGCACCAAACTTTGCCAGCATGAATGGTCTCCCGCTGCTGCTTCTCATCCTCCTGCCAGCCTCGTGCTCCAGGCAACATGTAGCATGGCCATTTGCACCAGCAAATGTTGGTGCCTTAGACCAGTGTTTCCCAACCTTGGCAACTTGAAGATATTTGGACTTCAACTCCCAGAATTCCCCAGCCAGCGAATGCTGGCTGGGGAATTCTGGGAGTTGAAGTCCAAATATCTTCAAGTTGCCAAGGTTGGGAAACACTGCCTTAGACTGACAGGGCAAGGCCTTACATATGGCTCATTGTGCTACCTATGGCACTCATGCCATAGGTTTGCCATCACAGGCATGGGGTTTCCTGCATGAGCAGATGGGGTTGGATTAGAAGACCTCCCAGGTCTCTTCAAACTCTGTTATTGTTATTCATCCCAGACAGTTTCAATCTATCATACTTATCTTTATTAGGCAAACTCTAAAAGACTGGCACTCCTAATTTGCAACAAATGGTACTGAAAGAATGCACACAACAATATGTTTATGAAGGCTGTGGCAGGTTTGCTGGTTACCCCGGCTCTAGTGAGTCATAGCCTTACCTTTTGCTGATGCTGTTTGAAAGAGATAGGCAGTTTGTTATGGCGATATAAGTGAAGGGTTACATTTTTATGTTTAGATTTAAACATTTCACAGCACAATTTTCAAATCAATGTAGGTTTAAACTGCATAAACAAAAGAACTACTCATCATGCTCCTTTGAAAATCTAAAGTGGTTTGGGGTTTTACTCCTGGGGAACGTATACAAACACTTTTGACGGGCAATTTTTTGTGTGATTATAAAAGCATCATCCATCTGTGAAATTGAGAGCAACTCTGTGAACTATGGTGTTAGTTTTCTGTTGCAGCCTTTCATAAATCTCAGGCCTGATCGTCAGATGATGTGGCACATTGATACAGTATGTGTCTAAGTAACTACAGAAGAATAGCATCACTTTATGGTGACATTTTCATCGCACAGTGAATCTTTTAAGCTCTCCCAAGTTGAGCAAAAGGTTGTCTTTAGATATAGAAGAATTCAAAGAGTTTGAAAGGAGAAATATATTTTTTAAATTGACATCAGAGCATTTGAAGAAAATAAAAGCCAAATGTTTCAGTTTAAAATGTTTTATTTTTGCTTTATTAGTCACTCTGCTATTCAGTTGTTTCAATTTTCCCTTCTTTTTCCTACAAACAACCACAGCCATACAAACACTCAGAATTAAGGGTGGTGTTTTGAATGTAGAGGGAGAACTCTATACTCTCTCTCTCTCTCTTTCTCTCTCTCTCTCTCTAATCTCTATCAGATCTCTCTATCTTTCTAATCTTCAATCTATCCATCCATCCATCCATCTTCTATCATTTAAACATATACCCAAACATAAATGTTTATAGTCCCCCTGTAACTCCATTGCTTGATTCTCAAGCAATGCAGTTTGAGAGCCCCCTCGTTTCTCAAGAGCTGCAATGCGTCTGGATTAGTTTAGGGGAAAAGAAATCTGCTTTGGATATAAATCTTCCAATTACAAAATTAGATTCTGATGTCAGATCTCTCTAGGAAGAAGGAAGTATATGCTTAACAAAAACCTGTTTTTCCTTCCATCAGTATCTTACTGGACCCTTTGTTAAAAAATGGGCAGAAAGCTGGCTGGCTAATATTCATTTACAGTTCTATATATGGTGCCTCCTCTCAGAACTCTAGGTAAAATATGGCAGATATATCTGGATTGTCTTATTTATGCAATGATGCAGGTTGCTGCTCATGGATGATATGTAATTGATAGACCTGGCTACCATAGAAAATTGATCCACCCCTTCAGTTTAATGTTACTTATTGAAATAATTTTAGACACCAGAAATGTTATATGAAAGAATTCTATAGTGTACTTATATTGGAAATACACTCAGGCTTGCAGCTCTGTGTTGAGGTATATTGGGAACTAGAGGGTAGTAAGAGATATATCAAAGGATTGCAATGAAAAAAAAATGTACTCAGGTTATTTTTAAAATGCTTCCATTCAACTGAAAAAAGACAACATTTTTTGGTTTATGTAGAAATTATGTTTATTGCATTGTTTGTATTTGAGGGTCTTGACAGCTAGCTGCCTTTGAGTGTGGCAACTTATAGCAACGATGAAATTTCAGTAAAGAAAAATAAATTAAAACATTAAATGATTCAAATATTGTAAACTGAAGTCACAAATGTTGCTTTCCATTACGCAGCCAGTTACAGTTTCTTTTTCCTTTTTCCATAATCTATTTGTGTTTTGCTAATTGGGTTTTTACATGAATGATGTCCAAACTACAAAGTTTCTATAGAAAATCTGTGTTTTCCTTATGTTCAAAGCTAAAGGAGGTTGCTTTGATTGTAAAATGCTCAACGCTAGAAGGGTAATTGTGTTTTCCAAAAAAGAGAAAATTGTTTGAAGGTAAAGTAGTTCAAGAAAAGCAAGTCATTTTTGTTTTTGGGTCATTATCATCTTTTTTTGAAGGCATGTCCGCAATAAGATAGTTTTTAATTCAAAACAGTAAACAGGAACCTCCATGCAACAGAACCATTATTTCCAAGCATGCAGGTGCTTTTTAAAAAATTAAAAAATAGAAGGTGCCTCGAGAATGCTGGCAGTTTTATATTTGCAACATACCGTTTGTTTATATATATGTATATATCTATATATTTATATATTTACATTGTTACTGATCAACTTTCCTTACAAGCTTCAAAGATAGGAAAATATACAGTACTTTTGCATATAATGGTATATCCTTGTAGCCCCTGAGTCATGTATTGAGATTTTGATAGAAAAAAATAAAATAAAATAAAGGAAGAAAGGAAAAAAGAGAAAAACCCCCAGACGTTAAAAGCACTTACATTTTAGGTGATGTAAGAATGAAAAAGGGTCATTTCCCAGGAAGACCAGGATCAGAGACATGCCTATGGAGACCCAACATTCCTGTCGTGCTTAGGGGAGAATCGGGCAAGGATGGATGCCTATTTGGATGGAGGTAGGTCTTACGGAGTGATGGGGTTGGCTCTACAGAGAGGTCGTGCTCCTGTTCCAAAAGGGAAGCCAGGTTATCTTCCGAGGCCAGGTGAAGATGTTCTCCACTTGAGAGAGATTCTTTGGATTTCTCTTTCAATTTGTCAAGATCCAAGAATTTGGGACCCTGAGAACACACAACAACAAAAAAGAAGCCTCCGTGACATTTGCCGCCATTAAAAAAAGCAATTCGGAACATTTGGGAGGGTTTTTTTGGACGAGTTTACACTACTGGAGAATTTTGGTGCTGAAATCAGAAGCTGAGCAAGGCGCTTCATCTTAGAAGAGCCGTGGTGGCACAGTGGTTACAATGCAGTATTGCAGGCTGACTCTGCCGACTGCCAGCAGTTCAATCCTGATGGGTTCAAGGTGACTCGGTCTTCCATCCTGGGTAAACCTGAGGACCCAGATTGTTGGGGGTAATAGGCTGACTCTGTAAGCCGCTTTGAGAGGGCTGTAAAAGCACTGTGAAGCAGTATATAAATCTAAGTGGAGAAGGGCAGCATAGAAATCTAATTAATAAATAATAAGTGCTATTGCTATTAAGCAATCCACAGTGTTTCTGAACAATAGATACACATCAATGCAATCCAAATACAGGTTGTCTTTGACTTACAACCACAATCGAGCCAGAAATTTAAGTTGCTAAGTGAAACAGTTGTTAAGTGAATTGTGTCCCATTTTGTTACCTTCCTTGCCACAGTTACTAAACGAATCGCTGCAGTTTTTTAAAGCTAGTAACATGGTGGTTAAGTGAATCTGAATCCCCCCCCCCGACTTTGTCAGACGGTCGCAAAAGGGGATCACATACACAGCAACTGTCATAAATAAATTTATTTATTTATTTATTTATTTATTTGATTTGATTTCTATGCCGCCCTTCTCGAGGCGACTCAGGGCGGTGTGTGTGTGTCAAATGTCAAGCCTCTGAATTTTGATCATGTGACCATGGGAAGGGAATGCTGCAACAGCGGTAAGTGTGAAAAACTTTCATAAGTCACTTTTTTTCAGTGAGGTTGTAACTGAGCAGTCACTAAGTGAGTGGTTGTAAGTCGAGGACTACACTACCCAGAATGCCCATCTTCCTCCCCAACCTCCTCACTATCGGAGTCTGCTGCCAGCTCTGCTGGCTGGCCATAACACATGCGAGGATAAAGCTTTAAATTATGTAAACCTGCCCCTTTGGAAATGCTTTACCTGTGAAGGACTGAAGCTTCGATCTGTTTTAATTGATGCAATGGGATGCAGACGTCGCAGTAGCCGGACAGTTGGTTTCTGGTAATCTGCACTTTCCATCACCATGCTATAAGCAGGTGGAATGAGGGTTGACTGTCTCTGCAGCAGCTGTAAGATGCTTTGAATGTCAGCTGTCATTTGGGATTCAAGCCTAAAAAATAACAGGAAATAACCAGTCAATTAGAATAGTGTATACACTCCCCCTTCTCTCAAACTCTAAGCAGAGTGCTATAGATGGTATAAATTAGGTCATGCCCCTTTGAACAGGGTTTCATGTGACTTTCTCCTTCCTACTGGTAGGAGAGAGTGTCTCCATTTTTACACAGTTTATATAATTATAATGGTTTCATTTTCGTTGACCACTAGAGGCACTATGGGATCGTTTTTGTCCTATTGGGACTGATAGCAATAGCAATAGAACTTAGACTTATATAGTGGTAACTTAATTCGTTCTATGATCAGGTTCTTAAGTGGAAAAGTTTTTAAAAAGAAGCAATTTTTCCCATAGGAATCAATGTAAAAGCAAGTAATGTGTGCGACTGGGGAAACCACAGGGAGGGTGGAGGCCGTTTCCTCCCAGGAGATTCCTAGAGAGGCCCCATGGAGGCTTCTCCCCCCTTTTATGGCCTGCTTCCTCCCAGGAAATTCCTAGGGAGGCCCCACAGAGGCTCCTCCCCCTTTTCCGACCCTGTTTCCTCCCAGGAGATTCCAAGAGAGGCCCCATGGAGGCTTCTCCCTGCCTTTTCTGGCCCTGTTTCCTCCCAGGAGATTCCGAGAGAGGCCCCACTGAGGTTTCTCCCTACCTTTTCTGGTTACAATTTTGGAGGCTCAGGTTTGTAAATGAAAAATGGTTCTTGAGAAGAGGCAAAAGAATCTTGAACACCCGGTTTTTATTTAGAAAAGTTCATAAGTAGAGGTGTTCTTATGTAGAGGTTGCTTCACAACTCTCTCTAAGCAGTTTAGAGAGTTAGCATACTGTCACCAACAATCTCAGAAGGATGGAGGACTGAGCCAACCTTGAGCTGGTAAGAATCAAACTGCTGGCAGTTGGCAGAATTAGCCTGCAATGCTGCAAAACAATGAAGGAATTCACAGAATTTGAATCCACGACCTAGCACTATTTAGAGCCTGGGTGTCAAACTCGCCGCATCACATTGCTCTCATATGACATTATCATGATGTTTTTTCCCTTCATGGAGCTGGGGTGGGCGTGGCCTGCACGTGACACATCTGGCCCCTGGGCCACCAGTTTAACACCCCTGAGGAACAAAAGAGAAAACTCTTTTTTAAAAAATGGGGGACATAAAGATGTGTGAAACAAAAGCTCATAGCAAAGTCAGGCCTGCAAATTAGCTACCATAAAGATTTCATGTAGCATTTGAAAGGTTAAGAAAGGCTCACGGAACAGTATTTTTAAATTACAGCCGCACAAAGTAGCTCTTGTGATATTGGCATTGCGTGACTTAGCTCATTAAGCTCACTAAGAAGAATCAGAAAATGATAGGGATGGGTTTTCTAAAAATAAGCTGAAAAAAAAGGGGGGGATTAGAATTGATGCTTCAAGTTCTCGCCAGGAGCTTTTGAGCAACAGAAAAAACTAAATTGGCAATCAGAAATAATGAGAGTGATCTGGAAGAAACTCTACCCTACATTTTTGGCAGAGGGAAGAAATGGAAGCTTTATGGATTTCTGAAAAAAAAAGAAATACATTTCCCCTAAGGTTGGTTTTCAAGGAAACATGCTAAACTGTGCAGCTTTCCGTTAAGATGCAGTGTTTGATCTGATTACAGTTGATATGTGAAAAATTGCTTCCTTTAAATAACCATTGGGATGTAGCGGTGGGAGAAGAACAGAGACGAGCTATTTATTTGGGCTTATCATGCTTGCTTTTCACACCTCCCTCTAGCCTCACCTCTACAGGATCTGTGGGATAACAAGGCAAAAACTATTGCTAGAGAATTCCCTGACATGACATGAAGAACACTCTTTGAATTTTCATTCTGAGTTGAAGAAGTTGCCTCTATAACTGAGCCATGCAATTTATCGCACCAGCCATCAACTTGGATCGCAGCTGCTCTCTGACAGAGGTCCCTCTTGAGATGTTGCGGCGTGAGACAGTTTCACGGGGAAAATCAGAAAATCTTTGACAAATTGTACCTGGGGCCCATGAGCAACGGTTTCAATTCTCATATGTCTTCCAACTGGTGGGTGGGATTCAAAACGCAGATTATTAAGATTATTCTGATCTATTTCAAGAGCGCAAATGCTTTTAATCTATGCAGGTAGTCTTCAATGAACAACTACAGTTGGGATTGGCAGTTCCATTGATCTGTAGGTCAGCGGTTCAGATTTCATCACCGGCTCAAGGTTGACTCAGCCTTCCATCCTTCCGAGGTGGGTAAAATGAGGACCCGGATTGTGGGGGCAATATGTTGGCTTTGTTAAAAAAAGTGCTATTGCTAACATGTTGTAAGCTCCCCTGAGTCTAAGGAGAAGGGCAGCATAAAAAAATCAACTAAATAAGTAAATAAATAAGTAAATAAATAAATAATGATGTGGCCGTTAAATAAAAATCACATGATCATGTGAACGTGCCCAATTTATAGCAATAGCACTTAGACTTTTATACCGCTTCACAGTGCTTTACAGCCCCCTCTAAGCGATTAATAGAATCAGCCTATTTTCCTCCCCCCAACAATCTGGGTCCTCATTTTACTGACCTTGGAAGGATGGAAGGCTGAGTCAACCCTGAGCCAATGAGAAACAAACTGCTGAATTGCCTGCAGTACTGCATTCTAACCAGTGCGCCACCAAGGCTCTGATGTCAGAGCTTATGATGTCAGCTCTGCTGTGGTCATTAAGCGAATTAACCCTGGTCATGAAACATGATGTCATGTGACTCCAACTTGCGACTTCCTGCTGATGTGCCCTATAATTTTGCTTGTTGGAAGCCACACAAGGCAGCCGTTGAGATTGTAGGAGTTCTTTGACAGATGGGATCTGAAGTAGGCCCTCTGTGTTGGCACGAATAGGACAGCCATAAATCTTGAGTTGAGCCCCTCACTGTTAATTATTACTGGGAGCCTATGTAAAATTATAAATCAACGGAAAGCTGGGATATCTGCATGCATTGTGTTACCTGGTGCTTGCTGTAAACATATTTTTAATGCAGTATTTTATTTATAAATAAATATTTTATATATTAGGCCATTGCTATTCAGGCTTTATTGGCTCATAGGCTGCAAGGCATGTGGCTTGCCCTTATATTGGCTTTAAGTTGCTTGTTAAAATGTAGAGAGAACATGCCCAGGAGCGCTTAGCATCTAATGCCGACTGAATTTGTCAATTCAGGATTAAATTGCCCATTTGTCAGGACAAAAGTGATGACGGTAGTGGAATACCGGGGGAGATGATGATGATATTTTTTTTTAAAAAAAGGTTACAGGCCTGAATAAAAGCCAATTTCCAATTAGATGAAGCTTTGCCTGCCGGCAAATCCCTTTTGTGTCCTTGTGCAGAATTTATTCGGGTGGTTTATAGGGAATGATCCTGGAAATACCGCTGGAGCAATGGTGAAGGGCGGTGCCACAGGCTGCTTTTTTGATATCCCTTTGGGACTCTTTTTGAATTTGGGGAAGCAAGTATGATTTTCTATCTTGGTTGAGAGGTCTGTCTTTAGTAACTAAACTGCTTGGTTCATGTTTGAAATCTATAGGGATCTATATTATAGGTAGTCCTTGACTTAGGACTGTAATTGAGGCCAAGATTCTGTTTTAATGTTAAGTGGGACATTTGCTAAGTGAGTTTGGCCCCATTTTACAACTTTTCTTGACACTGTTGTTAAGTGAATTACTGCAATTGACATGTTAGTAACCTGGTTGTTAAATGAATCTGGCTTCCCAATGGACTTTGTTTGTCAGAAAGTTGCAAATGGGGATCACATGACCTTGGGACACTGCAACCGTTTGAAGATGAGTCAGTTTCCAAGCCTCTGAATTTTGATCACGGGGATGCTAACTTTGAAAAACAGTTATAAGCCATGTTTTTCAGTGCAATGATCACTAAAGGAACCGTTGTAAGTCGAGGACAACCTGTAGTCCTATTATTCAATTGATACTAAGCCAGTTATTTTAGTTACAAAAAATCTAAATAATGTCTGTAGGTACAATAGGAATTCCCTGTCTTCTCCCCACATCTGCACCCCTCTCTCTAGAGCACCGGTATCAAAGTCGCAGCATCACGTTGTCATCACGTCACGTTGTCGTCACGTCACGTATCATAATGTTTTCCCTCTTTGCTGAGCTGTGCTGAGCATGGGCTCTGTGTGACACATCTGGCCCACGGGCCACCAGTTTGACACTCCTGCTCTAGAGTCTCCCAATCTAAGCATTAGTAGCAGGTGGGGGTTGCTGCTCCTGCTGCTCCTGGTCCGCTGCACGTTCAGCTTCGCGTCTCTGGCATGCACACATGCACATTCGAGTACAAACGCATGAAGTACAAACGCATGAAGTAAAATCTCACAAGAGACGGTGCACGCACATGCGATTTCAGTGATTTTTTTTGCTTCCGCGCAAAAAACCAGCAAAATCTCTCTCTCTCGCATGCACGTCCCTCTCACGAGATTTTGCTTTCTGCAAATGTGCAGAAGCAAAATCTCGCTCAGATGTGCCCACGCGCACGCCGGAGATGCAAAGCTGTGATCACAGCTCAACTTTCACTACCAGTGCGGCATCCATATCCATACCAGTAGCAACCCGCTACTGGTTAGTAGCTAATATCTGGATGACCATGGAGTGGCAGCAAAGTGATGTATCATTTTATTGCAGTCCTATGCTGGTAGCCTGCATGAGCCTCACCTCCAGAGCAGATTGGGAGGGGGTGCACAACAAACCAATATTTAGAGTTTGATGTTATACATGTGTGCAAAATGTTCCGTGCCCAAACAAATTGGGATGGACTAATCTGGATGGCCCATGTCCAAATTAAATTAGATGATTGTTATTCCTTCCTAAAAGGGAGACTCTGGTTTTCTCCCTATTTAAAGCAGACTTATTTTTTTCTAGTGATTTTTCAAACAAATGCAGTTACATTTTTTAGTTGTTAGAATTTGATGTAGCGAATAAAATGGTACAAATAGTTTTGAAATAAACCTTTTGCTTCTGCAATCTACACTCCCACTAATGAGTGGGACTTTTTGAATTATTGGAATGTTATTACAACATCTTGCTCTATTGGACCATTTCAGATTTGTTTTGACAGCGTGCATGGCATTTGGAGTATTTTTCTCCCCACAGACCAGTGATGAGTTTTAACCAAGGTTTTTTAGAGCAAGTAATTTATTTATTTCAGCTGATAACAATTTTCCCTAATGGCATGGTTGCCTATTAAGTTAAATATAGTGCTAAAAAAAAATAAAGGGAACACTCAAATAACACATACTAGATCTGAATGAATGAAATATTCTCATTGAATACTTGGAGTTACCATATTTTTGGAGTATAGGACGCACCTTTTTCCTCCCTAAAATAGGCTGATAATTAGGGTGCGTTTTATACTCTGAATGTAGCTTTTTCCCCACCCCTAACTAGCTGCTAACAATCTTCCCAGCTTTTACCTTGCAAGCTCTTTCATTGTTTCTCTCTGTGAATAATGTTTTCCAAACTCTGTCTTTGATTTTTTTTCATTCTCTATTTGCTCCAAATGTTTCTTTCCAGCCCTAACCAGGTGCCATTAATGTACCCAAGCTCTTTCATTGTTACTCTCTGTGAAGAATGTTTTCCAAGCCCTAAGTCTTTGCAGGGTTTTTTTCATTACTGTAACTTGCTCTGAGTAATTTTCTTTCAGCCCTAACCAGGTGCTAACAATGTTCCCAGCTTTTACCGGCTTACAAGCTCTTTCATTGTTACACTTTGCCAAGACTGTATTCCAAACCCTGTCTTTGTTGGGTTTTTTTTCATTGCTTTATTTGTTCCAGACATTTCTTTCCAGCCCTAACCAGGTGCTATTAATACACCCAAGCTCTTTCATTGTTACTCTCTGAGAAGAATGTATTCCAAACCCTGTCTTTGTAGGGTTTTTTCATTGTTTTACTTGCTCTGAAAGTTTCTTTCCAGACCTAACCAGATGCTAACAATGTTCCCACATCTTATCCGCTTGCAAGCTCTTTCACTGTTACTCTCTGCAAAGAAGAATGTTTTCCAAGCCCTAACTCTTTGCAGGGTTTTTTCCAATGCTCTACTTGCTCAGACTGTTTCTTTCCAGGTGCTAATGATGTTCCCAGCTTTTACTTGCTTGCAAGCTCTTTCATTGTTACTCTCTCAGAATAAAAAAGAAATTACCGGTAAGCCCTTAACCAGGGGATAAAATAATGTGCTAAAGCTGACCAGACTAAGGATGCTAACCAGATGAATACCTGGTAAGCAGATTCTTTTCTCTATTTTCCTCCCCAAAAACTAAGCTGCATCTTATATTCCAGCGCATTTCCTTGGAGAATGATTTTTTAAAAAGTACTTAGGGCACCCAATATTACCAGTTTGCCTAAAATTTGGACTGGGTGAAATGAATAATTTTACTAGGATAAAAAGCTAATACATTCACTAAAAAGGGCTTTGCTCTTCTTGTTAGTAATGATCCTAACACTGAAAAGTGAAAAATAAATTTGAGCACCATTTTCATAATGATAAGTACAAAGGTTAAAAGTGATTTCTCTCTTTTAATTGCATTTATATTATCTCACATCAACTGAACCTGAAATTCTGTATCAAAATAACTTGGAACAAACTGTACTAGACAGCCAGAACAGAATCCCAGGAGTGAACAGGAAAACGTGTGTTGATTGCATATCAATATCAAAACCACCCCTTAAAGTGCATCAGAAGGAATTTGCCCAGGTTTGCCAAACAGGTTCCCTAAGCGCCCTATTTGCTGGCAAAAAACCCCTTTGTTTTGGGACAAAAGGGAGAGAGATAAGTGAGAGCTGAAAGGAATTAGACTGCCTGAAACGGATTGGAGGAAGAACATCTGGGAAAAAGAGATTGCTGGAAAGGCAAAGAAAAGACAGAAAGTGGAAACAGTCTTGATATCTGAGTGAACTGCTTTCCAGAAGAAGCACAGGTCCAATCAATACAGGTGGAAGGAATTATGATGAGAGCAAAAATGAACAAAGCTACTCCCACAACAAGGAGATGAAGAAGAGCTGCAAAGAGTTACACTTTTTGCAGAACAATTTACAAAGCAAAACTACTGCCTAGATGGTGAGAAAAAGGAATTCTTAGGTAGGGATGAGGCAGAGACTCTCTAGGTCAGTGGTTCTCAACCTGTGGGTTGGGACCCCTTTGGGGGTTGAATGACCATTTCGCAGGGGTTGCCTAAGACGATGAGAAAAGACAAATTTCCCATGGTGTTAGGAACTATAGTTTCTATTCTGGTGCTTTGGAGCATATTCTTACAATCCGACCAATCAGGCATTTACAGTGGGGGTGTCCCTCTGACCTTCCTGCCAATCAGCTTAAAGCTCTGTTGGGAGAATTGGCGCTAGGCTTATGATTGGGGGTCACCACAACATGAGGAGCTTTATTAAGGGGTCACCACATTAGAAAGGTTGAGAACCACTGCTCTAGGTGGATACAATAAAACTTGACTCCATAGAAAGCAGTGAAGGATCTCTGGGCGGGAGAAGAGAGAAGACTGAATCATATCCCAGAAATCTTCAGCTGAATCAGCTGGAGTTAAAAGATACTCTTAAAGTTTCAAGCAAAGATTGAAGTCTATATAAATCAAGGATTAATCTGCACTCGTTTTTTGGAGAAGTGAGCTTAGAGGAAATCCTTCCTTCCAAAAGTAAAGTGAGAGTTTTTAGGCTAAAATCTATGTTCAGATTACATTATTTTTAAGTGTGCTAGTCTGCTACTTGGAAACAGTCTGTAACGATCTCATGGTAATTACCTCTGATTTTTCTATCAGAAAGAGATTGTCTTTTGGAAAATTTAAGTCTTATATGTTTACCATATCTATCCACATTATTTGAACCCTTACATCTCTTCCCATATTCTATTTAAGATTGTTGTTTCAGATGCTATTTATACTTTTATTAGTGCTAAATGCCTTATATCAGTGACGGCAAACCTTTTTTGGTTCGCTTGCCAAAAGGGTGTGTGCACACGCATGTTAGCGCACGCACACATACCTATATGCGTGCCCTCTACCCATATATGCACACAACCCCCCACCCAACCACTGCCCCACACATGCTCACAGGCCTCACTGAAGACTGGGGACGGCGAAAAACAGCCAAACGTACCAACCGAAGTTCGGAAATGAACTTCCGGTTGGCCTGCTGGGACATTTTTTCGCCATCCCCATGCTTCAGGAGGCTTCCCTGAAGCCACCAGAGGACAAAAACAGCCTTCCCCCAGGCCGAAAATCAGCTGGCCAGTGCACGTATGTGCAATGGAGTTGACATAGGGCAACCCCTTGCATGCCCTCTGATATGGCTCCGTGTGCCACTTGTGGCCCGCGAGCCATAGGTTTGCCATCACGATGTTATATCATCCATATTTTTGGTAAGCTAAAATAAAGTTTTATTTTTCCTTAAATTCAATAAAACCAACTTTTAAAACAACAGGTGGGTTTTTTTACAGCTTTTTACAAGAGAAAAGGCTGTTGTTCTAAAGCCACACATCTCAAAACAATTATGATCAGGATATGATGCTCCTGTGTTTGCTTGCTTTTATTCTTATTCTTAGTATTACTATTGCTATCCTCACCATCACCATTGAGCCCAGTTTATGGATGAGTTGCTTTGGTTGTGAGAATCTTTTCTCTAGCACAATGTAGCATCAAGAAGGAAGAGTCTCATAAGGACGTATCTTTCTTCCAGGAACATGGATCATGTCAGCCAGAAAGTAGTACATAACACATAACCAAAAACTACTGTGTTTCCCTGAAAATAAGACACTGTCTTATATTAATTTTTGCTCCAAAAGTTGTGCTATGTCTTATTTTCGGGGGGGGTGCCTTATATTTCTCAAATAAGACAAATTCACAGGCAGAAAAGCTGACACCCCCAAAGAAAGTGTACCGTATGGTACACTGATTACGGTACGGTACCTGTCAGTATGGCACCCATGCACACAAACGATGGCACTTAAATGGTACAACAGTATACTCCCGCTATTGCAGCTTCCGGCCACCAGAGGAACTACAGTCTACGCACTGTAGTGGAGACTGTAATGGCGGTGAGACAGCAGCAGACTGTGTCTGCTGTACTGGATGGTACAAAGCGATGGAAGGGGACAGCAGGGGACACCACATTATTACGGTACCGCTATGAACAGCTTTGAATGGTACCGTATGTTTTTCCACCATACCGTATTTAAACTTGACTACGCCTTATTTTCGGGGGGTGCCTTATATTAGCAAATTCTGCAAAACCTCTGACATGCCTTACTTTCGGGGTACGTCTTATTTTTGGGGAAACAGGATGGGGTAGTTAGAGTTGAAGGGTGGGGTAGGGAAAACCAAGACCCCTTCCATTTACTGTACATTGTGACCCCACCCTGGATAGCCATTCATTACAATTATAAATAAGTTTGCATTCCATCAAATCTTCTAATAGTTTTATTTGAAGTGCAATCTTTTGATTACAACAACTGCCAACTAGTTAACTAGAATCAAAGTGGTATATCCATATGTGTTTGGCAGACAACTATGGCAATGGTATAGCGTCCTGGCCTTCTGTGTCCCACTAGACACAAGGTCGTAATTCATGTAGCTTGCAGAAATGTTGCCATATACATTTCATCATTCTCCAACCCCTTTCCCAGGGATACCTATCGAATAATCATGCCACTGGGAAAAGCAAGAGACTTTTCCAGAATATTTTCAAACCCAATGAAGTGTGAAGTTGAAATCATCAAAACATTCTTCCCCTCTTTGCAAATGGACATGGATTAAATTTAATCCTCTTTTGCCTCCTTATTTTATTCCTGGTAAACAACTTGGTTCTGTGTTCCACCTAGCTTCGGTTTTTCAAAGTTTCTTTTGATAAAATGAAATACATAGTTGGCATACTGAAAAAAAAATGTATCATCTTCCACGGTCACCTCATTTCAAAGCAAACCTCTAGACCCTGACAGCTTTTTACACAATTTTAAGCATCAAGTATTGTGGAAGAAACTTTCAAAATGAAAACTGCCAATTTTCTTTCTTTCTATTTTTTTGGGGGGGTGGGGGGATTTAAATATGCCATATATGAATAAAATAAGCAGCATTGTACTGTAGGCTGTTCCAGACCATCAGATTTTCCATTGTGTGGCTGTCAGGCAGCAATTGTGTACCAACTTACAATGTTAACATATCCTTGCATATCTATTCTGACATTAAAACACATACAGCTTCTTTCTAAATTATACATTCAATAGTAGAGAAAATGTACAGAGGTTTCCAGTTCATTAATTAGCCATTTTTATATTTCTATTCATAACTGTGTCATAGATTCTTTATCAACAGAAATGAGATGGATTCCTTTTTACCGAAGATGGGTTTACCATATTTTTAAAGGATTATTGTAAGTTCATGTTTTTGTTGTCAGCACTTTTCCCCGCAGGTTTAATTTCATTTTCTGTTTTATTTTGCTGCAGCATTTCTCACAATACATTCTGCATATAATTAAACAAGGTAACAGTCTTTCCTTTCCTTTCGCAATTCTGAACCATTTAGTTATTTCATATTCCATTCTAACCGTGCTTGCTAATCACCATATAAAATCTTGAATAATCAGGTAGGTGACTTCCATCTTGTTAAGGTCTATGCAATAATTTGTTGTAGTCTATCGAATCATAAGCCACTGGGTAATCAATAAAGTAAAAAATAGTCTTTAAACAAACCTTTGCCTGTTTTATTATCCATCCGAAGCTAGCAATGTGATGCTGGGCTGCTTCTGCCTTTCTTAAATTTAGTTTGTACATCTGGCACTTCTTTTCTGTGTATTATTACTTTAGATCAGTAAAGTAATAAGAAGCTGTTCTTAAAACTTTTCCAGAATTAAAAAAGTGAGTATCATTTCATGGGGAGTACTTCTTGGCTGTATATTCAACTTTGACATGTGTTGTAATGTAATTGCTACTGTTGTGGCCTGTTGGCCGCCGGCGTTCCAGCAGCTGAATCAGATATGAAGGCATGGGAGTCAGGATCAACATCAAGGCAACCTGAGAGCTCTGAGGAGGAGACATAGGAGAGCAGTGGAAATCTGTGGGCTGATCTTTGGGATGGAAGAGCCACTGATGCTAGCGAACCCCCTCTAGCTCTGGGAATAACAGATGGGCTGGAGATGAATAGTTGGTAGCCTGCTGTGAGAAACTTTTTGCAGGGGCTGCTGGTGCTCCTAATAAAGGAATCTTTGTGTTAATTTCAGAGGGTTGTTTGTGTTTGGGGAACTGGATCAGAACAGCTACTGCTGATGCTCCACAAAGGCTGTGCAGAGAATATCTCCAGTATCCAAGTGAATAACTTTCTTAATAAATAGTTTATGAAGCTGATATTAGCTATTTACACGAGCTTGAATGTCCTGTTCTAATAAATCAGTAGAAGCACAAATGAAACAAAGTGTAATTAAGTTAATACAATCAACTTCTCCCTTTTTGTCTGCATACGGGACAATTTTTTACTCAGGCGCATTTTTTCCTTTCTTTTCCCTGTTTAATTTTTTATTGCTAGTTTATTAACTTTGTGGTTATGCTAATCTGCATTTATAGCATTCAATTAATTGTATCAATTAATATAAATCTTAAATAATTAAATCAGTTTCAAAGAATGCTATCTTCTGTATTAATTGACTGCATAAATGAGTTCCAAATAACTTCAGATACTTTGCTTATGCTGAGAAAGCAACAAAACATTGCCGTATTTATTTACCAGAAATGTGTAGATTGGTAAAAAAAATAATGTTTCCATTCCCCCCCCCCCCGAATAGTTTCGGGTACATTTGATTTGGCTGCTATGAAATGTAGACAAAATATGCCAGATGTTCATACAATTGATAGTAAGCTGAGAGTAAACATATTTTATCATGCCTCATACTTTCTGGGGATTGTTTCACATTATTATTTTGATTAATACAATCAAGAGAGTCCAGAAATATTTAATCTATGTCTCTCTCTCTCCCTATGTCTCTCTATCTCTCTCTGCCCCACTCCCTCTCTATCATCCCCTTTCGATACCTCTCCCCCCTCCCTATCTGCATTTCTCTATGACACTCTCCCACTTTCCTTCTCTATCTCCCCTCTCTCTGTATCTATATGTCTCTCATCTCTCTGTCTCTCTCTCTCTCCCCACCTCTCTCTGTATCTCTCCTTCTCTCCCCCTCTTTCTGTATTTCTATCTCTCTCTCCCCATCTGTATTTCTCTCTCCCTTTCTCCCTCTCTCTCATCCCTCTTCCAGCACATGTTATATAAGCCAGCCCCTCCTTTACAATATTTATTTATTTTATTTTATGATTGATTTTGTCCAATGAGGGTTTTAGTGGGTATACTCATAGTAAAATATATCTAGAAAGAATAGAAGAGAAAATATAGGAATATATTAATGAACATTACAATGAAAGAATAGAAGAAGAGATATAGGAATAGAAGAAAGGTATAGGAGATATAGGAGAGCAGGGGTCTCCAAACTTTTTACACAGGGGGCCAGTTTACTGTCCCTCAGACTGTTGGAGGGCCGGACTATAAAAAAAACCTATGAACAAATCCCTATGCACACTGCACAAATCTTATTTAAAGTAAAAAACAAAATGGGAACAAATACAATCTTTAAAATAAAGAAGTAATTAAATAATTAAGTAATAAAGTAATTTACACTTCTTTATTAACAAGTAAATTTAAACTTAAATCAACAAACTCCCTCCATTTCTCCTTCCTTCCTTCCCTCCCTCCTTCCTCTCCATTTCTCTCTTCCCTCTCTCTTTTCTTCCTTCTCTCTCATTTGTTTCATTTTCCTCTCCCTTGTTTTCTCTCCATCATTTTCTCATTTTTCTCTTTTCTCTCTCTCTCTCACTCTTTCCATCTACCCCCCTTTCTCTCTTCCTCTCTATCTCTCCCTCTTTCTCTCTCTTTCTTTCTCTGTCCCTCTCTCTCTTTCTCTCTCTCTCACTCATTCTCTTTCGCTCTCCTTCTTTGTATCTCTCCCTCTTTCTCTCTCTCCCTCTCTCTCTATCTCGCTCCTATCCTCCCCGCCCTTTGCCTCTGTACCGCCTCCTCTCTCAGCAGCAGACCGTGGTGAGTTGACAGAAGATTCGGGAGCTTATTATATATATTGATAAAATTTCATGGGCTGCCGCGGGCCGGATAAATTGCCTCAGCGGGCCGCATCCGGCCCCCGGGCCGTAGTTTGGGGACCGCTGTAGGAGAGCAATAGGACTGGGGACAGAAGGCACTCTAGTGCACTTGTACTCACCCCTTACTGACCTCTTAGGAATCTGGATAGGTCAACCGGGGATAATCTAAGGGTAAAGTGTTGGGGGTTTGGGGATGACACTATGGTGTGCGGTAATGAGTTCCACACTTCGACAACCCGGTTACTGAAGTCATATTTTTTACAGTCAAGTTTGGAGCGGTTAATATTAAGTTTAAATCTGTTGTGTGCTCTTGTGTTGCTGTGGTTGAAGCTGAAATAGTCACCAACAGGCAGGACATTGCAGCATATGATCTTGTGGGCAATACTTAGATCTTGTTTAAGGCGTCTTAGTTCTAAGCTTTCTAGGTGCAGGATTGAAAGTCTAGTCTCATAGGGTATTCTATTTCGAATGGAGGAGTGAAGGGCTCTTCTGGTGAAGTATCTTTGGACATTTTCAAGGGTGTTAATGTCTGAGATGCGATATGGGTTCCAACAGCATTGAACAAAGTGATTTATGACTGTTTTTCACACTTAAGTCTGCTGCAGCATCCCCTCCCCACATGATCAAAATCCAGATGCTTAGCAACTAACTCATATTTATGACAGTTGCAGTGTCCAGGGTGTGTGTGTCATATGATCCCCTTTGACAAACAAAATAATAGGGAACACAAGATTCATTTAATAACATAACTTAACTGCAGCGATTCACTTAACAACTGTGGCAAGAAAATTCATAAAATGGGGAAAATTCACTTAACAGCTGACCCATTTAGTAATATAGATTTTGGGCTCAATTGTGGTCATAAGTCAAGGACTACCTGTACTGGTCCCATGCCACGCAAGCAGCAACTCTTGGGGACTCTACAGCAGCTAACTCTTTCCTACTGTTTTTAACTTTTCCCCTCCAAAAATTCGCTTCCCACTTGCTTGAAAATCTCAGCTGATTGGCTGTTGCAGCAAAACTGGAACTACATGGGTTGCGCAACCTCTTCTCTCCCCCCCCCACTTTGTTACCTAATCTAGTATGCGCTACAGAGCAACTTTATAAATTTCTTCTTCTTTTGCTTGTGTTTGCCTAAACCAGGGGTTGGCAAATTTAAATAGCGACATGTGCACAGTGCCTTTGGCAGCAACATAATTCTTCAAACAGAAAAATGAATAGTCCTGCAATTAAATTTAATGGGTATATTTATGTATTTTTTTATTTTGTATAAATAACTGAAGGTGCAAACATGACTATACTCTTTCCTCCTTCTGTCTCCCACACAAGTTAGCTGGGTTTGACTGAGATTGGTCCAAGGTCACCCAGTTTGCTTTCATGCATAAAATGGGACTAGATCTCATGGTCAACTGGTTTTTGACCTGATGCCTTAACCATTAGATCAGGGATCAGCAACCTGTGGCTCTGGGGCTGCATTTTCTCTTTCATCCCTCTGCTGTGGCTCCCTGTCACTCAAAATATGTGTCACAAATGTCAATGTGCGTTACCTGCCGGTGTGCAGTTTATTGAGGTTTTTGACCCTGGTAGGTTTCACAGGGATAAATCCAAGAAAATAAAAGTTTCAGAAGAAAACAGAATCTTTAATTCAACTATATATGCCAAGAAATAGTCAGGCATGTGAAGAGTTTTGTGGCTCCTGGTGTTTTCTTTTCTGTGAGAAATGGACCCAAATGGCGCTCTGAATATTTAAGGTTACCAACTCCTGCACTAGACTCATATGATAGTTGGACCCCTCAGTGATAGGTTGCTCATTAAAGAGAACCAACAGAGTGAAATGGTAGTCATCCACAGAAAGAATAAGCATACATAGATGTTGCTAGACTTTCTGTGATGCTTATTTAGGCTTCTGGATACAATTTCAGGTGTGTGTTATCACCTATAAAGCATGTCATGGTACAGTACAGAACTGGGTCTTGTAGAGTATTTGTCACTTATTGATTCTGTCCATCCCATGAGACTCAACAGGGTTGACATGGCATATATCCCCTTTATAAAAGAAGAATCATGTGGTGAACCCAGGAGACATGCTCTCGTGTAGTACCTGTCCTCTGGAATGGTCTTCCCCTTAACAATTGGATGATCTGATGGCATTGACCATTGGTCTTGAAGGCCTTGATTTTCCTTCAGAGAGGCGCCACATGCCAGATGAGCCCATCTATGGTGATTTGAAACTTGATTGACTGTGGGTCAGTCTTTGTTACCTTATTTTCATTTTGTGTTGTTTTTAATCTGTTGGTTTTAATATTCAAATGTGTACATTGGGTGTCATATACATTGATTGTAAATGCATGTACATAAAGTTCTATTCTGCTCTTCTGCTTCATGGCACTCAGAGCAGCTTTCAAGAATAAAATTACAATTGAAATAATACTGTTAATTGTTGTGGTTAGCTCTGGCCCAGCTTCTGCACCAAGGACTGTGGATGTGGGGGAGACATCCACATGCTGCAGGCCTGTTTTGCCCCCCCCCCCCATTGGAATCTGATGATGAAGGCTCCTCTGACCAAGAAGACATGAGTGACAGGGAGGAGGAGAGTGTGGCAGACAGCTCAGAAGGAGATCAATTATCTAGCTCCTCCTTGGATTCAGAACAAGAGTTAATGATACAGCCACGCATGCGGAGAGCGATGCATAGGCAAAAACAACTGAGAGATTATTATGAAAGAAAATGAGGCCACCTGTGGTTGGGTGGGGCTGTGGTAATTAGTGAGGCTGCTATAAAGAGCAGCCTGTGGGTTTGGCCATTGTGGAGGATTATCTGATCGTTGTGTTCGTGACTGCTTTACTGACTTTGACCTTTTGTGTGCTGATTTTCCCCCGCTTTGAAACTAAACTAGAGCAAAGTGTGTTTCACTTTGTGAAAGAAGAAGGACTGTGAATTGCCTCCCAGCTGCAAGCTAAGTATCACAGAACTGATAAGGGACTTGTACAAATTACCAGTTTGTTTGGAGACGAGTGCTCTTTGTTATACCAAAAGAGGGCTTAGTTTAAGTGAATTTTCATTATAAAGAACATTGTTTTGAATTTTCAAACGTGTGTGTGTCTGAAATTTGTATCTGTGAATTTTTGGGAGGAGTCTACCAGAGAGCCCGACAGAACAGTTAATAATCAATAAAACATGACTGATCCAATTGCACATAAGACACTGCTTGACAAAAACTGATGATAACTTTCAGCTCAAGAGTTGAATCCTCGGTAAGCATTCGAAGGGACATCCCAGCGAGGGGCAGTTACAACAGCAAAATGGCAGGATGAACAAATCTTATTTATGTTGACAAGAATATTTGCTAACTATTCCTTCCCACTCTGTCCTCTCCTGAGGTACCTGTGACATTTTTCTTTGAAGGATTTTAAAATTTTGAACAAATGTTATTGTTGTACACTCACCATTACATTGCTATACTCTCTCTTGAATTCACTGTCATTTTATACTGCTAAGAATTCACAATGAATTTATGCTGGTCAATAGGGTTTCTTCCTCAATAACCCTGTCAACCAATGTAGCAAAAAAACAACTTTAATTTCATTCATTTGTAAGTTTGATTTACGTATTCGCTGACTTCTCCTAACAAGTTTCTACAAGCCTTTGAATGCAAGGCTGTTAATTTGGAAAATTTGCAGTGTTGTCTTCTGCTAGCTGCATTGCCACAATCTTTATTTCAAATGGTTTTTAAAAAGTGAAAGCATCCACATTTGAAACCACAGCCCAATTAGAGATCTCCACTACAATGTTAGCTCACTGAACCATTCAGCTGAAACATGGGACTGTTCTTAGTTTTCATAAAAATGTTTATTTAATTCCTCTATAAATGGAACTTTGGTATATTTCCCCGACTCAGCCAAAAACCCTTCAGAATAATGAACTAAACTTTACTTTCTAATTCAGGATTTTTCACAAGCTCCTTGAACTAGCAGCTGTCCAACTTCTGTCCTAGTTTTGATGAAGTTAATATGTGAGATCACTGTGGATATGCTATTTTTTATTCCCAAGGAATGTGGGTAAAATGGGACTTCAACTGAGAAAAATTTAACTAGGACACAAGTTTTGCTCCTCACTGATAGATCTGGAAACAAATCAAGAGTTACAAAAAGCGGCCAAGTGAGCTTCGACTGCTTACTGAACAGTAGAGGAATTCCATGGAGTACCGAAGACCTAAAAAACACATCATAAAACTGTTCAGGAAGGCAATACCAACCAAACACCTTATGGTTTGGAAAGATGCTTTAATGAGAAAAAATAGGTGTGTGCATCAGTGAGAACAGTAGATTGATTGCTGGGAAAATTCTATGCATGACAGGTTAGGTTAAACTATGTGCTGATACGGAGCTAAAAGATCACACTGTAAAGAACAAAGTCCCCAATTCAAATATGCTGTATGCACAAAAACTACATTAGCAATAGCACTTAGAATTACAGTGTTCCCTCAATTTTCGCGGGGGATGCATTCCGAGACCGCCCGCGAAAGTCGAATTTCCGCGAAGTAGAGATGCGGAAGTAAATACACTATTTTTGGCTATGAACAGTATCACAAGCCTTCCCTTAACACTTTAAACCCCTAAATTGCAATTTCCCATTCCCTTAGCAACCATTTATATTATTACTCACCATGTTTATTTATTAAAGTTTATTAAAAAAAATATTTATTAAAGGCAGACGAAAGTTTGACAATGACATATGATGTCATCGGCTGGGAAAAACTGTGGTATAGGAGAAAAAACCCGCAAAGTATTTTTTAATTAATATTTTTGAAAAACCGTGGTATAGACTTTTCGCGAAGTTCAAACCCGCGAAAATCGAGGGAACACTGTATATACTGCTTCACAGTGCTTTACAGCTCTCTCCAAGAGGTATAAAGAGGTATATTGCACCCAACAATCTGGGCTCTCATTTTACCGACCTTGGAAGGATGAAAGGCTGAATCAACCTTGAGCCTGGTGAGATTTGATCTGCCAAACTGCTGGCAGCCGGTGATCAACAAAAGTAGCTAGCTATACTGCATTCTAACCACTGCACCACTGAGGCTCTCATTAACTACTGGTAGTCACAAGAGGATGTTTACTATCTTCAGGCCCATTTACCATTTTCAGGCCCAATTCAAATATGACTCTACATAATAGTGTTATATCATTCAGTGGCATGGATCTAGTTTGAAAGAGAAATGTCAACATTGCTGTCAATATCGAAGCTATTGAAAATATAGGTTTGTTTTTTCATTCATGCCCTTGAATTACCTGCTGAGTTGCTCCTGAAGTAGATCTAGCCTCTGCTCCACTTCACTATAGTTGATTTCACTTTCTGTTTCAGAGATTCCCCAGGTGACATGAGGTAATGCAGATGGACAGGATGATTCTTGGTGACTTCTGCTCTGCTCTTCCTCCCAGGTTCTTCTGTCCCTGACATCTGCCAGTCAAAACGGTGAATGAGAGTGAAGGTTAGCCTAATGCAGACAGCCTATTTTATGTCTGTTTTTTATATTTGTAATTCATACGATAGATGTTTGGGTCGGTTGCCTTGGAAAGTGTTGCCATAGCTGCGAGATACAGTTCTAGCAACCCAAAGGAAAATATGAGCTTCCGAATTGCAAAAATATAGAATAGAATAAGAGTTGGAATGGACCTTGGGGGTCTTCTAGTCCAAACCTTTGCTTGGTCAGGAAAGTCTACACTACTTCAGACAAATGTTTATCCAACATTTTCTTAAAAACTTCCAGTGTTGGAGCATTCACCACTTTTGGAGGCAAGCTATTCCACTGGTTAATTGTTCTAACTGCCAGGAAATTTCACCTTAGTTCTAAGTTGCTTCAATCCTTGATTAGTTTCCAACCATTGCTTCTTGTCCTAACCTCAGGTGCTTTGGAGAATAGCTTGGCTCCCTCTTCTTTGTGGCAGCCCCTGATATATTGGAACACTCCATGTCTCCCCTCGTCCTTCTTTTCAATAAACTAGACATACCTAGTTCCTGCAACCGTTCTTCATATGTTTTAGCCTCCTGTCCCCTAATTATCTTTGTTGCTCTTCTCTGCACCCTTTCTAGAGTCTTAACATACTTTTTATATTGTGGCAACCAAAACTGGATGCAATATTCCAAGTGTGGCCTTACCAAGGCCTTCTAAAGTGGTATTAACACTGCACATGATCTTGATTCTATCTCTCTGTTAATGCAGTCTAGAACTGTGTTGGCTTTTTTGGCAGCTGCTGCACATTGCTGGCTCCTCTTTAAATGGTTGTCCACCATTAGTATTATTTATTTATTTATTTACAAAGGTCAGAGTCACCAGGAATTTATGGGTAGATGAATGACATTATTGGTTCTCTCTCTATCTCTGTAGCTCAGGAACGGGCAATTAATTTTCCCAAGGAACCACATGAGAAACTGAGACTGCTGTGGCGGGCCAAACCAATAGGGCTGTGAAGGTGCGCAATCATGCACACACAAACATTGAAAAAGAAAAGAAAAGAAGCAGTCGCCTTCAAAATAAAAATAATCCATGCAGGCTGCACAGAGATAGCAAAAAATCTGGATGCGACCTGTGGCGGGGCATAAAATACCCCGACTGACGTAACCTTATATTTGATGTAGTGATATGGGATTAAAAACTGATGTTCTTTATGCAGAAATATTAATACAAGGAGAGAAATCAACAAAACACACATCAATTGTGATGTGTAGAAATACTGCAGTGACAGAACTCTTGATGTTTTGCATATCTTCATGCATTTCAGTTATTCCTAATAAACAGTCTTAAAATTCTGGCAATAAAATGCCATAGTGAGATGGCTAGGAGATTATTCATATATCTGATTAATAATGAGGCAAAATTTATTCAGTGCTGACCTTAAAGTTGTAAATGTTTGCTACATGCTGAAATTTGGAATGGTGCCTGAAACCTAAATTACAATATTTGAGCATCTCCCACTTAATTCAGAATGAAAAAAACACACCCAATGACTATTTATGACTCAACTCTATCATTTCTTAAAACAACAGCAACACAATGGCTAGTTTATACAGCGGGATGGTAGCATGATTCCTTCCCAACAGGCGGAGCAATACAGCTGTCATTAATGTGGATCAGAGCTATCAGTATTTCAGGCTACAGAGGAACAGGCTAATTTCAGAAACCCAAAGATTCAGCACCAAATGAAATAATATGCGAGACTTTTGCGATCAGATAATTCACCAGTCTAATCACCAATGTAATACCAGAAATGTTTGAGAAACTGCATTGTATGGGAAATTCCAATCTTTGGACTGTGTTACACTTTATGGACAGATGGTTTCCTATGGTCTCTGATCTCATGTGGTTCAGCTATAATCCATTGACAGAAAAGCTGGCTTTGAATAGCAATAGCACTTAGACTTATATACCACTTCACAATACTTTACAGCCCTCTCTAAGCAGTTTACTGCGACAGCCTATGGCCCCCAATAATCTGGGTCCTCATTTTACCCATCTTGGAAGGATATGGGATATTAAATATTACGTCTTGTTCAAATAAGCTTTTTTTATATGACGATTTGTTAAGATAGAATAGTTTTCTTCTCTTTTTTGCCTAGTATTTGGGCAATTTTAGAATCTGTTGAATATACTGTATAAATAACTCATTTTTATGATCCTGTAATCTCTTAATTCGGGGTAGAGTTGGGAAACTGATGAGCGTTTACTGACTGGATGCCTAGAAAGAGTTTGCAGCAGATTATTTTTTTATTTGTGTCCTCAGAGAGAAACCTCAATCACCAACTAGTATTGAACTCTCAACCTTCTGACTGGGAGATGAGTATTTTCACTACTAGACCACTACACAGCTCATCTTTCGTATATAACAAAGAGATTAAAACCCCAACCCTTTGCTTTTGGGAGTTACATGGTCAGCTTAAGGATGACCATTCTGGCCTTTTCTATTGAAGAGAATAGATGTTGTGATCTTACCTGAACACCTCTTCTCATCTGGTGGAACCAGCCTTTAGAATGGGGTTATCCTCAACCAATCATCTGGAGGATTGAGTCAGTCATTTGCATAATTGCTAGGATCCATCCTGTAGAACTCCAGATATGATGAATCCTGAAGACTAGACTCCTGAAGCATGGCTCCTATTCAGACTTAGTGGTCCTCCACTCCCTGCGGCTGTGAAGTAACAATTTAGAGGGGATAGAACAGATAGATAAGCATATAATTTAATGGGAAGGGACTAAAGGCTCATTCCACTGGATGAGAAGAGGTGTTCAGGTAAGGTCACAAAGCCTATTCTCCATCCTGGAGTGGAACCAGCCTTCAGAATGGGACTTACCAAAGCAGAGGTCCAGGGGGGCATAGAGTGACCTTGCACTCTAATGAATGTCCATTACTTTCTATAGAACTCTCTTCCCGAAGGCAGCATCAACTGATGCATAAGAGTTTATCTTATAGTGTTGAATGAACTGAGATGGTTATTCCCATGTTGCTACTCGACAAACCTCTTCAAGCAATGCCTGTGTGTTCCAGGCTGCGGACGTGGCTGCGCTCCTGGTGGAGTGAGCTGTGTTGCCTGTGGGGGCTGAAAGATTTGCTAGTTCATAAGTTCTGCTTATGGCGCTCCTGATCCAGTGCTCTATGGCTGATGATGTTCATCTTCCTAGAGATCAAAAGTGGAAGCCTATGAAGATTGCTTCCATCTTTCTGAGGTTCTTGGGGGCGATCCAGGGTGTGCCATCGCTGCTCAGAGGGAGGTACTGGCTGAGCACAAAAGGAGGGCAACACCAATTCCTGTGATCTGTGAAAGACTGAATTTACTTTAGGGATGAAGGAAGGGTTGAGTTGCAGAGTTATCTTGTCTGGTTGGAAGAGGCACAGGTACCCTCTGACATAAAGAACTGCCAGTCTGGAGATACGATGGGCTGAAGTGATAGCCAAAAGAAGGCTACCTAAATTGAGAGGTATCTTAGCTGGGTGTCTCAGAATGGTTTGTATGGAACCTCCATGAGGGATTTTTAGCACGCGGGAGAAACTCCATGTTGGGTATTGATGATTACTGGCAGGCATAAATTGAACACCTCTTTGAGGAATCGATGGATGGATGGAATCCAAGAGAGTAACTCATATTGTTCACATGACAGGACTGCTGAAAGTGCTGCTGTCTGCCTGTGAGGGGTATTTGGGGTTAAACCCCTGTTGAGACCATGTTTTAGTAATCTTAATATCTTAGGAAGAGGAACACGATCTGGGGAGAGTCCCTCCTTACAGTACCATGTGCAGAAAGTCCTCCATGTAGCCGAGTAGATGGGATTTGTGGATGGGCAGCAAGATGCCTGCATAATGAGGATAAGGTCCTGATTGTATTCCTAGAATCTTAGGTCGCTTTGCTCACTCTCCATGCAATCAGCTGTAACCAGGCTGGGTCCGAATGCTATAGGCATGTCCGTTAAATGAGGCAATCACCATGACTGTGTGACCGAGAGCACTTGGAGGTCTGCAAACCAGGCCCGCCAAGGCCAAAACAGTGTCACAAGTATGAGCTCCCCCCATTCTGATAGAAACTTCTGAATGAGCTCTGGTATCACTGGAAGTGGGGGAAACACATGTGGGTTGCAAAGAGGAGTCAATGAGAGGGGTCCCAAATTGCTGGGAGATCTGAAGGAATAGATCTGGAGCCACCACTCTGCCTGATCCACTCAGACACGGCTGAGCTAGTCTTCCTGTGAATTGTAAATTCTTGAGATGTGGTCTGAGGTTAGGGAGAAGAGATGTTTCTCTGCCCACACACCATCTTCCTGGCTTTTGACTGAAGGGAACTGGAATGGGCTCTCCACGCTGGTTGATGTATGCTTTTGTGGAGATGTTGTTTATCAACACTATGACATTGGATCCTGTGATGAGCATTGAAAATATTTGAGGGTGAGGTAGACAGCTCTCAGCTCTAACCAGTTGATTGAGAGTGAAGCCTCTCAAGGTGACCACTGACCCTGAGAGTGAGCTCTCCAGCCCGTTAGACTGGTGTCTGTTGTCACTACCATTCCGATAAGGGTTTGAAAGGAACTTACCAAGGAACTAGCTGAGGAAATCCACCAGGAGAGGGATCTGTGTACCTGCATGGAGAGGTGAACTTTGATGTGAGCTGTACCCTGTCCCGCTTTCTGGAAGGGAAGTAGGAACCATTAGAGTTCCCTGGTATGAAGCTGAGCCCAAGGGGTGATGTTTATACATGAGATCATCTTTCCCAAAAGAAAGGAAAGGGTGTCCAAGGAGGACTTCTGTTCCTCCAATACTTGATTGGCCATCTGTTTGATGCTATTCTGCCTATCGGAGGAAAGATAAACTTTGCCCTCTATTGAATCAATAACTGCTCCTAGATGCTTGATCTAGGTATCTAGATATCTAACTATTGGGGGAGAGATGGTCCTTTTCCAAGTTAATGGAGAATCCATGTCTTTGGAGGCAAGCTAAGGTAATGCTTAGATGCTGTTGGGCTAGTTCCCTGGAGGGTGCGTGCACTAGGATGTCATTCAGGTAACAGTGAATGTACACCAGCATGGTGCGTAGATGGGCTGCTAATGTTAAAATGATTTTGGTGAATACTCTGGGGGCTGAGGAAAGACCAAAGGGGAGGTTTCTATGTTGGAAGTGGTTTTGATCATAACAAAAATGAAGGAATCTCCTGTGGAGATTGAAGATCGGGACATGAAACTATGCCTCCATGAGATATAATGATGCCATGAAGTCACCCAAACAGATTAGGGTGAGAATGGAGGTGAGAGAATGCATCTTGAATCTCTTATAAACTAAGTAATGATTTCACCTTTTGAGTCTAAAATCGCTCTTCAGATCCCACAAAGAGTATGGAGTGGAAATCCTGCACCCTCTTGGGGATTGACTGGATGGCTCTGATAGCCACCAGATGCCAAATAGCCTCCTCCATCAAAGGGCATTTAAATGGGATCTGAGAAATATAGCAGCGTATGAAGAAGTGGGGGGGTGGTATGAAAAATCCAACACGAGTCCCCTACTTATGGTTTCCTGTACCCAGGAATCCCTTGTGGACCCTTCCCAGGCTGGCCAAAATTTGGTCAGTCTGTCTCTGATTGGAAATCTGAGGGAATTACCATCTGCCCCTTTGGAAGGGCCTGGTTGAAGAGGCTCCTTGTGGATGGTTATGGAATTGCTTCCCCCCGTCTCCCCTATCTAAGGTTTTTTGATGGGAGGAATACTGACCTGGGGCCCGGGAAGAAGAGAAGTCCTGGTCAGCGACTCAAAAGGGCCGACAGTCATAAGGAGAGATCCTTGGGAGTCCTTTTCTTGTCACCACTAGGAAGATCATTTGTTTGTCACTGTTCTCCACCACCAATGGGTCCAATGCTTCTCTGAACAGTGATCCACCTTTGATTGGCCCCATGGCAAAGCTCCACTTGTGTCCTGAGTCCGCTTGCCATTGCATGTGCCTGGCCACTACAGAAGAAGACATTGCCCTGGCTGCAAAATGGGGCGATTGGAGAGTGGAGTACGCCAGGAACTGGAGAGCTGCAAACATCTTGCTGAGGTCCTGCTGTGTTCTGACATTGGAAGAAGAGATATGCTCCTGGATCTGACCCAACAACAAAAGGACCGCACGTATAAAGGAAGAAGTGGCTGCAATTTAATGGCCCATGCTGCTGACTGGTGTGTCTTGACCAGAGCCTGCTCTATGTGCTTGTCTTCCAGCTTCAGTACCTCATCTGCCTCTCCTAGAATCGATGTGGATGAGTGTAAGGTTCTTATTGGAGTATCTACTACCAGCACAGAAAGCAAGTAAGAAAAGTTAGAGGCCAAAATAAAATATATTTTATCCTGTAATGAGGATGAAGAACCAGCTGCAGGACACTTCCTCCACAAATAGCTTGGGGATAGGGATGATATCTACCTCGGGCCTTGTCTCTGGGAAGAATGGGTTAGGCTGGTCCTCTGCAGTGGAAGATGTGGAAGGGCAGTTTTATGCTTGGGCCTTGAACAAAAGTGATTTTAAAAGGTCTGGGGGTAATAGACCAATCGACCGAGGTTGCTCTATGGTCATGCCCTCATCCTCTGACAGGTTCCATCTGAAATCCCCTTCATCTCGAGTCTCTTCCTTGAAACCACTAAGGGCCCCTTCCTCTGAGGAATCATCCAAACTATCTCCACTAGATGGCAGTCTCCACTTAGAGGTTTTAGAATGGAAGAGGATGCGGAGGAGGGGGTAGGGGATTTCCCCCTCGAAGAGGGTCTGAAATTATCTGCCAAGGATTGTTGGAGAGCCTCTGCCACTTGTTCAGGTATAGTTGCTTTTAAGTTTGGTTAGTATAGAGGGTGAACCTAAGGCATGGGTGCCACAGGTGGCACGCAGAGCCATATCAGCTGGCACGCGAGCTTTTGTGCTAGATCAGCTCCAACATGCATGTGTGCATGTGGCCAGCTGATTTTTGGTTCACATGGAGGCTCTGGGAGGGCATTTTCGTCTTCCAGAGGGTCTCCAGGCGGATGAGGGGGGGCCTTTTTTCACTCCCCAGGCTCCAGGGAAGACTCTGAAGCCTGGGAAGGGTGAAAAATGGGCCTACTGGGCCCACCGGAAGTTGGGAAACAGGCTGTTTCTGGCCTTCCTCTGGGGTGGGGGGCAGGGGAAGCAATTTTTGCCCTCCCCAGGTATTGAATTGTGGGTATGGGCACTCGTGCAGGCACAATAGTGTGTGTGCACGCACTTTCGGCACCTGAGGGGGAAAAGGTTTGCCATCACTGGTATAGACTTTAAGTTTTAAAAAATGGAAAGAAAGGTAAAGATTTCAGGGAGCGAAAATAACCACAGTCTCTCCTCTGAAGGATCGAGTCATATCTGCAGTTCTACAGGATGGATCCTAGCAATTATGCAAATGACTGAGTCAATTCTCCAGACGATTGATCAAGGATAACCCCATTCTGAAGGCTGGTTCCACTCCAGGATGGAGAATCCCATATCTGTTGAAACATTCTAAGGCTTGAAGAAATTAACTACTAAAATGTGATAAACCTAATATCAAGGGCTATTTTGAGATGAGCCACAGTGGTGCAGTGGTTAGAGGGCAGTACTGCAGGCTACTTCTGCTGCCTGCCAGCTGCCTGTAATTTGGCAGTTCAAATCTGACAAGGCTCAAGGTTGACTTAGCTTTCCATTCTTCCGAGTTGGGTAAAATGAGGACCCAAATTGTTGGGGGCACTATGCATGACTCTGTAGAGCCTATAGAGAGGGCTGTGAAGCAGTATATAAGTCAAAGTACTATTGCTATTTTCAAGGAGATGTTTGATTAGAAGGGTAGACTGCTCTAACCAGGTCCAGTAACTTCTTAAACCTGAATACCTTTGGCAAGACGTTTCTGGGATTTACCTCTACAGGAGTGACTTCGCCGATCACTTTTTTCTGTTGCATTCACCATTTCCTCAAAATCCAACACTGCTGCCTTGTCTAGTCCACCTGGGTAGCCTATAATCTCAGAAAACAAAGGTTTCTGCTCATCATCTGTAGATGACACAAAAGATGATGACCTGCTTCTCTTTTCCACATGTTTCTCGATGGCCTGACAATGCCGGTTGTTGTCCATGGAATCCTCATCTTCTTTGTCATAATCTGTTGGCAAAGAAATGATTAGACTGATGCTACTTATTCTTGTCCTTGGGGAAGTGGGGAATACTGCACGTTAAGATACCAATCATAAACAAATTTAGCAAGTTTGTTCTGTTCAGAGAATAACATTACTTCAGGGTCTTTTTATAAACATAGAAATAAATCCTGTAGGATTTATTTCCTCCAGCAGATCCTACGATTCATCTCTATTCCCAAAGGCCATGGCTGAATTAAAAAATAATAATATTAATAATGGTGAGCACAAATAAATACATTAAACAAGAACAAATTTTATATGCATACAGGATTACTCATCTTTCCCCCCCCCAGCACTTAATGCATTCTTATTTTCTTTTTAAGCAGACATTTCTAAATATTCCTAGGAGAGAAACACATGCCTTTTTTTTAAAAAAGGAGAATGACTTATTTTGAATTGTCTATAGCAGCTTTATAATCAGCAACGGAGTGGCGCCTTCAGCGCTACTGGTGAGACCCCCAAGGTTATTGCACGTGCCCGTTGGTGCAAGATTTGGCTTCTGCACATGCGCAGCAAGTGAAATCTCATGTGAGGATGTACATGTGAGTGAGATTCCAGCGATTTTTGCTGATACCGGTGAAAATTGCTGAAATTTCGCTTGTGTGAGCATCTTCACATGAGATTTCGCTTGCTGTGCATATGCAGAAGCCAAATCTCACATGGGGGCACACATGTGCACGTTGGGGATGCACTGCTGTGTTCGCATCCTGAAAATCGCTGTTGATAATGGTACCTTATCCATTTGAGCTAAAAAAAAATTTCTTGGCTTCTTTGGGTTCAGTATCTTTGTTTATGTCATAATAATAATAATAATAATAATAATAATAATAATAATAATAATAATTTATTAGATTTGTATGCTGCCCCTCTCTGAAGACTCGGGGCGGCTCACAAATTGTGTACATTTTCAAAACAACTCTGTTGTTGAAAGTGAAGCAATCTTTCTAAAAACACACTTGTGAAAGACTAGGAATAATGGTATCTAGAGCCTAGAGCCATGATGGCGAACCTATGGCATGGGCGCCACAGGTGGCACGCGGAGCCATATCTTCTGGCACGTGAACCATTGCCCTAGCTCAGCTCCAGCACGCATGTGCACGCTGGGCAGCTGATTTTTGGCTCACACAGAAGCTCTTGGAGGGCATTTTTGGCTTCCAAAGGGCCTCTTGGGGGATGGGATAGGGCATTTTTGCTCACCCCAACTCCAGGGAAGCCTCTGGAGCCTGTGTGTATGTGTGTGTAAAACAGGCCTACCGGGCCCATGAGAAGTTGGGAAATGGGTTGTTTCGGGCCTGCAGAGGGTCTTTGGGGAGGGGCAGGGGAAGCAATTTTTGCCCTCCCCAAGCATTGAATTATGGGTGTGGGCACTCGCGCAGGCACAATAGCGCGTGCGTACGCACTTTCGGCACTCAAGGGGAAAAAGGTTCACTATAACTGGCCTAGAGGGAGTATTTAATGCAAATATGGATAATATTCCCAATCCATAGTATAGTTTTTTCCTCTAATTAACATAACATGATTTGAACCAGCTTTATGCCATATACATATGGTAACTCAATATGTTACCAATAGACCACACAACCCTGAAAATACAAAAAGGATATCAGCATTAAAATTCTCCAATTTATAATCACATTTTTTATCCCCCAAAATAAACAAATCATTTCTCCCTTATTTATTAAAATGTCTATTAGCAATCAGTAGCTAATTTTATCAATCTATGTGCAACTGAGGACTGAACCAAATAATTCAAGACATATGATTATAGCTTAAATTTGTGATCTCACAAGGCTTGTTCCCATGTTTAATGGAAAATATTTGTCTAATAATTCCAAGAATTGCAATTGGATGATCCAGAATAGTTTGTCCCATATTGTAATTGCTACAAGGACCTCTACCATCCCTAACACTAAAAACATAGTTATTAATTCATTTAATAAATAACCATTGCCAATCTTTCATTATGCCCCAATTTTACTACTTGAGCTATCAACCTTATTCTGCCTAACAGGATGGCCAGCCCTGCTGGAAAAAGATTATCACAGTCATTTTGTGATCAAGACAATACATGACCTACATTTTCCTCCTTAATCATGGCTAGCAGGTATGTGATAGGAAATGATCGCACTCTCTGCTCTGAAATGTCTACCTTAATTAATTTCCTATGGGCAGGTTTAAATAGCCATGTTTCTACTTTATCACTGCTGTTTAAGCATGCAGATAAACATCTACCGCTCTGCCCTACATCCCTGGTAAACTTAGAATACTACAATTGGTTTTCTATTTATCTACCCAACTTTTAAGCACCAGATCTACAATATGCTTAGGAGAAAATATATCAGGGCAAAGCAGAATCATGTTTATCTTAATAAGTCCTGATTTTTATAAGTTCTGATCAGTGTGGTGAGTTTCAATTTTTTTTACTGCCGGTTCTGTAGCCGTGGCTTGGGGAATGTGATTTGGCTTGGTGGGTGTGGCAGGGGAAGAATATTGCAAAATCCCCATTTCCTCCCGATCAGCTGGGACTTGGGAGGCTGCGAATAGATGGGGGTGGGGCCAGTCAGAGATCATATTTACCGGTCTCCAAACTACTCAAAATTTCTACTACTGGTTCTCCAGAACTGATCAGAACCTGCTGAAACTCACCTTTGGTCCTGATTCATCCCAGTCAAAGGAGACTGAATATGGACTATATTAGAGATCATCAATATTCATTCATTCATTCATTCATTCATTCATTCATTCATTCATTCATTCATTCATTCATATAGTAACCTTATAAATATTCTCTAAGTCTCTGACTTGGTCCTTCAAGTTCTATATCAAGAAAATAGGTACTTATTTTCTTAAATTATGCTATCGGAGATAGCCTACAGGATTAAACATCCAAAACAAATGAAAACCCTTTAATGAAAAGTCAGAATAATTTAATTAAGAACAAACTGAAGGGTACATGAATTATGAGAAACTATATTATTGCTAATATCGCAAATAATATTTCTTTTGTGGAAGACATTTGATTAAGATATTTTATACCCTTCTTTTAATGCTGAACAAACATTTCTTATGAAGAAAATCTGCAATGCTGAATTAATTGTCTTATCCTTGAAAAATTAAGTAGCCAAGGTACTAGAGGTAAAGGATAAAAGGAAGTATGCATTATCAATGTTTTTATGAAGCCAATGTAGAAACAGTTGCTATAGAAACTACCGCAATGAGAAAAAACGCTAAGATTTCAAAGAGATACTATCCCTCTTCAACTTCTGATACTTACAGTAAAAGGGGGAAAAAGACCTCATAACAAGGGTATCACAGGAATAGAAGAAAAATGCATATATCTGCTTTAACTAATTAAATCTAAATATTATTCATTGATGCAATCATGAAGACTTCCGTTCTGGGTAGTTCTCTATTTTTGTGGTCTCCTTTGTGTCATTTTTAAAAAGGATTTAAAAGCCTCTTGGGTCAAGGATCTGTTACATTATAAAGTTAAAAATGATTGACTGGATGAATAACATTACATGATATCTGAGATCCAGATGTTCTCTATTCTCTGGAAAGCTGTTAAACAGTTGTCTTTTCCCATGGGCCAGTATGGGAGGTACCGCCAGCATTGTGATTTGGAAGGATAGTCAGAGGTGGGTTCCAACCGGTGCGGTGGGCCGCTTTAGTAATGGCCCGCTGATGATGCAATTTTGGCGTGATGGCTCCACTACTGTCTTTGCCATATGTGCCACTATGTTTTTTCCCTAATTTTTTGTGATTTTTTGGCTCTCTGAGTATGTGCTGAAATAAAATTGTCCCTCTGCGCATGTGCAGAAGCAAAATCACGCTAGGGGACGTGCTTGTGCATGAGCGAAACATCACAATGTGCACTGATAGGAAAAGGTCAGAGGAACCCGCCTCTGAGGATAGTGATATAAGCCTGATGGAGCTGGAGAGGATTTATAACTTTGTACAGTGATACCTCGTCTTACAAACCCCTCATCATACAAACTTTTCGAGATACAAACCCGGGGTTTAAGATTTTTTTGCCTCTTCTTACAAACTATTTTCACCTTACAAACCCAAGCCGCTGCCACTGGGATGCCCCACCTCAGGACTTCTGTTGCCAGTGAAGCACCCAGTTTTGCGCTGCTGGGATTCCCCTGAGGCTCCCCTCCATGGGAAACACCACCTCTGGACTTCTGTGTTTTTGCGATGCTGCAGGGGAATCCCAGCAGTGCAAAAATGGGTGCTTTGCTGGCAACAGAAGTCTGGAAATGGGGTTTCCCAGCGAGGGGAGCCTCAGCAAAATCGCAGCATCACAAAAACACGGAAGTCAGAGGTGGGGTTTTGAGGACTTCCATGTTTTTGTGATGCTGCAATTTCGCTGAGGCTCCCCTCGCTGGGAAACCCCACCTCCAGACTTTCGTTGCCAGCGAAGCAACTGTTTTTGCGCTGCTGGGATTCCCCTGCTGGGATTCCCCTGCAGCATCACAAAAACACGGAAGTCCGGAGGTAGGGTTTCCCATGGAGGAGAGCCTCAGGGGAATCTCAGCAGTGCAAAAATGGGCGCTTTGGCTGGCAAAAGTTGTGCGTTTTGGGCTTGCACGCATTAATCGCTTTTCCATTGATTTCTATGCGAAACACTGTTTCATCTTACAAACTTTTCACCTTACAAACCTCGTCCTGGAACCAATTAAGTTTGTAAGATGAGGTATCACTGTATATTTTATTATTTCTATATCTGATGGTTCGCCACCTAGGATCATTTTACCCTAATATAGGCAGCAGCATACATTGGCTACCTGAATTGAACAAATAACTCATTTCTCTCAGGATTACAAAGGTCACTGAAAAGAGGGAATGTCCCTGGAATAGAGCTTTCTCTTAAGCCAAGAGTGTTCTCTTCCAAGGGACAAGCATTTTATTTAACCAAGTATATTTTAGTTTTAAAATGTTGTTTCCTGTGGATTTGATTGATTGATTGATTGATTGACTGGTTTAATTCCATGCTGCAATGTATTAAAAAAAGACTCTTTGTGGCTTATACACAAAAGTTACAAATTAAGCCATCCACAGTGGGAAAATAAACAGAATTATAATATGATCATGCAAACCATATAAAATAAGACAGGAATAAAGGTAAAGAAGAGCTGAAATGGCAACATCAAATCAGGTGAAAGCTCTACGGAACAACTCAGTCTTCAACAGTTTACAATAAAGAGGGAGCTAGTCTGATCTCTACAAGATGGCTATTTCACCATGCTGCCTTGTCTCAACCCCCAAAACCTTCTGAAAGCCCCAAATGCTTTGGTTTTTCCCAGCATGAGATCTATTTACCTTCCCTACGGGTTCAGAAGCTATTTGCGAGCTTTTTCATCCTCTTTGCAGGCAGCTTTGTGCACGCACAGAGGGTTAAAAAAATGGCGGTGTCTGGGTGGGTGGGTGGAGCCACCAGCAGTTGCTGCTACTGGTACGTCCAAACTGGGCCAAACCAGTAGCACTTCAGCCTGGTTTTTCCTGGTTGATCTAACCAGTCTGGCCAACACTGAATGGAGCAGAAAGTCCTGAATGTATCTGAGCATCAAAGTATAAAGGGTTTTATAGGTTAAAACCAACATCTGGTTATAGTATGTAGTACTCTGATAGAATCTAAAATGATGACAACTGGTTTAGATGTGAAATACTTCAGTTTGGACCTTACATGGCCTAGTAGACAATAGCAAGACTGAACTTCCTGGAGGCAGAGACAGCAAGAGCCATTTTGGTATTTACTTGTTCTCTGAAAAAGAAGTCAACGATTGCTCCCCCAAATAATGGCGAAATACATGTAGTTCTTATTCCAATAGTGTCTTCATGGTTTTACATTGTTTATTTGTTCCTTCCTGAAATGTTCCTTTCCTTTTACAGATGAGAAACTCTGGAGTCAAACCAAAAATGACACCCAGTGATTCTTAGTAGATCAGCAGAGGTGTAGCAGCATTTGGAGAAATGAAGTCATAGCAGTAATTTAGTTACTGAAGGTCAACAGGGATATAATCTCAGTCAACAATTTCCCAATGGGGGAAGGGAGGGGGAGTTTAAATAGTTGTTGAAGGCATTTTCTTGACAGATTTTGCTGTCTCTTGTCTTTTGGCTTCATGCTTTAGAAGGGCTCTTTGATGAAACAGATAACACAGTACTTATCAACAATAAGATACTGAGCTAAAAGTTTCTTATAGGATACAGGCAACTTGGAAAACATGTTTTATCAACCTTTCAGACATACATCAAATTAGAATTTCAATACATCAAATTTGGCAATAAGGAGAAAGTCCTAATTGTTTTAATTTTATTAACTTTGAAATTGCACATAATGTCTCCTTAGCAATAATCACCACTGAATCCAATGGACGTTATTCCCAAGTAAATGTATATGGAAATACAGTAAGTCAAATAGGAATTTTTGACAGATGAAAAAATATTGGTTGAGCATAGTCTGTTCAAACATAAGATGTTTGAGCAGATTATGATGATCTCTGAGTCTTAAGACAAATTTACTATAGGTTTATGTGATCATCAAAAACAGAAAACAGAAAAACAGAGTTGGAAGGGACCTTGGGGGTCTTCTAATCCAAACCCCTGCTTAACCAGGAAACCCTACACCACTTGGTTAGGGTTATCCAACAAATGGTTATCCAACATCTTCTTAAAAACTTCCAGTGTTGGCGCATTCACAACTTCTGGAAGCAAGCTGTTCCACTGGTTAATTGTTGTAAATGTCAGGAAATTTCTCCTTAGTTCTAAGTTGCTTCTCTCCTTGACTAGTTTCCACCCATTGCTCCTTGTTCTACCTCAATGCTTTGGAGAATAGCTTATCCTTTCAAAACACATCATTTAGTATAAAAAGGCATCCTTACCTTTATCCATGTCACTTTCAAAAGACAATTTCCTTCTTCGGAGTTTACCGTTGTCTCCCTCTGAATCACTTGTGATCTGTCGCCTTATTGCAAGATTAGCCTTGAAAAAGAAGATGACCATACAGTATATGATAGATTAGAGACATCTGACTATTTTTATACAACTCGTCATTAGTTTACTTTGAGATGGATTCAGATCTATCTATCTATCTATCTATCTATCTATCTATCTATCTATCTATCTATCTATCTATCTAGTCCAATACGCAATAATACACAATGAAGGTTATAGAGGATATAGTAGAGAAGAAATACGAGATATAGGAGAGACTATAGGACAGGCACTCTAGTGCGCTTATGTACGCCCCTCTATTGTCCATAGATGGAAGGTTCCTTCTACAGACAGAAAGTTTTTGAACCACGGAGAGCTATTGATCCTAATCTTTCTTCTTGACCCCAAGTATAGTTCTACACTGTTGGAAGGTCAGATTTCTCAGAAGAATAGGGCTACCCTTTTTCTCATCGTGTGCCGAAAGCAGTAATGGTCAACCAATTTTTTTTACTACCACACTGTGGCCGTTGCTTAAGCATTTTGTTTCAACATCTTTCAGTGCAAATTGGGTACTCTGGGTTGGAGCTCCAAATTTTACTACCAGTACTGTGTACCTGACCGTACCCATAGGAGCCTATCACTAGCCGAAAGCGCGTGAACATGCATGCGAGCACTCATAAGGTAATGTGGCCATCCCCCGTGAATGCACACATGACGCTCCCACTCCCCCATTCATGTGCACGCGACCACCATGCTCCCCTACCCCCACATACATGTGTGTGCAACCCCCGTGCCCCCATTTTGGACCTAACAGGCCTCCCTGCAGCCTCCTGGGACCAAAAACGCCCTGTGGGGGGTCATGCAGCAAAAATGGCCTGTTGGGGAGCGTACCATCCTCTGCTCCCCCACCCCCACACTTGTACGTGTGGCCCATAGGGATACAAGCGTATCTCCCACATGCACCCTGTCCCGTGCATCCCAAAATTCAGCTGGCCAGTGGGGGATATACACGCATATGTGGTGGAGCTGAGCTGGGCGACACCTTGTGTGCCTGCAGAGAGAGCTCTACATGCCACTCTGAGTCTCTGGAGAGGGGCGGCATACAAATCTAATTAATAATACTAATAATACTAATAATACTAATAATACTAATAATACTAATAATACTAATAATACTAATAATACTAATAATACTAATAATACTAATAATACTAATACTAATACTAATACTAATACTAATAATAATAATAATAATAATAATGCCAGTTGTGGCACACGTGCCACAGGTTTGCTGTCACGGGAGCATTTAGAGGGCTGCTGAAATGGTTTCTCTCCTACTTCTCTTAGAGAACATTCCAATGCCCAGCATTTTGTCTATTTGCAAAAAAAACCCAATAGTAGTAATTCCTTTTCTGAGTAAGACTCCCAATTTATATTAGATGTGTGGGTGATATTGAAGAGGAGATGCCTCTTAAAAAAAAAGAATGTTGATATAAGCACTAGAATGTTAATTAAAGTCCCCTTTGCATCTTGTTCTCTGAATTACTATTTAAAGTTGTTTATTCTTTTTAAAACAGAGTGTTCTCAGAAATAACCTAGGGAGGAAAAAAAATGAAAAACAACCTCTTATAGATTGTTTATTACTTCAGACAGTAATGTAGCAGTAAATTATAATTAGCTATGATGTTTAATTACACAATAACAGTAATAAATGTTGATCTACATAATAAAGCAGACAAATTATATGCTCTTTTATCTCTCTCTAATTTTTCCTTCTATCATGACAGAGATGTGACTTTCATAGCTGGACCCAAATCAGCATGGCTTTACTGAAGGCAAATCGTGTCAGACTAATCTCATTGAGTTCTTTGACTATGTCACAAAGGTGTTGGATGAAGGTGGTGCCGTGGATATTGCCTATCTGGACTTCAGCAAAGCCTTTGATACGGTTCCACATAAAGAGCTGATAGATAAATTAGTGAAGATTGGACTTAATCCCTGGATAGTTCAGTGGATTTCAAGCTGGCTGAAGCATAGACATCAGAGAGTTATTGTTAATGGCGAGTTTTCTGAGCAGAGTCAGGTTACAAGCGGTGTGCCACAAGGGTCTGTTCTGGGTCCTATTCTTTTTAATATGTTTGTGAGTGACATAGGGGAAGGTTTGGTAGGGAAGGTTTGCCTATTTGCCGATGACTCTAAAGTGTGCAATAGGGTTGATATTCCTGGAGGGGTCTGTAATATGGTAAATGATTTAGCGTTACTAGATAAATGGTCAAAGCAATGGAAACTGCAGTTTAATGTTTCCAAATGTAAAATAATGCACTTGGGGAAAAGGAATCCTCAATCTGAGTATTGCATTGGCAGTTCTGTGTTAGCAAAAACTTCAGAAGAGAAGGATTTAGGGGTAGTGATTTCTGACAGTCTCAAAATGGGTGAGCAGTGTGGTCGGGCGGTAGGAAAGGCAAGTAGGATGCTTGGCTGCATAGCTAGAGGTATAACAAGCAGGAAGAGGGAGATTGTCATCCCCTTATATAGAGCGCTGGTGAGACCACATTTGGAGTACTGTGTTCAGTTCTGGAGACCTCACCTACAAAAAGATATTGACAAAATTGAACGGGTCCAAAGACGGGCTACAAGAATGGTGGAAGGTCTTAAGTATAAAACGTATCAGGAAAGACTTAATGAACTCAATCTGTATAGTCTGGAAGACAGAAGGAAAAGGGGGGACATGATCGAAACATTTAAATATGTTAAAGGGTTAAATAGGGTTCAGGAGGGAAGTGTTTTTAACAGGAAAGTGAACACAAGAACAAGGGGACACAATCTGAAGTTAGTTGGGGGAAAGATCAAAGGCAACATGAGAAAAAATTATTTTACTGAAAGAGTAGTAGATCCTTGGAACAAACTTCCAGCAGACGTGGTTGGTAAATCCACAGTAACTGAATTTAAACATGCCTGGGATAAATATATATCCATTGTAAGATAAAATACAGGAAATAGTATAAGGGCAGACTAGATGGACCATGAGGTCTTTTTCTGCCGTCAGTCTTCTATGTTTCTATGTTTCTAAAAGGAAGCTTTTATTTTGGTAAGTGCCATTTCTTCTAACAATTATTCCTATCAAGAATTTCTGAGATATACATAGTCATTTTTCACCAAACAGAAACAGAACAAAACAAGAAAACAAAAGAGAAAAGAAGATAGAAAAGACTGATCACACCTGTCTTCTCAATACAGGAAAAATGTAGGCAAAAGTTCTTAGAGAAGTTTGTCCTTGCCTCTTTTCTAGGGGCTGAGAAAGAATGACTGGCCCAAGGCCACCAGCTGCCTTTTAAGATAGAAACACATCATCTCGCAGTTTCTAACTACTACATTATACTAGCTCTGTAGATGCCATTATCTTGATAAATCATAGAATCATAGGGCTGAAAGGGACCTTGGAGTTCTAGTCCAGTGATGACAAACCCATGGCAGGCGTGCCATAGGTGTCACGTGGATCCATATCTGAAGGCATGTGATGTGCTGCCCTATGTCATGTGACATAGGACAACATGCGAGCACTGACCAGCTGCCTTTTCGGCTGTTTTCGCTCTCCTCAAGGTTCAGGAAAGCCTCCTGAACCCTTGCAGATGACAAAAAAAATGGCCCAACAGGCCCACTGGAAGTTCAGAAACTAACTTCCAGTTAGCCTTTTGGGCTGTTTCTTGCCATGCCCAGGCTTTAGGAGGATTCCTGAACCCTGGGGAGAGCGAAAACAGCCCAACAGGCCTACAGAAAGTCTGGAGCAGGGGTCCCCAAACTTTTTACACAGGGGGCCAGTTCACTGTCCCTCAGACTGTTGAAGGGCCGGACTATAAAAAAACCTATGAACAAATCCCTATGCACACTGCACATACCTTATTTAAAGTAAAAAACAAAATGGGAACAAATACAATATTTAAAATAAAGAAGTAATAAGTAATTAAGTAATTAATAATTAAGTAATAAAGTAATTTATACTTCTTTATTAACAAGTAAATTTAAACTTAAATCAACAAACTCCATTTCTCCTTCCTTCCCTCCCTCCTTCCTCTCCACTTCTCTCTTCCCTCTTCTTTTTCTCTCATTTGTTTCATTTTCCTCTCCCTCGTTCTTTCCCTCCATCATTTTCTCATTTTTCTCTTTCTCTCTCTCTCTCTTTCCATCTCTCCCTCTTCTTTTCTCTCTCCCTCTCTATCTCTCCCTCTTTCTTTCTCTCTCTCTCTCCTCTCTTTCTCTCACTCACTCTTTCTAACTCTCCCTCTTTGTATCTCTCACACTTTCTCTCTCCCCCTCTCTCTATTTCTCCCTTTCTCTCTCTCCCTTTCTATCTCTCCTCTTCATTTCTCTCTCCCTCTCTATTTCTCCCTCTTATTATATCGATCGGCAAAATCTCGTATGCTGCCGCGGGCCAGTTAAAAGACCTCAGCGGGCCGCATCCGGCCCATGGGCCGTAGTTTGGGAACCGCTGGTCCGGAGGCTTTAGTGCGACCTGTGTACATCCACGGGGGAGGGAAGCACGGGGAGTGGGGGGATATGCGCACATGCATGTGGGTGGACATTGAATTATGGAAGTGGGCACACACATGCATGCTATCACGCACACATGCTCCCTTTTGGCACCTGACCCACAAAAGCTTCACCATCACTGTTCTAGTCTAACACTCTGTCCAAGGTCGGAGCCCTTAAACCATGCTTGATAAATGGTTCTCTAGTCTTGAGGTTTCTGAAAAACCTCCATTGATTAAGTGTTTTATATATATGAAAATATTTATAATTTTCTTAAGATGAAATTTCCCCTTAGTCCAGATTGGATCTCTCTTGGTGAGCTGCCACTCATTGCTTCTTGTCCTACCCTCAGGCACTTTGGAGAATAAGTCATCCCCATATAGTTAATAAACCCACTGCTCAGTAAAATACAGATTACAATTTATAGCAGTTTTGCCTAATGTAGACTTCCTCTGGATGAGCATTTCTCAAATTTGACAACTTTTAAATTTTATGGATTTTTAAAATGAACTCCCAGAATTGCCTAGTCAGCTGGGAATGCTGAGAATTTTTATAAACATTTGTTTAAAATATGGACAGACCCCATGTTGGAGAAAGCTGATGTACAAAATGGTTATTGAACCTCTGTTTAACTTAACCTTTTTGTCTTCCATTAAAAATTTAATGTTCTCCTGTACTCCACAGATTTTACTAGGTCTAAGTTAAATTCTCAACAATAGGTTTTTAAAAAGATATATAATTTAACTGTCACTTTATGAGACCTTCATTCATAATGTCATTTGCATTTATATTCTAAATTCACTTTACTTCCTTTTTGGATTGACATGAACCTTACAATTTTTTATATTTTTTCTGTTGTTTGGAGACTAAAAGAAAAGTTAACACCTTTTTCCTCCCTAGAATCTTTCTGTGATTTGTAGAATTAGAAGACGCCTTTTAGATTCTCAAGGACTATGCATAATACTCTAACCCAGGGGTGCCCAAACTTTGCAACTTTAAGACTTGTGGACTTCAACTCCCAGGATTCTCCAGCTAGCCATGCTGGCTGGAGAATTCTGGGAGTTGAAGTCCACAAGTCTTAAAGTTGCCATGTTTGAAGACCTCTGCTCTAACCCATACAGGAACTATCCTCAGTACATGGTTGACTAGTATCTGCTTGAATGAATATAATGAAGGGGAGATTACCTATTTCTAAATCATTGGTTCCACTGTCAGTCTGCTAGATACCATTTTCTAACAGTCTTCTGGAATTCGCTTTTTTGTAATGCAAATTAAATATAATGTTTTTGCATCCTGCATGCTGAAATAAAAAGGTCTTGACATCACATGAGAAGAGTACTATCTGTTACGTAGGGTGAATGGAAGAGGCAGGCAGAAATGACTTAAAAAAAACCCAGCTCTTTATTTGGCAACTATGTACAACCCAGCAAAGGCTCTGTCTAACACACATTCTAGCCCAGGTGTAGGCAAAAATGGCTCTTCTACGACATGTGGACTTCAATTCCCAAAATTCCTGTGCTAGCATGATTGGTTCAGGAATTCTGGGAGTTGAAGTCCACAAGTCATAGAAGAGACAACTTTGCCTACCTGTGCGCTAGCCAATCAGCAGTCAGTATTTTCCCTCCAGAATGGAGGATCTGACTGAAGCCTATGTGCTTCAGTCGGAGAATGTAACATTATCATACTTGCCCACAATTGGCTTTTCTCATCGCTAAACACAGCAAGTTCCTTCAATCATAATTTCTATTCTTCTAATTGTCTTCAATACTCTTCTCTTATTTCAGGGCTGTCAAACTCCCGGCCCACAGGCTGGATGCATCACGTGCTGGCCACGCCCACGCCCGTTTTAGTGAATGGGGAAAAAATCCCAATATGTCACATGATGCTGCCATGATGACATGAGTTTGACACTCTTGTCCTATTCCAATTCCACTGAATTCTGCTTAAACGCGTGATGCCAAGAACTGGATACAAGGCCTAAAATAAGGTTTTCCTCAGCAGCTGGTCACAGATTGAACTATAAGCAGCTTTTCTTTTGCATTGAGTCCTTGGAGAGCGGTGGCATAAAAGTCCAATTAATACATACATAAATAATAATAAATAAAATTCCACTCAATTGATTAGCAATGGGCATTAGAAATGTATCTGACCGTTAGTCTTCCTTTTTTCTTTTTTTCTGCTTTCAAACAGCAGGGGAAAATGTTGGGAAATGGCGCTGTGACAAATGAGGAACAACCACATTCAGGAGAGAAAGTTCTATCCAACTGGACTCCAAGGGTTGATAAAAGTAAAAATGGCAGAGAGCAAGGAACATACCCCACCTTCCATTATATATCAACAGAAGCTGTTTAAATTGTGGAAAGAACCTGTTTAAATCTAAGGAAAAGCAGCCAAACAGAGTAACATTTTGTTACTGATTGGAATCTCAATTTGACCACCTGAAACATCTAAGGTACTATGCTGCTCGATAGGCATTGGGGATAAATCTAGCCTTTATTGCGGCTAGAAATTGAGGTGATGGAAACAGAAAAGAAGAAGAAATATACTGTATGCAAACCGAAGCAGTGAAAAAAATATAGATACTAGGATAATTTAGGTAGTAACCTAAAGCTATTGCATTATAAATAAAATAGAGAGGGAGAGATAGAGAGCCACTGTCTTTACTGAGATTGAATTTTAGATTGTAGATACATTATTTCAAAAAAATCGAGGCATGAAAAATCATATTTATGATGTGGCTAGCTTCTAAATATGCCATGTAATAGAATTGCTGTTCTTTTCTCTTCTGGATGTTAATATACTGTATAACTGCTTTTTCCTACATGTATGTATGTATGTATGTATGTATGTATGTATGTATGTATGTATGTATGTATCTATGATCAATAGTATCTGTAATCAAGCAGCACGTTCTTCATGCTCCAGTCTCTTATCATGAAAATAAACAAGCAATGCAAAAGGAGAGAATTTTACTAGGATTTTTTTCTTTGCCAATATTTATCTTTCATCATCTATTTTTATTAGGGTGGCACAACACATTTTTCTTCCTTTTAAAAATTTTTTTAGACCAGGGCTATCATAGAAACATAGAAGACTGATGGCAGAAAAAGACCTCATGGTCCATCTAGTTTGCCCTTATACTATTTCCTGTATTTTATCTTACAATGGATATATGTTTGTCCCAGGCATGTTTAAATTCAGTTACTGTACTATGGATTTACCAACCACGTCTGCTTGAAGTTTGTTCCAAGGATCTACTACTCTTTCAGTAAAATAATATTTTCTCATGTTGCTTTTGATGTTTCCCCCAACTAACTTCAGTTTGTGTCCCCTTGTTCTTGTGTTCACTTTCCTATTAAAAACACTTCCCTCCTGATCCTTATTTAACCCTTTAACATATTTAAATGTTTCAAACTCAAGGCCCAGATCTGGCCCCCGGGGTAATCAGATCTGGCCTGAAGCCGCCCTGGAAAGAGTGATGGACCAGCTGGCAGTGTCTTTGCCAGTGAAAACTGAGCTTGGGAGGGCTGCAGGTGGCCCTCCCAAGTTCTGTTTTTGCTGGCAGGGGACTGCAGGAGGATCCCCCGCAACCTTGCCTTGGACAGCACAGGTGCCCCCGACACGGGTGATGTTGAGCTGGCCATGCCCACCCTGGACATGTCGCCCCTCCCGAAGTCGAACACAACCCTTATGCAGCCCTCAATGAAATCGAGTTTGACATCCCTGTTCTAGACAATTTGTAGATGTTGTTTTTGCCTTAATTTCATCCAGCTGGGAAAGAGGGAATGGGAAACCACTTCTGAAAACCTTGTCAAGAAAACTGCAGGGACTTGTCCAGGCAGTCTCTGAGATCAGACAGGATTGAACAGATTTTGTTTTTATAAACCCTCATTTTTATTGGGAAACGAAAATATATAAAAAAAACTGTAATTAACATACTTTTGCGTTTTCATGTCTCAAGTTGAAAGTGAGTTCTAAATTGGTGAGAAACAGATCTGAAAATTCAGGGTACATATCCAAAACTTCTAACAAGTCTTCTCGCTGGATTTTATGTAAGTCACAGTAGGTTAGTGCTCTCACATCTGCGTTCGACTTTCCTGGTTTTGCATAAAGGTGGACCATTTCTCCAAAAATATCATTTTTGCCTGTAACAATAATGGTACAGAAAATCATGGTAATTAGAAGAATTCACATTTGTCTCTCTTCTTAACTAACAGTTATTTATTTTTCCTGTGTAAAAAAAATTCTTCCTCTCTGGAAATCTCATTAACAAAACAGAATAACACAGTCTGATGTCATTTCTGATGTCTTTCCCATATTGACTTAATGGATGCTGTTTTCTGCGGAAGGTTGTTATTACCTAAACAGAATTCAATAGGTTTTTGCATCTAGAGATAAAGCTGCAGTTATTTATGATCCTCATAAAAGATCCTTGTAAACCTTTGCGAAGAGCATATGATGATTCAAACCTTTGCAAGAAATGATGGCTGAGTTCTGAAGTCGAGGTGTGTGCTACAAACATGTTCCTACCATCAGCATTCATCAGGCTCTTGGGGGCAATTATGGCAATAATTGTTGGCAATCCCCAAGGGATGATCACTGAAATTCATTACTGCTGTGCCTTTTCTGTATTTTGTAATTTGAAATATCTACACCAGGGGTATCAAACTCGCATGTCATGGCAGCATCACATGATATATCTGGATGCTAAATGATGTGGGGGTGTGGCCAGCATGTGACACATCGGGCCCATCAGCCACAAGTTTGACAGCCCTGATCTAGACAATGGAGATGTATTTTCCAGTAGCACAGTAGTAGTGCACATCTGTTCCTAATAAAATTTAAGCTTAATTCTGTTTTGCCAAATTACAGTACAGTGGTAACTCTAACTAAGAACACCTCTACTTAAGAACTTTTCTAGATAAGAATTGGGTGTTCAAGACTTTTTTTTGCCTCTTCTTTAGAACCATTTTCTACCTAAGAACCCGAGCATGAAAAAATGTCCCAGGAAATTTGAGAGCGGCATGAAGACTTGGCCAGTTTCCTGCCATTCCCCCTGGGTTTCTCTCTCTGGCGCAGTGTATGGGAGGCAGCCTCGCACCGGGTGTATTGGAGGACTGTACTCCTCCTCGCTGTCTCAGAGTCCCTCTTTTTTAAAAAAGCCTTAAAGTTTTGGATTTTTTTTATTCCCCTCCCCTCACCTTCTTTCTTCGGCAGCAACTGTCCTTCTCCTCTCCTTCCTCCTCCTCCTCCCACCCAAATTCCGAGCTCTTGTTTCTTTCCTAATGGATTTGCACACATTATTTGCTTTTACTTTGATTCCTATGGGAAAAATTGCTTCTACTTTCAAACTTTTCTACTTAAGAACCTGGTCACAGAACGAATAAAGTTCTTAAATAGAGGCATCACTGTAGTTGCTTTTCTAAGCGACAACACCTATGGTTGCTTTAACTGCTTGATGTAGGAGAAAAGCAGGCAGAACTGGGCGAGGAGAGTTAAATGTATCATAAGCTTAGAGTTGGATTCTATTGAATAGAATTCTATTGACTCTGATCTAGTGTCAAATAAGGGTCAATAGAATTCAAGAGAAGTTGGACTTAGATCGTTTGTGGCAATGAAACGACTCTAAGTTGATGACATGTTTAATTCCATCCTTCAGCTCTACCTGCTTTTCTGAACTTGATGGCATATGTATGATTGGTTTCTTAAATTGGGTTTTTTAAACTACTTTTAATATTAGATTTGTTTATATTGTTTTTTACTGTTGTTAGCCGCCCCGAGTCTACGGAGAGGGGCGGCATACAAATCTAATTAATAAATAAATAATAAATAAATAAATATTAATTTTTTCTAAATTTTGCAGAATTTACATTTTATGAAAACAAAAGAGTTCATATTGGATTCAGTATGACATTGATGCATATTCTCTTTTTATTCTTTCTAATACACAGTAGCAATTCTTCACTTAAAAAAAGAACAATTACTGATCAAACCGTTAAATAACATTTCCAAAATAAATGATGTTTCTGAACGCTTACCGAGAATTGCTACAACCATGTCATTCTTGAGGATTTCAATGGAGCCTCGGGAAAGGAAGTAAAGTGCAGTCAGAATATCACCACAATGGACTAGTGTGTCCCCAGGAGGTGCATGAGTAGTCTTAAACTTCATAGCCAGAGCCCGGAGACACCCTTTGCTCGCCCCCTGGAAAGCTTTGCAGTTCTGAAGTAAACTTTGGTTGAGGTGGAGACAGATATCAGCTTGCAAACATTCTGGAAACCCCTTTAAGACCTGGTGAAGATAATGTAAGAGTTTAGTACAACCAAGTTGCTTGGCCTATAGTTTGGGAATATCATTTCCTTGTTCAATCAGTGCCAAAGAAACTGGCACTAGATCTGTAATACAACAGAGATCAAAATATAATCAGAAATCTGATTGGCAGCACAGATATGGGTAAAAGCATTCATGTTTGATATAAGTCACAGGGTGTTCTTTTATTTAGCTAGCTGGATCAAAATAATCAGAATTGAATCTCTACTATAGCTTACTAGAAAGTGATTGTGTCCAAAGTTGGATTCCTAATTTGATACATCACTGGCGATAGGGCTATTTTTTGGAGGGTAAGGCATGAATTCTGGTCATGCTGAGATAGAAAATCTATGCTCTCCAATGGGCACTGGAGAGATTGAACCTTACGGGGCACAACGTGAGAGGAATGGGATGAATCATGAGACATGTGAAGGGAGAGGGATGAAATAAGATGTATGTTTCAGTGAGTCAAAGACATGAAGCCAGCTTCTGTTGGAAGAAAGAATACTCTAGTCTTATCTAAGGAAACTGGCTAATGATGCTGAAACAATTCTTCAAAAAAACATGTCTTAATTTTGCATTGACTTCTGAGGAAATCCTTCCTTCCTTCCTTCCTTCCTTCCTTCCTTCCTTCCTTCCTTCCTTCCTTCCTTTATTTATTAAATTTGTATGCTGCCCCTCTCCGTAGACTCGGGGCGGCTCACAGCAGTAATAGAAAAACAATGTACAATACAAATCTAATAATTAAAACTAAAAACCCATAATTTAAAAAACATGCACACAACATACCATACATAAACAGTATAGGCCTGGGGAAGTTGTCTCAGTTCCCCCATGCCTGACGGCAGAGGTGGGTTTTAAGGAGTTTAAGAAAGGCAAGGAGGACGGGGGCAGTTCTAATCTCAGGGGGGAGCTGGTTCCAGAGGGTCGGGGCCGCCACAGAGAAGGCTCTTCCCCTGGGACCCACCAAACGACATTGTTTAGTTGACGGGACCCGGAGAAGGCCAACTCTGTGTGACCTAATCGGTCCCCCTGCCCCCAGGTACCTAATTATATCCCACTGCCCCCGGTAGCACTGATTCAGGCCAGGTCAGGCCAGGAAAAGCTTCCTTTTGAGATTGTGGGGTTATTTTTTCCCCTATGTAGGAAAAATGAGCAGACGAGGGAGGCACAGAGTTGACTCCGCTTAATTGGAAGGTTTATGGAAGCAGCAGGACATCTTGCGGCAAAGGACCAAGCTTGATGTAGGTTAAACGTCTCCACTTTTAGAAGAAGCAAAGAATGCTTTTGCTTGTGGCGGAAGTGGATCCTGATGAATGGAACAGCAGCAGGTAGGATCAAGGAAGCTGGTTCTTCTTTTCCTTGCTCCAACCTTGGCACCAGCAGTTCCTTTGATGCTGCTAACCTGCACTGAGACATTTCCTTTGATTGCTAATGGTAGCTTAACATGAATTCTTTTGCTAGGTCTGCTTCAAGGGAAGAAAAATACACACACACACAGCCTATCCTGGTTATGAAAATGATCACCCCATCTCTGATAACAACTCTTCGATGCCTCTGAACCCTGGCAGAGTCAAAGAGGGGATTCCATCACTCCTTCCCTTTCTTTGCATTTGTCATGTTAAAAAAGTATGCTTGCTGCTGGTTGTGGAATTTTGAGGGCAGCTGAAAACCCTTTTTTGGCTGTTTTACTCTTGGTTTGCTTTATATTCAAAGTTCTAAAAACCCATTGTGGGCTCTCCAAAGGCAGAGCTGTGTGCCTGAGCCCAGGAGTGAGAGATTGCAATTCCCTCTCAGACAATAGCTGCACAATCTGAACTTTGTACCTCTTCCTTTCTTCCCTATATCAGCTGTGTATTATGACGGAGAGCTCAATCGAAGCGCAAAAGCTGAGAAGTACTTTTCAGCTTGTGACCCAAATAGAATGATGGCCTATCTATCTACCCATTTAAAGGGATTTTTGATACTTTCGTAGGTTCACATATTATATTGAATTGCACTTTAATTAAATAATATCATTCCAGTGTTTAAATCTTTACGTTTTTGTTCCATTTCAGCACAACAAAGTTCTGTGCAGCCATTTATAGATCCATAACTAAAACATTGACCCTATTTCTCCAGTTCTAACAAGCAAGATATGGATGGTTGTTACTTTTGACAGGAGAACATCATTTCATCGAAGCAAAGCTATGAATTAAGAAATGACTTTACATAAATTATACTTGTGCTGCAAAACAACCAAAAAATCATATAAAGGCACAATTTACAGTTCTATGGCCAGGAGTGCCATTTCAAAATTTAAGAAACAAAAAGCATAACATTGTGAGATTTCTAAAGATTTAGCATAATCAAGATTAATTTTTTTAAAAAAATGCACTGTTTTTGCATACAGATAGTCCTCGACTTACAACCACCCATTTAACAACCATTGTAAGTTATGATGGTGCTGAAAAAAGTGAGTGTTGATGATCCTTGTACTTATAACTATTTTGCAATGGCCGTAGGCCATGTTCTCAAAATTGGGGCACTTGATAACAGTCATGTATTTACAATGGTTGCAGTATCTCAGGGTTCAGGTGATTGCCATTACAACTTTCCTAGAGGTCACCCAAAGTGCCTTGGTGGTGCAGTGGTTAAAGTACAGTATTGCAAGCTATTACTGCTGATCACCGGCTGCCAACAGTTTGGCAGATGGAATCTCAGTAGGCTCAAGGTTGATTCAGCCTTCCAACTTTAGAAGATCGGTAAAATGAGGACCCAGATTGTTGGGGGCAATATGCTGACTCTCTGTAAACTGCTTAGAGAGCGCTATAAAACACTGTGAAGCGATATATACAGTAATCCCTCGCTACTTGGCGGTTCATCTTTTGAGGATTTACTACTTCACGGGTTTTCAAAGGGGGCTTAAATCCATTAAATCCATTGAAAATTTTAAATCCATTAAAAATTCCTAAAATTCTTCCACTGTACTCTATTAAAGAAACTGGTAGGATATCACATGTAGTTCCAGCTGAGAAATATTATAGAATGACTGTTTAATGCAAAGGGTGGGTTTTAAAAGTCCAAATACTCGTTAAATACATTAAAAAAATCTTTCCTCTACTTCACGGAAATTCGTTTTTCATGTGTGGTCTTGGAACGCATCCCCCACGAAAAATGAGGGATTGCTTTAAGTCTAAATGCTATTGCTATTATGACAAGCAAAGTCAATGGGAGGAAATGTGATTCACTGAACAGCTGCACAATTCACCTCATGGCTGTGTTAAAAAGGTCATCGGTCCTGGCTCACTTAATGATAACATCACTTAGAAACAGAAGTTCCCAGTCTCGATTGTGGCCATAAGTTGAGGACTACATGTATGTGTTAACTGAATTCTGACTCTTGGAACCTGAAGGATGGCTCTAAGAACAAAAAGGCCTTCTCTCTCCCCCCCCAGCTTCCTGCTGAAGGACAGACTCTGATGCTTTTCCCAATAACTTAAGGCTCCAGCACCAACTCTTGTTGCACTCAAAAGGCAAACCCAATACAGATTTTCAGGAAACATAAGGGCTATAAAGCAGAGAGAGAGAGAGAAAGAGAGAGGGGGGGGGGAGAGATTGAAAATGGTCTTCCACCTGCAGAAGTCTGGTTACAATCCAGAGAAATTTGAATCCAGCTCGATGAGTTTATTTAATTTAATTTATTTATTTATTTACTTTTATTTATTTTGTCAAGTACGTCATATTGGTAGAATACAAAGATATAACAATGTTTATATACATGATACTGGTAAGAAAGAAATATTAGAACAGGGGGTGGTAGGCATGCTGGTGCACTTATGCACGCCCCTTAAGTTTTGTATTTTTAGAGTTCAAGCAACCTTTAAAACAAAAGAGGGCCTTGCACGTTGGATCAGTTCAACTGTTTATGAGAAGCTCCTAAGGATTTTTAAAATCCTTTTCTATCCTAAAGATAAAGAACCAGTGAAAGAATCCAGAGCATGAGCACTCCAATCAAGGAATAAAATGGGGCCTGAAGCCTAGTTTCTTTCAGTTTCTCATCTTCGCAAAAGCTGGTTTATCTCACTTTTCCTTAGATTTTAGATATGCTCCTTGACTTGAAAATTCGCTTCATTTTCCTGCAATCTTTTTCTTGATATTTGGAACATATCAATATGAAACTATTTTATATATGTAATTATTTTGCTAATAATTTTATTAAATATGAAATCTTTATATTGGTTTTAGTAATATATATGCTTTTTTTCGTGTATATTTCATCCTATGCAGGATGCTGGGCTTGTTACGATTCTTATAATCATTTTACACACTGCTCTTCGAACAGGGAATTGCACTGGCAAATTCAGGGAGTGCAACCTCCTTGAAGGTAACATTAAGTAATCTCACTTTAAAATCCAAAGGAAACAAATGTGATTGTTTCTTCCTTCTCATCTCATCTGCCCTGAGTGGCATTCAGGCAGGGTTTGCCGCTCCTGCTGCTCAAGTGCACGTCCAAGCAAAATTTTGCTTCTGCGCATGTGCAGGAACCAAAAAAGCCAAAATCTCTCTCTCTCGCACATCCCCAGGTGATGTTTTCTCATTTTGACACACACATTTTCACTACTGGTGTGATAGCGTTGACCGTACCAGTAGCAACCCGCTACTGGTGCCACTCCTGCTCAGAACATGATCACCAACGCACAAAATCGGCAAAAGGGAAGAAATAATTTCAAACTAGGAGAGATTACTTGGGCAGCTAGTAGTCAGCTATATCTTATAAATAACAGATGCAATTAACTTGGTTCTGCTTCCCTAAGCAATTGATCTGCACTTTTTAAATAAAAATAGCTTGATCCTAAAAAAAATGATAATAAGGGCTCAGCATTTGGGATTATAAACTTCTCTGGCCACATAAACTTATTTATTCTTTATTCAATTGTAGACAACCAGAGCAACTGTAGCAGCATAATGTTATTTTAAAACATTGCTCAGTTGTCATCAGTTTCAACTGAATGTATGGGTGTTTAGAACTGATCCCACAAATGACATAAAACACTGGATATTTTGTAAAGTTATCCTTCTCATTAAAAGACCTCTTTTCTTAAAGAGTATTTGGATGTATTTATCATATCGGAATATCCCTAAATCTTGTGTTTTAATATAGTGGTGGTGGGGTTTGGTAATAAAAACAAGGCACAATATAATTACAAAAACATATCAAATTACTGCAGCTAAAAGGATAATCCTATTCAATTCCACGTGACATCATCCCTCAAAAGCTGTCTGGAATAGATCTCTTTTCATTGTTTTTCAAATCAGCACAGGGGTCAGGAGAAGGCTGTTTTATCAAGTGGGACTTGATTATTAAGAAACATTGGCTACGGATCACTAATGATCTCAATTATTTTTATATACAAGGGATACACAACATTCCTAACTAGGAGAAGTATAGGCTCCCATAGAAAGAAGTCATATTGGTATCGAGGAGCCAAGTCATGAAAACTTTCAAGGTTAAAGTCATCACTTTTACAGTATGCAGAACTTGCTTGAAAGCCAATGCAGTGCCTGCAGTTTGGATGATATATGGCTGCAGAAGGTCTCACTTGCCAGCATAGACAGCTGTATTCTGACCAATTACACTTTCTGAGTGGTCTTCAGGGGGACTCCCATGCAGAGAACACTGCAGTAGTTTATTCGGATGGTGATGGGGGCATGACTTACAGCTTCCACATCTTCTCACTCAGGATAGGGATGGCCTACACTTTTCAGGGAGTGTGTATTTGCAAATTTTAAATGGCAAAAGGTGAGTAAGGAAGGCTGTAGTCTTAAGCACTTTTATATAAGAGCAAATTGCATTCATTGTAATAGTTTTGCCATGCTGTACAATATATTTTAAAAATGTTCCATAAGATCAGACCTGCGTTCATAATTAACTGGTGTAGTGAAATCCACCAAGAATGAATCTCTAAAAAAAATCCTCAAAGTAGAAGCAGATACTTCTCTCTCTGGGTGCAAAGAGAAAATAATGCTCAGCTCCATTCAATTGCCCCTATTCCATCCCAATGCAAGGGATTGAAGGGTAATTAAAAGGGGAAAAATATTTATTTATTCATTCACATTTCTCCCTAAGAGAGGGCCTCTGGGGAGTAACTTATTCTACGCACTGTCATTGGAATTAAGGAATTTCATTTTGGGTCTGTTTATGAAACATCGTGGAGGATGAAATCACCCTCTTCCAAAATAATTTCTTTCTATGGTTTTTTTTTTAGTCAATGAGCACGATCAAGGCTTGAATGCTTAATGAATCAGAGAAAGGGAGAAAGGAGGGCTAGCCTTTAGTGCACATTTGTTCCCTTCCAGTTGTATTTTCCAAGCTACCATTGGAAAGGGAATTGCCACTTCCTTCCTTCCAAGTAAACAGGGCGGAGAGGGATTTTTATTGGGAAAGGGTGGGCAGTAGCATCTTCCTCTGAGTTGAGGGTAGATAATAGTTGTGGAGAAGAGTTGGGGAGTTCCTTTAAAGGAGCCCAAAGGACCCAGCCTGCCACATTCCATGGGTACATAATCAGAAGCACACCACTGCAAGTGGCCATTCCTGATTGTTTGTGTTCGATGTACATAAAAAGTGTGTATCTTCCTGCTCTTCCCAAACAAAATAAGTTGACCAAAAATTATGTATGTTATATAGGATGCAAAACTATTGTAATTAGCACAAGATAAGCACAGGAATACAGAATCAGGAGGGAAAAAGACAATTTATATTTTTAGATCTAAAATTTTAAAAAAATGTATTTAAGTGGAAATGCTTTTAGAAAGTAGCTTCACAGAGGAAAAGACAGAAATAGAAGAAAAAATCCTAACGTTTTGGGGCAGGATTCTTTCTTTAGGGCTTTGCAGACAGCACTTGCCATCGAAACTGTATGTACACTAATTTTATGAGAAATAGATTGCAAGAATCAATATATGTGATTTAGAGAGAGAAAAGCAGAACCTTTACGCGATATTGTAGCACTCCTTAGAGCAGTTCATTGTTTTTCTTATACTTCAAATGAGGATTGTATCACTTCTATAAAGTTCAATCCAACCTTCTTCTCAGTTGCAACAACACTGCATTGCAGAGGAAATAGATTTTTTTTATCTGTTTGTCTGCCAGAATTTAGAAGGCTAATTCAGGGACCAAATTGAAAATACCAGAGGTAATAATATCTGACCCTTCATTCCATCTGTATCTGATTCTGTAAGGTTGGAAGAAGGCGTATACTGTAGAAGGTGATGATGGAGATGAAGACAGATGTTCCACAATGCTCAAAGGATGAAAATTCAGTTATAGACTGAGGTAGAAATATGGCTTACTGTATAAGTTAATAAAAAAGAAAGGAAGAATTGTTAAAAGGAAACTCTCATAGGAATTACATTTACTTTGAACTTTCAGTGTTCTACTACTACCTTCCATAGAACTGGTGAAGGCTAGAAGAAAGGGCTTGAATCTTAAACAATGTACTATCTATCAGAACTATCAGGAAAAAAAAATTTGATCATAAAATAAATCTTGCAGTTTTTTTAAAGTCTTCTTCATAAACTTTACCATAAATCAAATGGTCTGTTTTCCAAATTAGATTGATTTGATTGTGGTATTTGATATTTACTTGTTAATAAGCCCTATCCAATCTCCATGGGCTTACCCTCAGAATAGAATGCTTAGGAGTGCAGCAAGGTAAAAAATTTCATCTATTCATTGGGTGGTTTAGCTCAGGGGAGGTTCTAACTTACCACACCACTGGTTCATTTCTCCTGTGCCACGTGGCTGCACATGTATTGCACGCTGCGTGGCTGTGCCACACGGATGCGCTTTCCACAAGCATGCACAGTGCCAAATACTTGGCTTCTGCGCATGCACAGAAGCAAAAACATCAAAAATAGCAAAAAAATGCCCCCCCTCAAGATGGTGGTGGCCACGGACCGGCACCAACAGAACCGGTTCTGTGACATCACCACCGGTTTACTACCAGTTCTATAGAACCAGTTAGAGCCGGTAGGAACCCACCTCTGGTTTAGCTGTGAAATTCAAAGTTTATCAGTTCTTTCTAACATCTTAGTCACTACCACTTGCCTTCAAAATCTGGATGATGTGGTACAGTCATAAAGGTATTTACAAGCATTCCAATAACCATCATTTTCCCCCCACTTATCATTTCAATTGTCACCCAATGTAGATTTTCTGTTCGATAGTTGTGAAGGTTCACTGGTTTGACCACATTAAACTTTAAAATATCATCTTATTCTTTTTGAATTATACCATACCACAGAGGATTTTGGCATCAAAAAGCCTTTTGAAACATAAATATCATTTTATAGGAATATACAGACAGGTCTAAATTGGGTTATGTAAAATTGTGCTATTATTGTACATCATCCAATACATCATAAGTGTATAAAGGGATTGCTAGGCAGCAAAGGTGGGACAAAATTATGAATTATAATGGATATTGTTATATAAAAAAATTCACAAACCAGCATGACTATGGCATTCCACTAACATTTTAAAAAACTAAAATATGTTCAGAATCTGCTAAAGTATATTTTACATTTTAATCTTCCTAAGAAGATTAAATATCAGTAATATCAGTTTGATTGTCTTGATGCATGAAAGACCATGGATGCATGTAAATTAGGAAAGGAAATACAAATATGATTCTCCCCCAGATTGTGTCTTTATAGTGAACAGCATGCAAACTAATCAATGTTGAATGGATACAGCAAAGAAGACACGATGAACCAAAGTGAATTGGAATTATAATAGTCAATCAGATATACCGACAGAGAACTAGAAGAAGTGCAAACATTTTTTTGCATTTCTTTGATTTAGGCCCACCTGACTCCAAATGCAGCTCACAATTGAATGAAGAAAATAAAATACAATGCCATTCAAAAATGGTACAACAGTTTAAAAAACCAGCAGATAAAAAGCAAGATGGAGAATCCAGCCAACACAGTACTCATAAAAGATCCAAACACTTTAGCTTATCGCTGGGGCGAAAGGTAGATCTTCCAAGTCCTCTAGAAAATTATCAGTATGAGAGGATAATTCCCATTGTGAACTTGGTGTTCTCTGAGATTGGCTATTTTAATGTAGACGTTTCACTATCAAACTAGGTTAACATCATCAGCCACTGATGATGTAATCTAGTTTGGTAATGAAATGTTCAGCAGTATTTGAAGAATGCTATCATTTCGTCCCTTAATTTCCTCAATCTTTCTTCATAGGAATTAACTTGTACTTTCATGATCAGGCCCGTTGCCCATCTCGGAACTTGTTCTGGTTTGTCGGAATCCTTTTTAAATTCTTTTATAAAATATGATACATAGGTGGGGTCTAATCAGCATTGAACAGTGTGGAAGTATTTCTTTTGCTGTTTTGGAAAGTCTGTTTCTACAGTTCTATGTTCTTCATGCTATTGATTCACCTTCACTTTGCAGTCAATCATTATTCCAAAATGAATTTTACAGGTGCTGTTATCAGACAGGCATTCCACAGCTTATATTTGTTTGTCTTAGTCCTATTTCCTAAGTATATTATTTGTTTTGTTTGTACCTGTTATTTCTGCCCCCCAGATCATGTCTGTAATCTATTCCAAATTTTACTTGTCTTCCAGAGTACTTGATAATTTTATCTCACCTGAAAAGCATTTTTCATTAAAATACTAAATAGTGAAGAATGTGAGATTGAAAAAAGGCATCTCATTAAAAATCTCACTTTGTTTGTATGAAAAATCACTGATGAGAGCCTATTAAACATGACTTTTATGCCAGCAATTTATTCATTTTAATTGGCATGTCATTCAAGTCACAATTAAATAGTTTGTTAATTATAATATTGTGGGATACTTTATCTAATGTTTTGATGAAATCAAGGTATGTATACAGCATTCCCATAAGGACAGTCTATCAAATCTTTTCCTTGATAAAATTTTGTGTGATAATTTTTAATAAGTTTGCCTAGTTTTCTATGAACAAAACCAATTTTTTATTATCTGTTTCCCAGGTATTGTGGTAAATTGAATAACACTAGTTCCCCGCATTCTCTCTTCATTTTGAAGATGGGGACACTTGTTTTTCATGGGTGATCTGGTAGGTCATCTATTCACTAGTGGTCCTCCAAAATGAAAAGCTAAAAATGTGTTCTTTTTCAGAATTTGGACTGTGATTAAAATAAATCCCAAATCCTGTTTGTCCAAACATAATGTTGTTAGTGGCACAAACTTTGAAAAGTGTTTGCTACATTGAGATATATAATAAAAGAAAAGGAGAGGATGAAGTAAAATAAAAAAGTGTTTAAAAACAATGAATTATATTCTGAGCCTATTTCAGTTCGAAGGTGCCATTCTTTGGATCGATCAATCATTTGGAATAAAGTAAGGAAAAAGGATTAACTTCTGTATTTACAATAAATATGTCATAAAGTTTTATTTTCATAAACCTCTTGTACCTAATCCAATATTCCTTTTAATGTATTTTTTTTCAATGTATTAACATTAACACTTTAAAAAGCATTTTAAATAACCCTCCATAAACTTAACAGTGAATATAATTACACAAAGCATGCATTAACTTTTCACAGCAGGAACTAATCTTTTTTTAGACTAGGCTAGATTCAGTTTTCATAATTCCTCCTGGCCACAAACATCTCCAGCGATCCCCTTTGAATCTCAGAAAATCTGTTAATTGCTACTGATGACAGGTGAGAGATTTTTCATGATTAATTACAATGCATGCTCAAATGATTCAAAGAATGTGTGAGTTCAACTCATCTGTAAATGAATCTAAAAGAAAAGATTTTTTTAAAAATGTATGCTACTAACATGCAGATAGTGGGACTGAAAAAACAGTAACACAATCAAAAGCATAGAGTGATAAGCATGATGGCTTTATTCAGAATTGTGGGGCTACACCATAGACCATGAATATGGCATCTTCAAAATATTTCTCAATTTAGATTTCAGGTTGGGGTTTTTGTTTTTTGTTTTTGTTACCTCAACCTGATTTTGCCCTTCAATTTATCAATCACATTGCTAAATAAGAAAAAAAAAGCAATTTGAAAGACAAATCATTAAAATAAATTTAATCTCAACAGTTAACATGGGATATTCAATTTTACACTGGAATTAAATTGGATATAAATACCTCCTGCTCTTACCAGTGAGTGGTGTTATTCCATGTATTAAGGTATGAAGCAGACAAGAAAAAGATAAATCTTTCATAAGTACAGCATATAAAAGACAGTTGGAACAACAGCCTTGCATTAAAAGTCATTTGGTTACTTTCCTAAATATATAGAATTTCATGAGCATAAAAGAAGGACCATATAACAAAATGCTGCTGAATTATGTTTACTGCTGCATTTGGATTTGGAGCAGGAATCTAATATCTGTTCACGTACATGCAATAGCAACTAGAGTGATTAATTGACATCCCACCCAGCATATTGATGAATATGAGATGAGAAGCCACTTAAGATTGTTTTTCAATACACCAAATCTTATACCTACAGCTGAACAAATATTAAGTGATTTAGCAATATTGATTGGAGTAACCAGATGTCATTTCTTTTAATGGCTTTGATAGAACCTCACAAATAATAGGTTCAATTAGTGACGGTTTGAAGTTAGAAAAGCACTGAAAAAAGTGAATTATGACGGTTTTTCACACTTATGACCATTGCAGCATCCCCACAGCCATGCGATCCAAATTTGGATGCTTGGTCATTGGTTTTTACATGTGATGGGTGCAGTGTCCCATGGTCATGTGATCACCTTTTGTGACCTTCTGATAAGCAAAGTCAATGAGGAAGCCAAATCCACTTAACAACTGTGTTAATAGCTTAACAGCTGTTATTCACTTAATAACTGTGGCAAGAAAGCTCTTAAATGGGGCAAAATCCATTTAAATTTTGGGCTCAGCTGCAGTTATAAGTTGAGGACTAACTGTATTCTTTTAATTAATTCTGATTGTGTGAATGTTGGCACTAACAGTGAATTCTGCCATTGCAGACATTGACACAGAAATAAACTCCACTGTTTTCAATACACCTTTCTCTCAAGTGTAAGGTATATTGACTTGAGGTATATTAACTGTTGCAGAAGCTAAACTAAATTAGGACGTTTTCTGTCAAAGGGTGTTTCCAATGTTGAGTTTTCCTGATTTGCCATATTTATTGTTGCTTTCATATTGACAGCACAACTTTAAAAAGACTCTGTAGGCTTAAAAAAATCCTTTCGATGTTTCTTTTCCCTTTTCAACGTTTAAGTCCATCATACAAAATCAGCCATTCCATTAGCTACCATAAAAATCAAGCATAGGGAATGAAAACACAACACCTCCTTGAAAGTCATTTGTATAACTGCTGCTGAATGGACCGTTGTACCTACCTGAACGGTCTTCTCGCTGCACTGGAAGGAGAGTCCAACATGGGTAGTTAACCAATCTTATTGGTAGAGACTGAGTTAATTATTTACATATTAATTAGGTACCGCCCCCTTGTATCCCCCATGAGCTCAGTTTTAAAAATGAAGACAATGTAAGAGGATAACCAATTTTTATTGTCAACTGTTCAACCAAAACCATGTCTGCCCAACTCCGGCGTCCCTGAACTTAAACAGTGCCGGGTGGGTTTGGACTCTCCTTCCAGTGCAGCGAGAAGACCGTTCAGGTAGGTACAACGGTCCTTCTCCACTGCAGCTGGAAGGAGAGTCCAACATGGGATATGCCAAAGATTAAGGCCCATGGGAGGGAGAAGGTCTTGTCAGGGACGTCGTGGAGGCACAAACTCGTTGCAAAACACGCCTTCCAAACGCTGCGTCCGCTGAAGCAAACGAGTCCAACTTATAATGTTTAACAAAGGTGGAAGGAGCCACCCAGGTTGCGGCCTTGCAGATGTCCTCTATAGAGGCTTGCGTGGCCCAGGCAGCCGATGTGGCCGCGCTACGTGTTGAATGACCCGTCAGGCCTGATGGTGGGGTCTGGTCCCTAGCCTTGTAAGCTTCCATGATACAATCCTTGAGCCATCGGCTAATAGATTTAGAAGACAGGCCTAGACCCATCCTATGTGGCGAGAATGATATGAACAACTGTTCAGATTTCCTGAATGTTTCCGTACGTCTGATGTAGATTTTCAGAGCTCGCCTGACGTCAATTTTGTGCCATCGCAATTCAGATGGATGATTTCCATGAGTACAAAAGTCCGGAAGTATTAATTCCTGTTTCCTATGAAATGTAGAATTCACCTTTGGTATAAAGGTGGGGTCCAATCTTAACACAACTCTGTCTGGATAAAACATACAGAGGTCCGATCTGACAGATAATGCCGCTATTTCTGACACTCTGCGTGCCGACGTGATTGCGACCAGAAAGGCCGTTTTAATAGATAGTAGTCGTAGAGAAATGGACCTCAAGGGTTCAAAAGGTGGTTTTGTCAATGCTTTGAGTACCAGCGTAAGGTCCCATGACGGAAACCTCCGTACTGGCGGGCTGTGCTTGTTTGTAGCTCCTCGTAAAAAATCCCTCACCCACGGGTGGAAGGCCAAGGAGCGTGTCTCTGGAACTTGTATCATAGTGGCCAGGGCTGCCACCTGTCTTTTTAGGGTGTTAGGGGCTAACCCCCGTTCTATCCCCTGTTGCAGAAATTCCAACACCGGGATTACCGATGTCTCCTTCGGATTCAGATGACGTTGGTCACAAAACTTACAGAATGCTTGCCAGGTTGCCTGGTAGATTCTTGACGTCGACGGACGTCGTGCTGCCTGTATTGTATCAATGACCTTCTCTGGTAACATCTGTTGCCTCAGCCTGCTCCTTTCAAGTGCCACACGGTTAGATGTAGCCACTGGGGATCCGGGTGTTGCAGGTTCCCTTGACTGAGGGCGATGATCCGGTCCGGAATCCTCCACGGTGGTGACACCGATAGTGCCACAAGGTCGGAGAACCATGGACGTCGAGGCCAGTGAGGTGCCACCAATAGCACCTCCGCTCTCTCTGCCAGGATCTTCTCCACCACCCTGGGAATGAGACTGGTGGGAGGAAAGGCATAAAGTAGACCGGGTGGCCAAGGGGAGAGGAGGGCATTGGTCCCTTCCGCCCTTGGATCCGGAAAACGTGTGTAAAACCTTGGCAGATGAGCATTCTGCTGACTGGCAAACAGATCCACCGAGGGAATGCCGAATCTTTGAGTCATCCTCTGAAAGATGGCGGGGTCCAAGCTCCATTCCGATGGATCTAGAATGGTCCTGCTCAGCCAGTCCGCCTGAGTATTGCTGACGCCGGCGATATGTTCGGCCGTCAATGAGGCCAGGTGAATCTCGGCCCAATCGAAGAGATGGTTGGCCTCCTCCATGAGGTGCTGTGACCTCGTGCCCCCCTGATGATTTAGATGGGCCCTGGTTGCAACATTGTCTGTCAGGACCCGCACGTGTCTGTCCTGCACCAGCGGGGTAAACGCTTGGAGGGCCAAAAACACCGCTCTCAATTCGAGGAAATTGATGTTGACTGGCTCCAAGTCCTTGTCTGACCAGAGGCCCTGGGCCATGTGATGTCCGATGTGCGCGCCCCATCCTAAAAGACTGGCGTCTGTCGTGAGGGTTACTGGGTTTTGGAGCCGAAAGGGGGAGCCCTTGCTTAAGGCTGGCGATGTCCACCATCGCAAGGACTCTCGGACTGCCCGTGGAACACGAACCTTTTTGTTGCAGTCGCTCCTCCTGGTTCTTTGAGCTGGGAGCAAGAACCACTGTAGATCCCGGATGTGATGTCTTGCCCAGGGAACGATGCCTATGGCTGACACCAATGTCCCCAGGATTTTGGATAACAACGCCAGGGGAACTCTCCTGTTGTGCTGAATGCTGGAGATCAGTTGCCGTATGGTGTGTTGTCTTTCCGGAGACAGAGATACCGTGTTTGATAAGGTATCTATGATTGCTCCGAGATGAAGTAATCTGGTGGTGGGAGACAGGTGACTTTTCTCCATATTGATTGTGAAACCGTGAGATTCCAGTGTCTGCACTGTCCTGTCTAAGTCGTTCCTGGCTCCCGATGGTGACCTGGACAAAACGATTATGTCGTCCAGGTAGGCCATCAGCCGGACTGATCTCTGGCGCAGATCTGCCGTCAAAATGTCTAACAGTTTGGTGAAGGTTCGAGGGGCCGAGGAGAGGCCGAACGGCATGGCCCTGTACTGAAAATGCTCCCCCTCGGTGCAAAAGCGGAGGAACCGCCGATGACTTGGATGTATAGGTACGTGGAGGTACGCTTCCTTGAGGTCTATTGATGTTAATAGATCGTGGGAGCGTATGGATGCTATAATTGTCTGTAAGGAGTGCATTCGAAACCTCCTGTATTTTATGAACACATTCAATTGTTTCAAGTTTAGTATGAGCCGGCAGCCTCCTGAGGCCTTGGGTACTATAAAGATCACTGAATAGAACCCCTTGCCCTCTTCCTGTTGGGGTACCGGCTCTATAGCGTGAATGTCCAATAAATGCTTTATCTCCTCTCGGAGTTGTAGTCTCTTTTGTGAGTCCCGTATCACGGGACAATGAAGGAAGCGGGATGGTGGAGGCTGGACAAACTCCAGTCGCAGCCCCTGCGAAACGGTGGCTAAGGCCCATTTGTCGGATGACGTGTGTAGCCAGGAGGGACTGTAATGTTGAAGTTTCCCTCCTATCGGCATCCCGGTTGAGTCACTTTGAGCGACGAAAACCTCTCTGGTTACCTCCCCGAAATGGCCGTCTCGATTGTTGGTAACCTCGGGGTCTGTCCTGGAATGACCCCCGATCGGATCGAAAGGATGACTGATTGTATTGGCCATATTGACCTGGCGTAAAGGATCTTTGAGCCTGACCCGTTCCTGAGGTGGCTTCCCAGCGAGGGTTCTGGCGCCTTGTGTATGGGGCAGACCTGCGGTCCTGTCTCCTATTTGCCCTGGGGAGCACCTTCTTCTTGTCTCTGTCCTCAATGAGGACCTTCTCCAAGATCTCCCCGAACAGCATAGACCCCTGGAACGGGCTTGAGGCCAGCCGCCATTTAGACTTCAAGTCTGCTGGCCAATTTCGCAGCCAGAGAAGGCGTCGTGACGACATAGTCGTTGCCATGCTCCTAGCCGAGAACTTCACCGCATGGAGGGTAGCGTCTGCTGAGAATTCCGCTGCCGCTCGCAGCTTGCTCAGGTCCTGCCTGAGGCGTCCGTCCTCTGGCCCGAGCCTGGCTTGCATTTCTTGCAACCACATAATGGATGCTCTATTGATGAATGATGCCGCGGCAGCCGCTCTGAACCCCCAGCCCGACATCTGATGTGCCTTCCTCAGCAACATCTCCGCCTTCCTGTCCTCAGGCTTCAAGCTGTCGCCAGTTTCCGAAGGCACCAACGCACTGGAGACAAGTGTCACTACCGGTTGGTCAATTGGCGGGAACTCTAGGAGTTTTTCCACCTCCTCGTCGAAGGTGTAAAACTTCCTCTCAATGTTCGAAGGTCCCTGTGCAGCCGCTGGGTGTTGCCAAGGCCGCTTGACTCCCTCGACAAAGATGTGGGAAGCCGGGAAGTGCTCAGTCTCCGGCTGAGATTCCTTGAGAAGAGCCTCCGAGGTTTTTGTTGTGTCAGCAGGGTCAGTCGCCTTAGGCGTGCCTGCGAGGTTCATCACCTGCTTGGCCTTACAGAGCAAGGTTCTGAATAGAGCGGGCTTAAACAGGCCTACCGCTGGTGGCGGTTCTGGCACAGTCTCATCCTCTGACCAGTCATATTCTCTGTCACTCTCTTCAAACTGTGGTTCCTCCATCAGCGACCCCACGCCAGAAGGGGGCGGTACTGTCCAAGGATTTCTTTCTGGAACCTGTTGTGGGGGCCTAGCGCCTTGCTGCACCCCCGTAGCAATGCCCTGTGAGTAAACGTTGGCAATGATTTCCTGCAGGTCAGGCGTCATCTGTTGCCAGGAGCCCGATGGACCCCTTAAGCCAGCTGCCGTGGGGGTAAATGTAGCTGAAGGCCCCTGCTGGCTTCTGACCGAATGGCCTGCAGACCCCGGTCTGTTCCAGGAAGCACCAGGAGATGGCATGGCCTGAGATATTGGTATAAACTGTCTATCAGGCGACCAGTCCCCTGTTGGCATGCTCCCAGTGGCCCCCAAGGGAGATTGGGTGGTCAGTTGGTCAGGGGTCATGTGCTGCCGCTGGGTAAGGGGCAATCCAGAGGGAGAGGGCTGCAGGGCCGCTTCTAGTTTCTTTTCAAGGGCCTTAATACGCTTCTCCGCCTCCTTTAAAGAGGAGCTGGAAGATTGGGAGGCTTTTGTCTTATCCTTTGCCTTCCCTTTGCCCTTATCTTTGGTGGCGGGGGAACTGCTCTTGTCATTCCCGGCCTATTCCTCCATTATTACTCACAGTTATGTTGGTAAACAGAAATTTTGGCTCCACGCCCTTCTGACTCAAACAAAAATGGCGTCTCGGCTTCCCAGCCTCTTGCGCCTGCGCACTGGAGCCTACTCGCCCCCTCTTGCGCTCTTGCCGCCAGAATGCTGGCCATTCGCGCCTAATTGCGCTCCGCCCACGATCTTGTCCAAGATGGCGGCGCCCGTGCCGTTCCCGGTCTTTTCGGGCTCGCCGCTACCGCTCTGCCCCTGATGGCAGTCTACGCCAGGGTAGTCGCCCTGGCTCTCGCCTCCGCTGCCCAGAATAGCCTGGTGGCCTCAGCGGTCTCGCTGCTGCAGCGGCTCCGTCGGCGGCTCTGGCGGCGGCGGCTTCGGCGGCGGCTTCCCTCGCCGCCGAACAGCTGATCGCTCTTTCGGCGAGCCTCGCCGGATCTTCCGAGCGACATCAAGCCTCCCAGTGGGGGGGGCGGACCCCCCCACCTTCGGCTTGCAGCCTTAGTGTGGCCTCGGAGGCCAGGGACCCCAGGCTGGATGCTCCTCTGCGGGGTGTTCCCTCGGAGGGAATACAAAACCCCTGAGGAGTAACGTTGGGGGTGCTGCCCGCGGAGGGCAGGGACCCCGTAGCTCCTGTTCTACTGCTGTCAGCTCCATCTGAAAAACAAAGCAGAAAAATTAAACAGGTTACAACATTTTATTAATTATTATTATTAATTATTTTCTTAATTACTAGCTCTAATTAGCTTAAGCTCAAACTCAGTAAGTCTCTACTCTTAGACTGAGTTTTTAAAACTGAGCTCATGGGGGATACAAGGGGGTGGTACCTAATTAATATGTAAATAATTAACTCAGTCTCTACCAATAAGATTGGTTAACTACCCATGTTGGACTCTCCTTCCAGCTGCAGTGGAGAATCAACCTTTTTTAAAAGAAGATTCCAGGTCAATCTTATAAAAATATTTTATTTCCTTGTATAGTACCTGCAGAGGAAGTTGTTGTTTGTACAGTGCAGTGGTACCTCTACTTAAGATTGCCTTTATTTAAGAATTTTTCTAGATAAGAACCGGGTGTTCAAGATTTTTTTTGCCTCTTCTTAAGAACTATTTTCTACTTAAGAACCCGAGCCCAGAAAAATTTCCCAGGAAATTTGAGAGCGGCACGAAGGCCGAGCCAGTTTCCTGCCATTCCCCCTAGGTTTCTCTCTCTGGCGGAGTGTATGGGAGGCAGCCTCGCGCCGGGTGTATGGGAGGTGCATGCTCCTCCTCGCCACCCCAGAGTCCCTCTTTTTTTTTTAAGCCTTAAAGTTTTGGATATTTTTGATTCACCTCACCCCAACCTCTTCCTTTGGCAGCGACTGTCCTCCTCCTCTTCTTCCTCCTCCTCCTCCCACCCAAATTCCGAGCTTTTATTTCTTTCCTAATGGGTTTGCGCGCATTATTTGCTTTTACATTGATTCCCATGGGAAAAATTGCTTCTACTTAAGAATGTTTCTACTTAAGAACCTGGTCACAGAATGAATTGTGTTTTTAAGTAGAGGTACCACTGTATTTCAGTTCTGATTCCCAGAAGGTGCCACTTAAAAACAGCACCTCTGGGAGTAGCGCCTTAATCTTGCAGGGACTCAGGATTGAACATCAGCCTTTCCTGCACACTCCCAACAAATAGTACAGTTGCATAGAAGGCTTGCAGACGCTTATTGTATGCTCCTGGGCCTTCTAAAGCATCATTTGGAATCAGAGATGAAACACTGCACGGTTCCACGGAGCTATTTCTGTTTATGGCTCACAATAACATACAACTTCAATATCTTCCATGTGATCTTGTTTAAACCAATTTTTTGGGGGGGCAGTATTTATAGCTTCCAAAGCAGGAGTCAATACTGTAGTCTTACATGGGAGACCTCATGGGATATTAGGATTTTTTTCTTGAAGAAATTGAACTGTGAGCCTGCCTTTCCACAAGGATGGAAATAGTGGCTCTGATTAGAGTCGTAAATGATTAGATCAACAGGGCCATTTGTGCCATTGCTGTGTATCAACACTAGTGTATTAATTTATAGTTTAATAGGCCATTTTCTACAAACCGAAGGATTTAGGTAGGTTTGCCTGATGGGATTTGGAAATCTCATGTGCTGTATAGCTTTGGAAACCTGCTTCAGTTTCAGAAAGGGATGGTTGGCTTTAAAAACAACAACAACAAATGGCTCCATTTTGAGAAAAACACAAGCATGGCTTTGCTCACCTACTCATTTAGTTTTTATTTCAACTAGAATGAAATTATTTTATCAGGGGTCCTTGGTTTTCCCTGAGCTGGGTTGTTTTCTTGCAGACCTTTCATTATCCTAACTAGGTAATGTTATCAGTGCTAGACTAGCCGCCCTGAGTCTGCGGAGAGGGGCGGCATACAAATCCAATAAATAAATAAAATAAATAAATAAATAAATAAATAAGCTCAGAGACCACCAAGGACTTTTCATTTCAACCCTAAGCTACATATATTATCCTTTACTGGTTAACTATGTTATCACTTTGTTGAATCCAAATCTTGACCAGACGGATCAATTTTACTGCAGCAAAGTTGTTTAGTGTTGGTGGCATTTGGATCACACTTAAAGCAGGTTAATTTAGGATTAAACAGTATATTTTATGAATATGTATGCTCGGCGCTTTGCGGGAATATTTGACTTTGCTGAAAATGCACCCTTGGATGTGACAGTTAATAACAGAAGAATATTGGAGCATGATAGATATTTTTCTGCCTGTTTTTTTTAATTAAAAAAATATTGCATGTGCATATTTTTGTGTACGTATACATCCCTAGCAACTACTCTGGAAAAACAGCTAAGTGCGTACTATGACCTGGAATGAGCAAAAAGGAAGAATTATTTCCTCACTTTGGGATTCTTCTTTCAATTGCTGCTTTTGAGTTGGATTTCCATTGAAAAAAAGAAAAGGAAATATGTAATTATAAAATTATATGATATAATTTGACCTTTAAACATCTTCTTTAAGGCATGTAGAATGGTACTTCTATCATCCATGGAATATATTTTGGCACTTACTTTGTATGAAGTTATGTTACTTTCAGCAAACAAAACCCCTGAAGTTATCATTTTATGGAGCAAGGCTTGATTTTTAAGCAATTCTAGAATAATTGCTCATGTAATCTTTGTCAAGAGATTTTGTATGCAACTGACATTTAAAGATCTACAGGTTACTTCCTCCAGTTAAAATTGGCTATTTTCCAAAGTATCAGGCTACAGTTTCTTGACATTTATTTATTGAAACAATGTATTCGGCTGCCCATTTTCCAGTACAATTCAGGGGTAGGGGCTAAGAAAACATAAAACCAGAGAAAACAATATTAACAAATAGTTAAATGTGGTTAGGGTTGGAAATAAAGCCTTCTACTACCACCAAGCTTGGTTTTCTTTCTTCTCTATTTTGGTTTGCACATGTTTGTGTGCAATTGTTGCTAAAAGCAAACGTACATACCATGTTCATGTCGATGCCATTGGTGTATGTCCATGCATGCTGGAAATATTCTTCGAGCCTCTGCCTCAGTGGGTTGGGAATCTGATGAAAGCGAATGAACTCTTTCACACGTAACATCTGCATGTGATACCGTGCCGTTCCAGAATATAGTCTTTGGATTATTGCGGATACGTTTCCAAAAATGCTTGCATACATTAATGCTAGGGTTAAAATAAAAGAAGAAAATAAGTGGTTGGCTGATATCATTGTACTCATGCAAAATTACCTATATCGCTCAAAATATGTGTAATACGATAGGTTTTTTTTAAAAAAAGAAAGAAACCCATATTTTACAGAGAAGGACACTGAAAGAAACACATGCCTCTTGCCAAAACTGCAAAAAACTGGCAAACAAGGATTGTCCCACTTAAGTATGCAGCCATGGCCACTTGTCCAGGCGCCACACAGTGGCACTGTAGATTGTGCATCATGGAATGAAAACATAATGTTCCATTTCTAAAAATATGCCAGGTATAAGAAGTACCCAAAGTTGTTTATAATTACTGGATGAATCACTCTGCCTAAAGCCAATGGGACAATTCCTACAAAGCTGCAATTTACAGTTCTTCTTACACATATAGCATCCAGCATGCATCGGTAAAAAAAATTCAGATATGCTATTAGATATTCGATCAAGTTATTTTTTTTCAACAACACCGTGAGAAAATTCCCCCCGTGCAAATATGGGGCAAACAGTATCTTTATTTGGCTGTCTTATGTCAAGAATGCTGCTCTGCCTTCCCCCTCCCCTCCTGGCATGGTCCTGCTTAATTATGCCAACTACTCAGATCAAGGCTGGCTAAACCTCTCTCACCAGTCAGCAATGATGGACTGTGCTATTACCCTGGCTTGGTTTTTAATAGTTTAATGATGAAATAATTCATACGAGAGGCCAAACAACATTAAGTATTTAAAACAGTTGGTCAGAAGAGAAGTTCTGCTTTTCATTGGACTGCATCCAACAGGCTATGCAAGTGGACTTAGCTTTAGTTGCCCTCAATTTTGCTTTAGAGGAATCTTCTAAATGCAAGTGATGAATCAATCAGGGCAAGGTGAAACCAGTCTAATCGGTCTCCAATAGATACAAGCTGTTGAAATATTAGAAGATTGAAGCAAAGACTGTTTTCTAGTCTCAGGATATACAATTTGACTACAAAATATTTTGGGTTTGGTTCTTGCCATCAAATACACTTGATAACCTGGAGATTCTCACATGCTGATGCTTCTCCATCGTGTTCAAAGAGGACCTTGATATCTAATGGGTTGTGGGCTGTCTACAATGTGTCCGCAGGTGGCTGGCAAGGCCTATGCAGGCACAAAATGTTCTGCTACACGTTGGGCAGACGTGTGGGCACCACTGTTACACAAACATACCATGTATAACTTGTAATGGCCTAGGGGGAAGGGATATCTTAACATCTCTTTGTATCACTTCCTTTGTCCACCATGCGATCGCTTTCCTTTAGACAGCTCACCATAGAGGAGCTGTTTAGGGATGCAATGATCTGGCATCCTAGCAACATGGACAGCCAGCATGTCTGGGCTTTCATCAGCAGGGTGGGAACTGATGGCAGGCCTGCTCTGGAGAGGACCTCAGTGTCAGGCACCTTATCCTGCCACCGGATCTTCAGAATTCTATGGAGGCAGGTCATGTGGAAGTGGTTCAATTGCCTAGCATGTCTCCTGCATGCAGTCCAAGTCTCATTGGCATATATCAGAGTAGTGAGCACAGCTGCTCGGCAGACTTTGAGCTTTGTAGCAAAGAGATTGCTACAAAAAGATTGGAACAAAGACTGTTCTCTAGTTTCAGGATATACAATTTGCCTACAAAATATTTTGGGTTTGGGTCTTGCCTTCAAATACACCTGATAACCTGGAGATACTTACATGCTCATCAATAAATGTAAACACTTTCGATTCCAATCATTTAATTGTCCAAGTCTGCATAACCATAAAGAGCAAGAAAAAAGGCTTGGCTAAAATATAGATGACCACATGTATGATTCAGTTTGTTCCGCAAACCATTGTACTGACTTTGTGGATTTGAACAGATGCTTGGAACACACACCCATTTGCGCTGAGTTTAGTTTCACCAGACTGACATCTAATTTCACCTATAAAGCACTTAATGTTGCTTGGATTATATGTGTCCTTAAAATGCCCCAAAAGAGAGCTAAACAGAGAAGGACATAAAGGGAGCATGAAGTTACAAAGAAAGCATTCAATGCTGTGATTGTGGAAAGTTCTTCTTTAAAGTCTCCTAAGGACTTATCCACAAATGGTTTGGATAAAGGTAATAGGGAAAAAAGGTGGCAAGTACAGATGACACAACACATCACTTTGCAATATTACAACTGTTCTATGATGTGCCACCGCCCAAGCAACACATTTTAGGACTGAACCATTTGTCCCATCTTTTTAAAATACATTCCAGTTCCATTGATATTTCTAACTGTTTGCCCTTTTTGTTGTTGTTCTTAGATCAGAGCGAGCAATTTATTTTTGGTTTGCCTGCCCTGCTTAAGGACAGTTGTGATATAACCAAACTTTTTGCAAAATTACTTAATGTAAATCCCCTAAAACAGAGACTGGCGCACAATAATATTATTCAGCTTAATTTGCCTCTAAATCCTCAAAAGTGGAGGGAAAAAGTTTTGTGGGGGTCCATAGTTAGACAGTTCAAGGGGTGACCTATTAAACTACCTTTCAAGCACCCCCCCAGATAAAGTATAACAGCATTTATTGGAGGATGTGTACAGTAGTCCCTCACCTATCGCTGGTGTTACGTTCCAGACCCCGCCGCGATAGGTGAAATCCGCGATGGGGAATTTATCGACTGATAGTACTTTAGGGGGGACGCTCCCTGCTCCCTTTCTCCTCCTTCCCACCAGCTCCGGATGCCTGGAGGCGAGCAACGGCCGGCTAACCTTTCCCCCCCACTACTACTTACTCTGCGCCTGAGGAAAAGAAGGGGAGGGGGGCAAAAGAATCGCCGCCCCTGAGCATTCCCAACCCACTGCTATTCTTTGCAGCAGTTCGGCCAAACGTTGTCTTTTTTGCCTTGCCCCGGCTGGAAAGTCCCTGGTGAGCTGCCCCGGCTGGTTCTTTTTTTCTCTCTCTTTTCTTTTCTTCCCCCCCCCTCCACCCGCCCAGCACTTCCTCTCCTGCCCTCGAGCCCAGTCTGGAAATCCCTGCTGCGTCGCGTTCCTTTCTTTGCTCGCGCTCACTCGTTCGTGCGCTGCCGGGAGCTCTTTCTACAACCCCAAGCACACCGCCGCCGCCAACCACTAAGCATGCCTCCAAAGACTGCCTTCTTGGCACTGGCGAGGCGGGTTGAATGAGGGGACGGGCCTCCGCCGGAGCTCAGTCCCCGCCCCGCTCATCATTCGCCCAGCCGTGAGCTGGTTGGCTTGTCCTGCCCTTCCAAACTTCTAAGCGCCGTATCTGTGCCAACGCTGACTTCAAAACCCGCGATGAAGTGAAGCCGTGGTGGGTGAAGCGCGATATAGCGAGGGACTACTGTATATGTTAGACCTTGTACTGATGTAATGATTACAGACTGTTCTACCCCTTCTTCCAACTGGAACCATTGTTCTTCAACTCTTCCCAATACCAAAAAAAAAAAAAAAAAAATTCTGAATAATTCCTTTTTTTGGAGGGAGTGGCGTTGTTATTGTTCTTGAAAACTAGAATCAGGGTGCTATGGAGGCCACATGTGGCATAGGGGGCATAGTTTCCCCCCCTAAGTCCTGCTGAATAGTGGTGGGAAGGTGGGGTCCATTTCTGTTTTCTTTCCCTCTTCTTTCAACAAGAGGCAGTTATACTATTATATCTGAGGCTGGGCTAATTCTCATCTGTGTTTGTAGGTATGACAGAAGTATGAGGGGCCTTGAATATACAAATCTTTAGTCATTCCTACATGTCCCAGTTGATCCCGCTTTGGGGTAGTTCCTCTGGAAGGCCTCAAGAGATTTTTTTCCTTTGCCCATTAAAGGACACACCTATAGAATTCAAGACCTTTTGATATATCCTTTTAAGGAAGTACAGGATTACATTATTTATTTCAGTTTTTAAAAAATGATAGTCTAAATAAGCAATAGCTGCAATATTATTTTATAATTCTTGTAAGTGGGTACAATTTTGGACACAAGGGTACAAATAATTCTTGTATTTTCAAAGAATAAGGTGTAGGAAGCTACTTTTTCTGCAATATTGTGTTAAAGCCAGAATATTTCAGTGAAAGATTACCTTAATTACAGATACCTAATTTTACTTTTATGAAAATATGCAAGGATTGCATAGTGCCTGTAGGGCAATGCTTAAAAAATATTAACCACTTAGAAAAGTTGCTTCAAATTCTTCATGGAAAGCTATAAAATGAGTAAATTATGCAATGATGATTTGTAATCTATGGCAGCATTTCCCAACCGGTGTGCCGCGGCACACTAGTGTGCCGCGAGACACGGTCAGGTGTGCTGCGAAGCTCCTAGGGAAGCTCCAGCTGGGCGGGGCGCTGCCGGTGCCGGTGTCTCCGACCTGGAGCTTCCACTCGCAGCTGTCCCCTGGCTACTGCCCGATGCCGCTGTTTCCGGTGCTCTTCTGCTGGGCTCCAAAGAAGGAAGGCGGGAAAAAGGAGGCGCGAAGAATGAAGCTCTCCTTTTCCCCGCCTTCCTTCTTTGGGGCCCAGCAGGGGAGTGCCGGAAACAGCGGCATCAGGCAGTAGCCGGGGGACAGCTGTGAGTGGGAGCTCCAGGTCGGAGGCACCGACAGCGCCCTGCCCAGCTGGAGCTTCCCTGGCATCGGCGGCAAGTGTCCTTTGGGGCCCGGTGGGAGAGCACTGGCGGTGGGAGCCGGAGGGTGCCGGCTGCAGAGACCCAGGCAGTCGCGGGGAGATGGCGGCGGCGAGAGGGAGCTCCAGGGTGGAGGCACCGACAGTGGCGGCTGGACGTGCTGCTGGAGATGTACATGCTGGCGCTGCGGGGCTGGCACTGGCTCGCTGGCTGGGCCGGAGGTGCCAGCCCCACGCCCATGCCCAGCACAGCGCCAGCATATACGGAGCCCAGCAGTACGTCCAGCTGCCGCTGTCAGGGCTCCCGCTCGCCGTCAGCCGCTCTGCCGCCACCCTTGGCTACTGCCTGATGCCGCTGTTGTCAGTGTGGTAGAAAGAGAGAGAGAGACAGAGAGAGAGAGAAAGAAAGAGACATAGCAAGAGAGAGAGAGAGAAAGAAAGAGACATAGCAAGAGAGAAAGAGAGAGAGAGAAAGAAAGAAAGAGATAGGAAGAGAGGCAGAGAGAGCAAGGGAGAGAGAAAGACAGAGGGAGGGAAGGAGGGCTGGAGAGAGAAAGAAGGGAAGGAAGGAGGAGTGAGAATGAGGGAGGGAGAAATAGAGTGAAATGGAGGAAGAGATTTTTTTTTTGTCCAAACTTTTTTTTAGCGCCCCCCCCGTTCAGTGTTCCCCAGGATTTTGAAAATATGAATAATGTGCGGCTCAAAAAAGGTTGGGAAACACTGATCTATGGTATCTAATATAAAAAATGAGACTGTACTATTTTTATTGCCTTGCAGAAATGAAAAAAACAGCAGAATGCAGAAAGTCGATTATGTGTCAAGTTTAGAGATGTCATTGACTGAGAATTATTCTTCAGGTTTATTTATTTATTTATTTATTTATTAAATTAATAATAAAATTAAACAACAGGCTAATTAATTAATTAATTAATTAATTAATTAATTAATTAATTTTATTTGCTTCCTATCTCACTACAGGGCAATTCTGGGAGACTTACAGTTAGGACTCATTATGTTAGAAGGGTCCATTATGCCATTGAGATCAATTTCACTATAGACATTCAAATTAAAGCATCTGCCCAACAGATGGTCATCTAGGCTTTGTATGGACACATCTCAGGGGTGAAATCTAGAAGGTTCTGACAGGTTCTGGAGAACTGGTAACCGAAATTTTGAGTAGTTCGTAGAATATTACCTCTACCCATGCCCTCCAAGCCACGCCCATAAAACCAGTAATAAAAAAAATGGATTTCACCACTGACACATCTATTGAAGAGAATTTCATCACTGGACATCAGTACTGAACATTTTTACCAATATTAAATTGATATCTGTCCTTTATTCTGTGTTATTCACACAGATATCTTGATTTAATTTCTGTGTGATATTATTTTGAATATTTGTACGGTGCTATTATATCAACCTTTATTCTTCTCTTTTCTAGGCTAAATATGACCAGATTCATTTAATTTTTCTTTGGATTAATTCCTATCCCACGTAATCCTTGTGGCCACTCAGTAAATCTATTTGTATGGAATCAAAAACTGGACATAATATTCATGGGGGCCTTACCAGCTCAAAATAAATTGTAACCATTACTTCCCATGATTAGCAGGGAAATTCATTTTTGAAGCCAAAGCACATTGTTGAATTATATCGTTTGCAATAAACTATTGTCCCAAGATGCTTTTAATTCATAAATTGGAAAGTATTCCTATTTTCAATCTGTGTATTTGACCTTTTTCTTAAGTGAAGATTTTTATGTTTGCTTCTGTCAACTCTGGAATGATTCTAGCTGAAGCCAAATCTTTCTTGCTTTGTTTCTTAGTTGCATATTTATTGGGGGTTGGGGGGGGAGACTTATAGAATGTAGAATGTTTTCCTCCAGTGTGCCAGACGTAACAATGATAAGGCTACTGAGAACCAAGGCCAAAGCAGGGTGCCCTAGCAACGGCAGGAGGAAATGCTGAGAAGTTCATCAGTGGTCGGGCGGTAGGAAAAGCAAGTAGGATGCTTGGCTGCATAGCTAGAGGTATAACAAGCAGGAAGAGGGAGATTGTGATCCCCTTATATAGAGCGCTGGTGAGACCACATTTGGAGTACTGTGTTCAGTTCTGGAGACCTCACCTACAAAAAGATATTGACAAAATTGAACTGGTCCAAAGACGGGCTACAAGAATGGTAGAAGGTCTTAAGCATAAAACGTATCAGGAAAGACTTAATGAACTCAATCTGTATAGTCTGGAGCAGCGTTTCCCAACCAGTGTGCCGCGGCACACTAGTGTGCCGCGAGACATGGTCAGGTGTGCCGCCAAACTCCTAGGGCAGCTCCAGCTGGGCGGGGCACTGCCGGTGCGGCTACTTTCCGATGCCGCTATTGCTGGCGCTCTCCTGCCCCAAAGAAGGAAGGCGGGAAAAAAGGAGAGCTTCATTCTTCGCACCGGCAGCAAGAGGAGGAGGGCGCCATCAGCAACGGCACCAAGTAGTAGCTGGGGGATGGCAGTGGCAAGAGCTCCAGGGCGGAGGCACCAGCAGCGCCCCGCCCAGCTGGAGCTTCCCTGGCGGGGGCAGCAACCAATGTCCTTTGGGGCCCGGAGGGAGGGCGGTGGGAGCAGGAGGGTGCCGGGCTGCGCATGCCTGCGCCAGCGCACCCCAAAACACCCCCCCGCACACCCTTTTCCAAGGGCAAAGCCGCGGCCGCCCCCCCGCGCCTCTAGGCCCCTCACGCCCCTGGCTGCTCGCCGCTGCCTTCGCCGAAAGCGCTTGTCCCGGGCTCTCAGCGAGGGGGCTGCAGGAGAGGCGGCGAAGGCGATCTCTCTCGTTCTCCGGAGGCTGGAGAAAGTGATTTTCAATGTCGGGGGCGCGGGCCGGCGTGCGCTCTCCCCATCCCCCTGCCCCATTCAAAGTAAGCCGGCAGGGGGATGGGGAGAGCGCACGCCGGCCCGCACCCCTGACATTGAAAATCACTTTCTCCAGCCTCTGGAGAACGAGAGAGATCGCCTTCGCCGCCTCTCCTGCAGCCCCCTGGCTGAGAGCCCTGGACAAAAGCGCTTTCGGCGAAGGCAGCGGTGAGCAGCCAGGGGCAAGAGACATAGCAAGAGAGACAGAGAGAGAAAGAAAGAGAGATAGCAAGAGAGGCAAAGAGAAAGAAAGAGACATATAGCAACAGGCAGTGAAAGAGAGAGAGCAAGAAAGAGAGAAAAAAGCAAGAAAGAGATAGCAAGAGAGACAGAGAGAGAGCAAGGGAGAGAGAAAGACATAGAGGGAGGGAAGGAGGGAGAGAGAGCAAACAAGAGGAAGAAAGAAAGAGGGATGGAGAGAGAGAAAGAAGGGAAGGAAGAGAATGAGGGAGGCAGAAATAGAGCGAAAGGGAGGGAGATATTTTTTTTGTCCAAACTTTTCTTTAGCTGCCCCCCCCCCGTTCAATGTTCCCCAGGATTTTGAAAATATGAATAATGTGCCGCGGCTCAAAAAAGGTTGGGAAACACTGGTCTGGAGGACAGAAGGAAAAGGGGGGACATGATCGAAACATTTAAATATGTTAAAGGGTTAAATAAAGATCAGGAGGGAAGTGTTTTTAATAGGAAAGTGAACACAAGAATAAGGGGACACAATCTGAAGTTAGTTGGGGGAAAGATCAAAAGCAATGTGAGAAAATATTATTTCACTGAAAGAGCAGTAGATGCTTGGAACAAACTTCCAGCAGACGTGGTTGGTAAATCCACAGTAACTGAATTTAAACATGCCTGGGATAAACATATATCCATTGTGTTGTGATTCCGTCTGAGGCTCCTCAGGGAACGGCTGAACCTCTGCCGGCTCCCTGCTCAGAGGGGGAGGATGAGGAACAGGAGGAGGAGGAGGAGGAGGCCCAGGCAGAAGGGGAGGAGGAATATCAGGCCGAGGGAGAGGGAGAACAGCCAGAATCCCCCGGGGTGGAGCTCTCCCCAGCAAGCAGCCTAGAGTCCTTAGATGAAAATGCTCAAACCATCATCGATCACAGGCAGAGAAGAGCAGCACAACGAAGGGGACAATTAGCCAGGTACTTCCAGTCCTAAATAGGTAACAGCTGGGTTTGGGTGTGGTTCTCCCCAGAAAGGCTGAAAAGGCAGACCCACCCTTCCTGTATTGTGGAGTATTATCTTTGGGAGTCCTAGGACCTGGCTGTGATCTTTGGCGTCTCTGATTCTGGCTTGTGGCCTTGAAGGCTGAAACCTTGGGGGAAAAGGCGTGGGGGCTTATTCTCTACAGTGGTGTGTGTGCCAGCAAGAAGTCTGCTGTATTGTCTGGCCGTCAGGACTTTACTGTGAAGCCTCATAGCCTGCCTGTTGGGAAGAACAGGTTTTTCTCTGTGTTTATTTTTCAAACTATAAAGTGCTTTTGCTTTTACCAGCGTGTCTGGCTGCTTTTTCCAGTTGGTGTTGAAGTCTGGGGGCACCCAGACAGAACACATTGTAAGATAAAATACAGTATAAGGGCAGACTAGATGGACCATGAGGTCTTTTTCTGCCATCAGTCTTCTATGTTTCTGTTTCCTATTTGGTTGGCTAATGTGACCTATGACATAAGGGAGGTGGACAATATCTATTCTTTAATTACACCAAAAATGTGGGAATTATTCTATGTGGGCTTCACCCTTGACCGTGCCAATACAATGTATTCAATAAACAGGATTTTTGAGGAAGCTAAGGCCTCAGAGTCTTGAATTGGTTGGGAGCATTACTCAGAAACATGACATTAACCTTTTCTTTAAGCTAGGGAAAACTTTTTTTTTACAGTCCCAGAAATTAATCCTGTCATATCCCAGATGATATATAGCTCTCCATTAATGAATACCCTTTGAATAAATATTAAGCCAAATATTTGTCCATTTTATTATCATGCCACCAAGCCCACAATTAACATAGAAACATAGAAGTCTGGCGGCAGAAAAAGACCCCATGGTCCATCTAGTCTGCCCTTATACTATTTTCTGTATTTTATCTTAGGATGGATATATGTTTATCCCAGGCATGTTTAAATTCAGTTACTGTGGATTTATCTACCACGTCTGCTGGAAGTTTGTTCCAAGGATCTACTACTCTTTCAGTAAAATAATATTTTCTCATGTTGCTTTTGATCTTTCCCCCAACTAACCTCAGATTGGGTCCCCTTGTTCTTGTGTTCACTTTCCTATTAAAAACACTTCCCTCCTGGACCTTATTTAACCCTTTAATATATTTAAATGTTTCGATCATGTCCCCCCTTTTCCTTCTGTCCTCCAGACTATACAGATTGAGTTCATTAAGTCTTTCCTGATACGTTTTATACTTAAGACCTTCCACCATTCTTGTAGCCCGTCTTTGGACCCGTTCAATTTTGTCAATATCTTTTTGTAGGTGAGGTCTCCAGAACTGAACACAGTATTCCAAATGTGGTCTCACCAGCATTCTATATAGCGGGATCATAATCTCCCTCTTCCTGCTTGTTATACCTCTAGCTATGCAGCCAAGCATCCTACTTGCTTTCCCTACTGCCTGACTGCACTGTTCACCCATTTTGAGACTGTCAGAAATCACTACGCCTAAATCCTTTTCTTTTGAAGTATTTGCTAACACAGAACTGCCAATACAATAGTCAGATTGAGGATTCCTTTTCCCCAAGTGCATTATTTTACATTTGGAAACATTAAACTGCAGTTTCCATTGCTTTGACCATTTATCTAGTAAAGCTAAATCATTTACCATATTGCCGACGCCTCCAGGAATATCAACCCTATTGCACACTTTAGAGTCATCGGCAAATAGGCAAACCTTCCCTACCAGACCTTCCCCTATGTCACTCACAAACATATTAAAAAGAATAGGACCCAGAACAGACCCTTGTGGCACACCGCTTGTAACCTGACTCTGCTCAGAATACTCGCCATTCACAACAACCCTCTGGTGTCTATGCTTCAGCCAGCTGCAAATCCATTGAACTATCCAGGGATTAAGTCCAATCTTCACTAATTTATCTATCAGCTCTTTATGTGGAACCGTATCAAAGGCTTTGCTGAAGTCCAGGTAGGCAATATCCACGGCACCACCTTCATCCAACACCTTTGTGACATAGTCAAAGAAATCAATGAGATTAGTCTGACATGATTTGCCTTCAGTAAAGCCATGCTGATTTGGGTCCAATAATTTATTGCTTTTTAGGTGCTGATTTATCCTCTTTTTCAGTAGAGTCTCCATCATTTTAATGACAACTGATGTCAAGCTAACTGGCCTGTAGTTACCAGCTTCTTCTCTACTGCCCTTCTTGTGGATAGGCACAACACTTGCCATTCTCCAATCCTCAGGAACATCTCCTGTTAACAAGGATTGGTTAAACAAATCAGTCAGGGGGGTAGCAATGACAGATCTGAGTTCTTTAAGAACTCTGGGGTGGATGCCATCTGGACCCATTGCCTTATTTATCTTTAATCGTTCAAGTTCTTCTAAGACATCGGCTTCTAAGATCACTGGAGCTGAATCCGTACAGTTGGAGGCAATGCTATATCCCTCTATAGTATTATTTTGTAAGGTGTCTTTTGAGAAAACTGAACAGAAGTAGCTATTAAAATGGTCAGCGATCTCCTTATTCCCATTAATGCATGTATTTTTCCCGGTACTAAGCTTCGTGATGCCGCAGTTTTTCTTCTTCTTATCACTAATATATCTGAAGAAGGTTTTATCCCCCTTCTTTAGAGATTTGGCAATTTCTTCCTCTTTTGAGGCTTTAGCAGCATATATTATCTGTTTCGCCTCCTTCTGTCTCATTTTATACTCCTCCCTATCAGCTATACTTCCAGACTCTTTATACCTCCTATAGGCAGCCTTTTTTTCATTGACTATAGTCCTTACATCATTGCTAAACCATAGCGGTTTCTTCTTCCTTTTACCTTTAGTTATTTGTCTTACATACAGTCCAGTGGCTTTTAAGATGGCCTTTTTAAATACAGTCCACTGGGTGCTCGCTCCTGCCATTTTATCCCTCCCCTTTAATTCATTATCTAAATATTCCCCCATTGCATTAAAATTTGTTTTTCTGAAATCCAATACTTTGGTTGCATTATAGGATTGCTCACAATGAGTTTTTATATCAAACCACAAACATAGATGGTCACTGCAACCTAAATTTTCTCCCACCTTGACCTCTGAAACCCAATTCCCATTCGTAAAAACTAAATCTAGAATATTCTCCTCTCTAGTTGGTGTCTTAACCAGCTGTGCCAGAGCTGCTCCTGTAAAGGCCTCTACTATATTCTTACTTTTGCATGTAAGGGCACTGGGGATATTCCAGTCAACATCAGGCATGTTGAAATCACCCATAACCACAATATCTCCCTTTACTGCCATTTGGGTAATTTCATCCACCATCTTGTTGTCATATTCCTCAGATTGCCCTGGAGGCCTATAGATCACCCCAATTCTAATGACAGAACCGTCTTTATTTTGCATGCAAATCCAGAGGGTCTCTAGATCTTGATATGTATTTTGAATTAGTGTTGTTTTTAGAGTTTCTTTAACATAAATGGCTACTCCACCTCCCCTTCTCTCTATTCTATCCTTCCTATACAGTGTATATCCTGGTATGGATAATTCCCATTCATTAGAATCCTTAAACCATGTCTCAGTTATGGCAACCAGGTCCAAATTATCTCTAGATATTATGGCCATTAATTCACAGAGCTTGTTGCTCAAGCTTCGAGCATTCGTGCACATTACACGAAGAACATTATTTTCATTATTAGTTTGCCCCTTATCATCAACAACTACATCTATTTTATTTGCAGCTCCCTTTTCATAAGCTTCCAAAAACTGCTTTATCCTCATTGGTCACTGCTTTATCCTAATTGGTTTGTTAATAGGTCAGGGTATTTTATCAAACGTTCAGGCAACAGTTTTCTTGTGAGGCAGTATGGAAGTGAAAGTAGATTTTTAAGAAATGGGATCGGAAGAGTCTTGAGGCTTTGGGACTGTAGAGCTACAGAAGACTTCAGAGAAGGTCATGAATAGCCAAGAAAACAATTATTGGACAAATCAATCAGGGTTCTCACTCAAGGTACAGATGACTAGACTCAATTATTACACTTCAGACACATCACACAAAGAACTAGCTCTCTCAAGAAGTCCATACCGAAATGTGAAAGAAAGAGGACAACTAGCAAGGTGGATGGACTCAATTACAGTAATATTGCTGTTGGAAGTTCTGAAAAACTAGGTTAGGGGATAGATCATCCTGGAGAAAAGAATGTGGGTGTTAAGCATCAATGCTAATTTGATGGCACGATCATTTTATTAAATGCTTTGATGAAATCAAGCAATGTTGCATTTAAAACACTCCCAAAAATTTATTAATAAAAAGCTACTCAATACTTGCCTTACTTTTTGATAAATGTATGCTGTCATCTGGGAAGTAATACATTGTTTTCAGAATGTTTATACCGTGTTTTCCCGAAAATAAGACCCTGTCTTATATTTTTTGCATCCCAAAATAAGCACTTGGCCTTATTTTTGCGGAGGTCTTATTATTTTGGGGTGCATGAAGCAAGATGGGGCTCCTCTTGCCATCTTAGCTGATTTCCAGCTCTGTCTCCCCAACCCTAACCAGAAGAAATGGCAGGGACCAGCTGCACATGTGTTTAAATATTTTCAGGGAGGGCTTATTTTCGAAAGAGGTCTTATTTTGGGGGGATGTCTTATTTTGGGGGAACCATGGTGGATTATTTTTATTATTCACTGCAAATTATTTAGGTGTCAATGTCAGAGAAACTGACCTCTGTTTCTTTGGATCTTCCTTTTCTCTTTTTTTTAATGATAGGGACAATATTTGGCATCTCAAATTCCCTAGAGCAGTGATGGTGAACCTATGGCACAGGTACCACAGGTGGCACGCAGAGCCATATCTGCTGGTACGTGAGCTCTTGCCCTAGCTTAGCTCCAATGTGCATGTGTATGCTGACCAGCTGATTTTTTGCTTGCGCAGAGGCCCTGGGAGGGCATTTTTGGCTTCCAAAGAGCCTCCGGGACAGATGGGGGAGTGTGTTTTTACCCTCCTCTGGACCCAGGGAAGCCTTTGGAGCCTGGGGAGGGAGAAACATGAGCCTACTAGGCCCATCAGAAGTTGAGAAACAGGCTGTTTCTGGCCTCCAGAAGGCTTCCGAGTAGTAGGGGAAACTGTTTTTGCCCTCCCCAAGCATTGAATTGTGGGCACTTGCGCATGCACCATAACATGCACCCACGCTCTTCCGGCACCTGAGGAAAAAAAGGTTCACCATCACCGCCAAGACTTCTCAAAGATAATGGAGAAAAATCTAGCCAACTCACTCAATTAGGCTTTCAAAGTTCTGTCACTGTTGCCTATTTCACTAAAGTAAAATCTCCAATGAGCTCTCTACAAACTGTTTTCTGATTTGGCCTAGTTCGAAGCCTGGATGCAGGCTGAGATATAACAGTCACAATGAACAACGTCCTAAGTTTTATTGGAGGGTCTCATTTTCCTCTAGAAAAGAGCAAAATTGAAAGTTGGAGAGAGAGATTACCTCTTGCCTATGGCTTGGTGCTCCTGACATTACCTTGTGTTTCAGCAGCTTTCCTACTGCCAAAAGAGCAGAAGGTCTAAACTTTTATCTTCCCTTCACTAATCAGAAAAGGGATGCTTGAAGGAGAGTAATTAACTGCAGGGATATAAAGAGATTTTCCATTAAGCTCATCTAATCCTTCAACCTTGCTGGGGAATAAGGTCAGTAAGTCTCCCAAAGAGTTCTTTGCACTCGGCAATTCTTTAAGAGGAAAGCCCTGAGGCTTTGAAGACTGCTACCCCTGTAGCCAAAAAGAGACCAGTGTGTTTCAGTCCCCACAGGAAGGCTAAGTAAAAGTAAAAGAAGTAAAAGTAAAAGCAGATTCTATGAATTGGAGAAGAGCAGGAAGGGTGAAGGATCTGATTTTTAAAAAAATATCCAATATGTGTGGCGGCTTGTCTAAAAGAGCAATATCTTGCTACTTATGAAGGGAAAAGCAGTGAGGTTCTTTTCTTTTCTAGCAAGTCTCATAGATACTGGAGAAGAAAAACAAACAAACTAACAAACCCAGGGAGATGGGAAAACCTCTGGAACCAGCAGCATGGTTAGCGATAGGAATATCAACTTGTTAAGACATTCATGGACTAGGAGAACCAATAGTAACAAGGTCAGCCAATGAAAAGGCATAGCAACGAAGTCAGCCAATGGGAGCTAAACACATCTGAGTCTGTGCAGAGAATTGAAACTGAAGCTGGAAGGCTGGGCATGGCTCAGTCCATTCTGTACTCTCAGTCCATTCTGAACGGCTGAAATGAAACTAATTGTTCTCTCCTGTCTGTTACTGCTATTATGTTAAAGAAGAATTCTGCTACTGGTATTGTAAATACTCATCTGTTATTCTTGTATATAAAGAAGTTTTTTATTTAAATGAATCCTGCTGCATCAGTATGCCTAGTGTGGTTTCTGGATTTAATTTTCTGGAACAAACTCTGATACATTTTTTTTAAAGTCAGTTTTGATTCCCGGTGAATACCTGGACTAGATAGACCCTGTAGTTTTCTTGGCAAGATTTCAGAAGTGGTTTGTTCTTGCCTCTTTCCTAAGCAGAGACTGACTGGTCTTTCTTTCTTTCTTTCTTTCTTTCTTTCTTTCTTTCTTTCTTTCTTTCTTTTTATTAGATTTCTATGCCGCCTTTCTCGAGGTGACTCAGGGCGGTGTACAACATTAAATATAACAATATATAAGAAATCTAATAACTATAAAATATGAAAATTTACTAAAACATTTTAAAAGACCCCATGTACACTCACACACATTCATCCAATCCAATCGTATCGCGTATCTGCCGGAGATAGTCTCATCACTCATGGCCCCCATGCCTGCTGGCAAAGGTAGGTTTTTAAAGCTTTACGAAAGACCAGGAGGGAGTGGGTGGTACATATCTCTGGAGAGTTCATTCCAGAGGGCCAGGGGCGCCACAGAGAAGGCTCTTTCCCTAGGCCCTGCCAGTCGACATTGTCTGGCCGTGGGACCTGGAGAAGGCCAACTCTGTGGGACCTAACTGGCCGCTGGGATACATGAGGCTACAGATATTTGCCACTATTGCAAACAGTTTTCTGACTATTCATTCTTGTCTGTAATACAACAGCTTAATTAGCTGTTTCACCCATGAAGCTTCTATTGTTAGCTAGTTATTGAATGAACGGTTGAGTTTCTGGAGAGGTGAAAAGTATTGCTGTGCCTGACGTGAAGTGTGACATAGACTGCATTTGCCAATTCTCATAAATGTGCATGTTTCATAAACAGAATTAAGACCAACATAATGGTATAATGATAGTGGATTGTGAGAGAATTTTCTCTTGTCATATTCCTAACGTTTGAGAGACAGATAATCAAATTGACTGTCAGGAGATTGAATGAAAAATACACAAACAAGTATATCCTGAAGCAATATGTAGTTTCAACCCTATCTTATTGAATTGCAAATTATTTATTATTATTATTATTAATTTAATTTATTGTTGCCACCCAACTCCCGAAGGACTCTTGGCAAATAGTGTTTGTATTAAACTATATAAAAATGCATACACAAATTCTTGACTCAAATTCTGTATTACTGGAATACCTTTTGTCATGGAAAGGGGAAAATATAGATATGAAACCCAATTGTTTCATATCCTATGAATTGTCCCCTCAAGTCTAGCTAGTCACTTTTGGAAACATGATATAAGATTAAATGGACTTTGGTCTGATCCAGAAGAGATCCTGTTTTCCCTGAGCTTTATCTTGAGGTACTGTTATTACATTACTCATAATGGCTTATTGCTACTTTACTGCCTCTCTGAACATAAGGCACCAACTTACAGGATCTACATTCAGGAGGTTGTGAATTCGATCCTAGGTAGAGACTGATGTACGGTCTTCTGCTTGGGCAGGAGGTTGGATCTTCCAATTCTGTTAATCTGTTAAATTACATTTCAGGACATGAACCCACATCTGAACCTTGTGAGAGCTCCAATTTTGGGTTGATTACCAATTCCCTTTTGATCATTGAGATGGCACTTCCAAGATGGAGGGCTTTTGAAAGTTACCAATTAAAATACATGCTGTAATGTAGTTATTCACTTTTCCCCCTCCTGGGCAAAATTTAACAAATAATGTATGGTGGTTGAAAAAAGAGGATTACAAGAGGACGAAATTTTATGAATCAGATAAGGTGTCTGAACAAGTGCCTGATTTGGAAGCACCTAAACTGGTTATGGCATCACTACTGTTTTAGTCCTTATGTTTACATAAATTGATCTTTCTAAATTACAATCTCATTTCATCGCAGCTTCCAATACAGTTTTGACTTAAATATGCTCATTTTTAAAAGTTATTTGTCCAGTCTACCAAATTTCTCACTTGTTTATACTACGGCTAAAAGACTCAGCATCAACTTGAAAAACTAAGCCACAGAAAATAAATTTCCTCTCCTGCACAAATAGCCATTCATTCTTTACAAAGTGTAGTGGAGATGAAATTTTACTACTGGTATTATTACTAACAACATAAATGAATAACAATAATACAGAAGTACTCCTAGATACGAGCATAATTCGTTCCATAAGGGAGCTTGTATCTCGAGGCAACTCGTATCTGGAACAAGTTGTTTTTCCCCTCCGAGATAACCAAAAGCAAGGATTCTTGCGCCACCTAGTGGACGCTCGGCTCGTATCCCGAATTTGAGCTCGGAAGCAGAACAGAAATGTCTCTCCCCTCGTGGCTCGTATCTTGAAATACTCGCATGTAGAGCAGCTCGTATCTAGAGGTACTACTGTATTCAGATAGAACATTAAAGTTTGGCTTAGTAATAAATTTGAAGGTCCTAAGAGTTCTAGAACTTGCTTCTTAAAAAAGGCCAGGGTTATGGGCTGTGATTGTGGAGATTCAATCAATCAATCCTCAGGGCAGAGAAAGCGTTCCCTTACATAAACAGGGCCGGTAATGAGTTGCTAGCCGGTACGCACCACACTGTGTACCGGTAGTGAAAATGGAGCTGCGCATGGAGCTCCAGGTGACCGGCAGGTGGGTGCACATGTCTGAGTGAGATTTGGCTCCTGTGCATGCACAGGAAGCACAATTTCGCAAGAGGACACAAATGTGAGGGGGGGGGGTTGCTTCCCGTCATGCAAAAAATGTGTGGAAGCAAAACACCCGCTGAAATCTCATGCTGCAAAACGTCCTCTTACAAGATATCACTCCCTGTGCATGCGCAAAAGCCAAATCACGCTTGGATGTGCGCCCAACAGATGCACGCAGGTGCCCACCTGCCAATCACCCGGAGCTGTGCGCGCATTTATTTTATTTATTTATTTATTGGATTTGTATGCCACCCCTCTCCGTAGCCTCATCTGGTAGTGGCGGTAAGTAGGAACCCCCGCCTGGGGATAACTGATGAGTAATTTATTCTATGGAATTACATAATTGATACAAATTCTATGTCATTGATGGACGTCTCATTCTTAGTACAACTTTTGTGTAATTTTATCAGTGATGAAGATAGCCTGTCAGAACTATGTACATATGTCGCTTCTCTTCCTCATTATTAATTGGAAACTAGGAATCAACTAATAAAGTTAGTGGATAAGTCACTTATTCTGCATAGAGTATAGACCAGGGGTGTCACATTTGCCTTGTCACGGCGGCATCATGTGATGTATCGGGATTTTTTCCCCCTTTGCTAAACTTGGCAAGGGCGGAGCCAGCATGTGATGCATTTGGTCAGCAGGTTGTGAGTTTGACACTCTTGGTATAGGCTGTTAGTGTTTGCAAAAGAAATCTGTGGGTTAGTTTTCCATTGTGCCCATTTTTGTATATTCACTTGTACTTTTGCGCACAACTCTTTTGAGAAGGTTTTCCAGAAAAAGTCTTGCATGGGTTTCCTAAGGAAAATAACTATGTTTTTTGTCACTAGGCAAAGGAGCAACTTAGAAGAAACTGTTGTAATTTTTCATTCTTACGAGTCTTTTAACTGGTAAGACATAACCACACAATTAATTGTCCTGCCTTGACAAGGAAATTCACAAAAGGCTTTATCTAATAGTGCTTGATGGATTAAAGGTGCTAAAAGAGTTTATGAATAAGGACGGATTAAACAGAAACAAAACAATTTCTTAATCAGCTATTCACAGATACACATTTTCCTCTTCAATATCTACAGTGGTTGGAATTCAGAAAAATAAGGTGAAGTCAAAGATAGAACACAAGCTGTCTTCTGCTACATGTACAGCAGACCAAGCCTGCCCTACTTTTTTCATGCATTTTTCCAGTAGAGCAGGGTTGATACACAGAGGAACTGAAGGACACTATAGAACTGTAATAGTGTGTCCTCTTTAAAGCTTTTGACACTCAGATTACTGATTTGCAGTCTTTATGTACCCCTTTCAGGGATTCTTGAAAGGAATGAACTACTGTCCCAAGCAAAAAACATTTTGCATATTTTTTAAACATGTTTTCCCAAAGATAGTCTTGTAGTCTGCATCCCCTGAGTACATAATGTGACCAGGAGTTGCTTATTGCCCCAAAGCATTACTTTTAAGATTTCCCCCACTAATACTTTATGGTTTTTAAAAATCAAGTGGTTTACTTCCTCCTAAAACATTGATATCACAAAGCCAGCTGATGGTGTCAGATCTTACAAGTTGATTTTTCTCACATACGTGCTTAAATGGTTTAAAACAATAGAAGAAAATCCTGCTTCAGAATTTCTCTCCCTCATCCTGTATGGGAATGGCAAAACATTTTAGCAAGAAAAAAAGTTAATTTAATGAGTTCTTGCCTTCCTAATAGGATCCATGTTGATAGATGGCTGCAGTGCCAAGAATGCCCACCTATTTCTTAAACATACATTATTTTTCAGAGCATAAGACACACCGGAGTGTAATACACACCTTAGTTTTGGGGGAGCAAAATAGGGGGGAAAATCTACCTACCAGGTATTCATCTGGCTAATGTTCTTAGTGTGGTCAGCTTTCAGCACATTATTTTATCCCCTTGTTAGGACTGAAAAAATCTTTTTCGGAGGGAGTAGCAGTAAAAACAAGCCTGCAAAGACTTAGGGCTGGAAAAAACTACTTTTTTTTGAGGGAGTAGGAAGAGGAGAAACAGGAGGAAGAGGAGGAGGAGAAAGGATATCCATTCAGCATACAAATCTAATATATATTAGATTTATTAGATATATATATAACTATATATATATATAACTATATATATGTTTTTGTAGATTTTCATGGGTACAGGTATGATGGTCTTGGTATATTCGGGTTTCTTCCCGTGTAGGATTTGGAAATTTCTAGCAACGTTTCGACGAGGTCTCACTCGTCATCTTCAGGCTGGTGTTTCTGTCCTTGTTCCAGGCCGAACACAGCGAGACCTGAGCTGCCTTCCTTCTATAAATACTGGTGGCTGGGTGTGGTTTGATGGCTCAGCAATTACCTGCTGTGTAGAAACTTCCTGGTGAGTCAGTGGGGTAACACCTCGGGTCGTTGATGTAACTGAGGTATGCTGATTAGTTAATGGTTGTAGATTAGGCGTGATATCCTGAGTAGTTGGAGCTTGCAGGCTACTTGATTGTTTTGCAATGTGTGTTCTGAGTCTGGTTTCAGTTTCTATGGCTGGGATACATTTGAGGGCTTGTTTCCAGATGTCTGGTAGGAGGGAGGTATTTATAGAAGGAAGGCAGCTCAGAAACACCAGCCTGAAGATGACGAGTGGGACCTCATCGAAACGTCGCCAGAAATTTCCAAAGAACAAGGCCGAAATAGCTCTATCCTAGTCTCCCTTAATTTTCAAATTCAGCAAAAAAACATGTGATTGATATATATATATGTGTGTGTGTGTGTGTGTGTGTGTGTGTCAAATCACCCTGGTGTATTGAAGGAACATCACAGCTCCTTATTTGCCTCTCGGCCCAACCCAGGGCCATTTCCAAGGCAGTTAATTTTATTGATAGCCGACAATTCTATCTGTATATGTCACATGTTTTTTTGCTGAATTTGAATTTGAATTTTTGGCAAGTCTGTGCTCTCTTGGACATCCCTCAACTCCCTCACTTTCTGCTTTGCCAGGCGTTTCCTACTGGGCTGGTGGCTTATCTCCTATGAAAGGGTGGAACTTTGGGATTTTATGTTTTATGTTCAAGGGGAGAAATAGTTTAAAAAGTGAATAAAATTGGCAATGTTGTTCTTCCAACATTTTCCCTTCAACTCTTACATTGCCAAAACCAAGTACTGTAGTTATATGTACATAACTAGTTGGGTTTGGTAAAATATATAAACAAACTAGCAATGTATGCTTAAATGTATTGAAATACTATAGCTTTAAGAGTTAGTGTTGCAGATTGCTATAAGAGGGAGCCAGAAGCGTGATTCTCTGCTATTTTTGTTACTTCTCTGTGACTGCTGTAGTAAGAACTGTGTGTTCAAATGATGGTTTATGTATTTGTAAGCTGAAGAAAGGCTTATATAGTATTATTAATGTATAGAGGCGAACGGCGAACCCCTTTTTTCTTGTGTGCTGAAAGAGTGTGGGTGTGCGCTATTGCGCATGCGCAAGTGTCCACACCCATAATTCAATGTCTGAGGAAGGCAAAAATAGCTTCCCTGGGCCCCCAGAGGTCCTCTGGAGGCTGGAAACGGACTGTTTCCCAACTTCTGGTGGGCCCAGTAGGTTCATGTTTTGCCCTCCCCAGGTTCCGAAAGCTTCCCTGGAGTCTGGGAAGGGTAAAAATGCCCTCCCCCACTCCTTGGAGGCTCTCTGGAAGCCAAAAATGCCTTCCCAGAGCTTCTGTGTGAGCCAAAAATCAGCTGGTCAGCACACACATGCATGTTGGAACTGAGCTAGGGCAATGGCTTACATGCCAGCAAATATGGCTCCATGTGCCACCTGTGGCACCCATGCCATAGGTTCACCATCACTGGTATAGACTTATTGACTGATTTAACTGTGTATGACTAGACTGTTTAACTTGACTAAGATATTTGCTAAAGTAAATGATATTTTATACACTTTAATGTATCTGGTTTGTATGATTGAACCACTACTCATGTCTGCGGGCTATCAGCTGGAATTCCACATTTCCTTTGTGCATATGCATTTTTAACAACTCAGAGATTACTCTGCACACTCCTTAATAGGCTCCATTGAAAGGAAAGACTGTAAAAAATGTTAGACTTTCTTTCTTCACCAGTACCTAAAATACTTTCCCACATAAGGGAAAGTAAGTAATGCTATTTCTCTGCCATAGAAGGGGGAGAAGGAGAAGCAGAGGCTGTGGTAACTGTAGTCTGGGCAGAATACCTGACTAGCCCTGTAGCCAAATGAGAAGAAGGGGCTGAAATATGGGAAGACTTTCTATTAACATCATTTCTCAGTTAATTTACATGGAAGGTGAGGATCTGAAGGCTTCAGTGCAGAAAAGCCCTATATCAGTGATGGCAAATCTTTTTTGGTTCACGTGCCAAAAGGAGATGTGTGTGTATGCTAGAATGTGTGCATGTGCCCACACCCATTCCCTCCTCACACGTATGAGCACCCCTCATCCTGCTCCTGCACATGCGCACAATCGCCCCATGCCCTCGAGCATGCACACAGGCCTCACTGAAACCTGAGACAGTGAAAAAATGGCCAAACGGGCAAACTGGAGGTACAGAAAAATGAACTTCCAGTTTGCCTGTTGTGCTGTTTTTTGCACTCCAGAGAGTTCAGGGAAGCTTCCTGAAGCCCCAGAGTGTAAAAAACAGCCCAACGGGCAAACCAGAAGTTCAGAAAATGGACTTCCGGTTTGCCCATTGTGCTGTTTTTTGCACTCCATTCGCCATCACGGCCCTATATCCTAGTCCAACATCTTAAGACGACACTGATTCTCTCATTTCTGTTTACTATGCAGACCCATCCATGAGATTTTCTTTACAAGTTTTTAGAGACCCAATCTACCACTCTGTCATTTCCTGATGTTATACAACCAATAGCTTAGCTTACTGAGATCAGCCAAGGTTGATTAGAAGTCATAGCCTACTGTAGATACTGCATGTATGAAAGCAAAAATAGAAATAATGACAAGAGTTTCAGTAGAAACGAAACACTTCCCACTTGGGAAGACATATGACAAGGTGACCTAAGTGTTGCTATGTAACACTTATAGTTAATGGGTAACTTCAAGCTCCCTGTTCTTTCTTATGTTCTTGAAACTGGACTTTGTTTGAAAAACACTTCAAAAAGAGGATGGCACAGATGGAAGATATCCTCTGCAAAGTAGGTCTCCTTGCCATGCCCAAGATAGACCTAGTTAACATAAACTTTTGCAGAGTAGGCGTTTTTCAATACACTGCACATACTGTATCTGAGCCATTCACAAAGAATGTCCTAAAGGCCCAGGAATGTCATTGCAGAGAAATAGTCTTACTTTCTTCTATAGTGTCTTATAAAAAATAATGAATCAGTTAAATTTGTCTGGTAAATTGTTTAAGGCTGAAATCTTGAAAAGTTTAAGAAAAGAAAAGGGGCAGAGGTAATCCTGCATATCTTATACTGTACTAATAATTATAGTAGTGATTTTGTATTTATGTCATTGGAGGTTTAATTATTTCCTATGTTAATACTTTGATAATAATTATTTTTATTGAATGTTATTGTTATTACCATTGCAATTATATATTATTATTAATATTATTTGATCACAGAGGAAGGAAGTGAACCATCACAATACTATGTTTCTCACTACTAAACCCTGTGGTTGGTCCTGTAGGATGCCATTCTTGATGGTATTGAAAGATCAAAGAGAGTCAAATGGATGCACTATCATCATCGCAATTCCACCAGAGATCACCAGTAACCACAACTACAGCTGATTCAGTGTTAAGTTTCAGTCTGAAACTTGATTGGAAAGTGTTGTGGTTAGCTCTGGCCCAGCTCCTGCCCCAAGGACTGTGGATGTGGGGGGAGACATCCACATGCTGCAGGCCTGTTTTGCCCCTGGTGGAATCTGATGATGAAGGCTCCTCTGACCAAGAAGACATGAGTGACAGGGAGGAGGAGAGTGTGGCAGACAGCTCAGAAGGAGATCAATTATCTAGCTCCTCCTTGGATTCAGAACAAGAGTTAATGATACAGCCACGCATGCGGAGAGCGATGCATAGGCAACAACAATAACTGAGAGATTATTATCAAAGAAAATGAGGCCACCTGTGGTTGGGTGCGGCTGTGGTAATTAGTGAGGCTGCTATAAATAGCAGCCTGTGGGTTTGGCCATTGTGGAGGATTATCTGATCGTTGTGTTTCGTGACTGCTTTACTGACTTTGACCTTTTGTGTGCTTATTTTTCCCCGCTTCGAAACTGAACCAGAGCAAAGTGTGTTTCACTTTGTGAAAGAAGGACTGTGAATTGCCTCACAGTTGCAAGCTAAGTATCACAGAACTGATAAGGGACTTGTTCAAATTACCAGTTTGTCTGGAGACGAGTGCTCTTTGCTATACCAAAAGAGGACTTAGTTTAAGTGACTTTTCATTATAAAGAACATTGTTTTGAATTTTCAAACGTGTGTGTGTCTGAAATTTGTACCTGTGAATTTTTGGGAGGAGTCTACCAGAGAGCCCGACAGAACAGGAAAGGATCTAGATAACGAGCTGGGGTGGCGCAGCAGGTAGAGTGCTGTACTGTATGTCACTGAAGCTGACTTGTAGATCTGAAGGTCAGCGGTTCAAATCTCATCACCGGCTCAAGGTTGACTCAGCCTTCCATCCTTCCGAGGTGGGTAAAATGAGGACCCGGATTGTGGGGGCAATAGCCTAGCTCTGTTAAAAAAGTGCTATTGCTAACATGTTGTAAGCCACCCTGACTCTAAGGAGAAGGGCGGCATAAAAATTAATTAATTAAATAAATAAATAAATAAATAAATAAATAAATAAATAAATAAATAAACTTGTTTCCTCCAGGGTCCTCTGAAGTTGCCTAGAAAAAGAAAATGTGGATCCAATGATAGCTTTTTGAGGAGGCATACTAATGCCTTTTCAAAGCAGGTGAGACCACCCATCACTCAAGCAGATACTATGGCATGGACCCCACCATCCATAAACGTATGGACAACTTTCATCAGCCAGGCCTGACATGTAAATAGGTGGGCAGGTCAGCAGACCCAATGACCTTGCCAACTTCCTCATGGGTTACAGATTCAAACTCAACCCAGTTGTTGTGGCTGCTCCTTGTCCACCTCTGGTCATATCAGATTCTGAGGAGGATGAGCTAGGCCCCTCTGGATACCCTGGGCCAGTGGGGTTGCCAGCTGATGGTGAGAGTGAAGGGGAAAATGACCTGAGTGAATCCAAGGAACTACTAGAGGGGGCTGATATAACAATGGGGGAGTGATCCCAGTCAGAGGATGAGGAAGACATTAGAGTGGATAATCCGTGGTTAGATGCTAGACATAGGAGATTTCTGAGAAGGCAAGAGGACTTGCATAGTAAAAGGAAATAAGCGTACAGCTTTACCTCTTTGGGGTGTGATGTCACTTCCAGGCAGTATAAAAGCAAAGAATATGGGGTAATTGGGTGTGGGGTTTCAACACTGTCATGGAAGAGGTGCTGGGGGGGGGGTTGAACAAGGCTTCGAAAACATGTTTCCTGCCTCACTAAAAGATATTCTTTGCTGGATGATGTTTGTTTGTTTGTTTGTTTTTTATGCCGTCCTTCTCCTTAGACTCAGGGCAGCTTACAACATGTTAGCAATAGCACTTTTTAACAGAGCCAGCATATTGCCCCCCAAATCCGGGTCCTCATTTTACCCACCTTGGAAGGATGGAAGGCTGAGTCAACCTTGAGCCAGTGATGAGATTTGAACCGCTGACCTACAGTCAGCTTCAGTGGCCTGTAGTACAGCACTCTACCTGCTGCACCACCCCGGCTCATTTGTTTGTCGGAGATTCCGGTGAGTTGGTTTATTCTTTTGAATGATAAATAGACTCTGTTATCTAAGGAATGCCATTAGGCCGAATTGGTGCTTTTCCCAGACTTTGTATATGCTTCACTCCGGAGAGGAGAATCGCTCCCTTTTCCTTGCCATTCTCTGCTTTTCACTGTGTGTTGCTTTGATCAATAAAGAGTGTGATTTTATCGTGAAATAGTGGACTTTTGCATCAGTGAGTTGGCTCTGAGAGGCCGTGCACAAAATACCAGTAAACCATACAAGGACCTTCTTGTCATTATCTCTCACTGATTTTCCAGGCGGAGTCCAACTCTGAGTGGATTTGAGTTTTTAAGCATCAGGTGCTTGGAATAATCTTTCAGTGAATATACAAATGATTCTGTGGCATGTTGCTCTATAGCAAGGAATAAGACACTTTAAAAGGGGGTGGGGGCTGCAGGATAGCTATTTGTGGATGGGATAACAGTAGAAAAATAGCTATGTTTTACTGCTGTTATTGCCACTTCGTAATCCCTTCGTAATATGGGCCTTCCCTATTTTTGGGTTAGATTTACAACTTTCAATAGCACTCTAGCTTTTTCTTCTAGCGTATCATATCCTGAAGTGCATCAGAAATCCAGTGAGGACTTCAAGATCAATACACAGAGAGCAGCCACTTAGGCACAGCAATAATCTAAGGTTCTCATCATATGCCCATTCCAGACTGTGACCAAGGTTTCAATCAAATTGCCTCAAAGAACACTTCCAACCTTTTGCTGATTACTGCAGGCTGTCTATTCCAAGAGAAAGCTGTTTACACCTTTAATGCTCAATAAACTAAGGAGACTTCAGTAGGATTCAAGGACTACTGAGCAGAGTCAGGTTACAAGCGGTGTGCCACAAGGGTCTGTTCTGGGTCCTATTCTTTTTAATATGTTTGTGAGTGACATAGGGGAAGGTTTGGTAGGGAAGGTTTGCCTATTTGCCGATGACTCTAAAGTGTGCAATAGGGTTGATATTCCTGGAGGGGTCTGTAATATGGTAAATGATTTAGCTTTACTAGATAAATGGTCAAAGCAATGGAAACTGCAGTTTAATGTTTCCAAATGTAAAATAATGCACTTGGGGAAAAGGAATCCTCAATCTGAGTATTGTATTGGCAGTTCTGTGTTAGCAAAAACTTCAGAAGAAAAGGATTTAGGGGTAGTGATTTCTGACAGTCTCAAAATGGGTGAACAGTGCATTCAGGTGGTAGGGAATGCAAGTAGGATGCTTGGCTGCATAACTAGAGGTATAACAAGCAGGAAGAGGAAGATTATGATCCCGCTATATAGAGTGCTGGTGAGACCACATTTGGAATACTGTGTTCAGTTCTGGAGACCTCACCTACAAAAAGATATTGACAAAATTGAATGGGTCTAAAGACGGGCTACAAGAATGGTGGAAGGTCTTAAGCAGATGCAATGCATATCTATATCATATTATCTGTGTTACCCCGAAAATAAGACCTGGTCTTATATTTTTAGGGCTCCAAAATAACCACTAGGGCTTATTTTGGGGGAATGTCTTATCCCCCCCCCTCCAATATACGATACAGGAGGCCCACTTCTTCTGTTTGTTCATGGCCGTAATGGGACAGGAGGCTGCATGGCTGCATAACTCTCAGCTTTCCCATAGCCCACGTGGTACAACAGGGCCACAACGGGTCCACAGGAGGCTGTGCAGCTTCATGACTCTCAGCTTGCTGATGGCCTGGCAAAATGGGGCAGGAGACTGTGAGGCTGTACAACTCCTCTCAGCTTTCTTGTGGCTTCATGGCATGTCTAGATTGTGTGCCTTCTTCTTGCCTCTGCCTGCTGCTTGGACAGGTAATCAACTCACCTGCACTGTGCAGCCTATGGCTGCTCCCGGACATCATCCCCGTGCCCTTGCCACCTCCGCGGCTGATAACAATTTTATTAGGGGTAGAGCTTATATTAGGAGCACAGTGAAAACCCGTTCTAGGGCTTATTTTCAGGGAAACACAGAAGTACAATTGTTTTGCTACCAACTCACAACTTACACATCTGGGGTAAATTAATGTGTGCCAAGAATGGGGCTTGTGCTTATCAGTGTATTATTTTCTGCCATGTGCAATGCACTTTCACTGTGAAGCATCTTCTATAATATGTTTAGCATGATTGTTCAAGTCTATCTTTTCATCCAGGCTTTCCATGAATAAATGTACAATAATTGTAGGTTTTGTTTTCTTCATCTGCCTCTTTTTTATTGTACAGATATTTATATGTATTTTAATTGTGTTTTTGTGCACCACTTTGAGATCCTTTTATAAAGTTGTTGATGATCATAGTACAACTAATTTTTTTTTTAAAATTCAGTTGTGTCTGATTCCCAGACACTACCTACACAAGTCCATACTCTTTTCTTGGCAAGGTTTTCAGAAGTGGTTTGCCATTGCTTCCTTGCTAGGCTGAGAGATGGTGACTGGCCCAAGGTTCCCCAACTAGCTTTGTGCTCAGTATGTTATTAGAATTTACGCTCTCTTGCTTTCTAACCCGATTCCTTCACCGTTGCACCAAATCGGTGCTCTCACTGATAACAATTAAGCCAACCAAATAACTACTAAATTAAATTGAGCTATGCAAAGATCAATAAGATCTATACATTTTGACATTGTGCCACAAGATTGCAAGTTAACCTTTAAAAGGATTCTAAGTATGAACAGTTCCTTAATAGGTACCATAAATAACCTGAAGACAGTTGCTAATTTTTTAAAAAGAAAAGTGCTGCTGAATCTTATCTGGAATACAAATTGGGCTGGAGGGGGTTTAATGTACATAGATTTGTGATTATTTTGCAACTAGGCAAATGCATCCTTATTTTTTCCACCTGAAAAATCCAAACTCCTTCACGTCAGTAGATTGCAAATAGCCAAGATTCTTTAATATACAGTGATCAATTCAGAGAACACAATCCAATAAAAGAACAAGTCTAAACTATATGAATTAATATTCCAAAGCTGCATCTCTAATAGCAAAGTGATTGCAATCAATTCTTATGAAATATTCTTTAAGCAGTAATCTTTTTTAAAGCAATAGTAAACCAGTTCCATCTTTTGTAATGTAAACTTTCCATTTTCATAAGTTGTAAACTAACCCTACCAAGATTGTGTCTTAAGCTCATTAGTCTATAGAGTGCATAAATAACTAATATTAATTTTACATTTTTTCTATAAAAAAGAATAGGCTACTGACTTAGGAACAGAAGTAAATTCCCTTAGAAGTTCTAATTGCTATGAAGTATCAGAATAAAAAACATCCAGAACTTTGGATGAGCTGTTTCTCCAGAACCCTTCAATCTTTTGAAGGTTTTGAGTATTTAACAAGCGAAACAGTACAGAAATTCATTAGTAAATTAGTGAGGAAGTAAAAAATGCAAAAAAAGAAGTGCTTACTTACAGCCAATCAGCATGACGCAAATAGAAAATATTTTCTCTGAGTTGGTATTTGGAGACACATTTCCAAATCCTACACTGGTCAGGCTGCTGAAGGTAAAATAAAGTGCGGTGACATATTTGTCTTTGATGGATGGTCCTGAGCTGCCATCACTCCGATTGTAATGTTTTCCCAGCTGCTGTCCCAGGGAGTCCAACCAACCGATCTTGCGAGACAAGTAATGCCTTTCAACATTCCCAATGGCATACCAAATGCAAGCCAGCCAGTGAGCAATGAGTGCAAATATGCACATCAGTAGCATCAAGACAGCCGCACCATATTCCGAGTATCTGTCCAGTTTGCGGGCAACCCTCACTAAACGCAGTAGACGGGCTGTCTTCAGAAGGCCAATGAGAGTTGTTGTCTGCAGAAACAGAAACCACAAGGCATATTAGGCATTAGCTCAGATGCAAAAGAGAAGAATAAGGAAAACAGCTTAGGTGAAATTTCAATAGTCTGTTTATAACAGGGGATCCCAACCTTTTCTCATGCCCCGCATCCCTAGAAACGCTTCTGATATATTCTTGCAGCTCTTACAAGAAGTAAATAATTATAGGCATAAAATACATTATAATTTGGAAACTTCTAAGCCCAGTCTTGCAACCCCAGGGGTTTGGAACCATGGTCTTGTGAAGAATAGCAATAGCACTTAGACTTATGTATCACTTCACAGTGCTTTACAGACCTCTCTAAGTGGTTTACAGAGTCAGCATATTGCCTTCCCCCCGAAAAAATCTGGATCCTCATGATGCCTACTTAGAAGATTTAAGTTCTTCAAAAATGTCATAAAAAAAGCACAACAAAGAATGCGTCAACTCAGAAAGCTCAAACTGCCCAAGGAACTCCTGATTCAGTTCTTCAGAGGAATCATTGAGTCTGTCATCTGCACCTCTATAACTGTCTGGTTTGGTTCTGCAACCCTACAAGACAAACACAGACTTCAGAGGATAATCAGAACTGCAGAAAAAACAATTGCTACCAACCTGCCTTCCATTCAGGACCTGTATACTGCATGAGTCAAAAAGAGGGCTGTGGAAATATTTACAGACATCTCATATTCTGGGCACAAACTGTTTCAACTCCTACCCTCAAAGCAACGCTATAGAGCACTGCACACCAGAACAACTAGACCCAAGAACAGTTTTTCCCACAATCACTCTGCTAAACAAATAATTCCCTCAGCACTGCCAACCTATTTACTAAGTCTGCACTACTATTAATCTTCTCATTGTTCCTCTCTCCTCCCAAAAATGACTGTATGACTGTAAATTTGTTGCTTGTATCCTTACAATTTATATTGACTGGTTCCTAATATGATTTGATTAAGTGTTGCACCTTATGATTCTTAACAAACTTATCTTTTCTTTTATGTACACTGAGAGCATATGCACAAATTCCTTGTGTGTCCAATTACACTCAGCCAATAAAATTCTGTTCTGTTCTGTTCTATTCCATCCCATCCCATTCATAATTGTTTTAGCTAATCTCCACGCACTTTAGTCTGCAATTTCACAATTAGCTTACCAACAAAACAACCCCATTATGTACATTGAATTTTACTTTGGTACAGAAATGCATATGTCTTTCATTTATTAGAGTTACTGATTCTTTCATACAGTACAAAGCCAACTTGTATTACATTCCTTAAAAGATCTAAGAAATGATCAGACCTAAGCCTACTGTGGGAGTTGCATCATATATCTGTAGACCAGAATGAATCACATACTTCATGCGTGGTCAGTCAATGGTGCAGTAACTCTCATTGCGCCATTGACTTCAGTGGGTCCCTTTCCCTACTTTTTGAGTCACAGTGGCACAGTGGTTAGAGTGCAGTATTGCAGGCTACTTCTCCTGACTGCCTGCTGACTGTAATTTTGCAGTATAAATCTCACCAGGCCCAAGGTTGACTCAGCCTTCCATCCTTCCGAGATGGGTAAAATGAGGACCCAGACGGTTGGTGGCAATACTGACTTTGTAAACCACTCAGAGAGGGCTGTAAAGCACTATGAAGCTGTATATAAGTCTAAGTGCTGTTGCTATTTTTCCTACTTGGATCTAGGAATGCTGCTTTCTCCAAAACTTTCTCTTCTCTGTAGAACATCCTTTTTCAGAGATCCGGCAGAAATCCAGTTTCCCTGCTTTCCAGAAGGCCTTGAAGAGCTAGCATTGGAGTAGGATGAGACTGACATAGGGGAGAATGTTTATTAATTCTTTGATTGTGGTTGTTTTTTTGTGCTTTCAATTGTTTTGAGAGCCAGCCACCATTATTGTTCAGAATACAGACTTGCAAACATTTTTAATGACAGTTCGAAGTTATCACAGCACTGAAAACTTACTTATGACAATTTTTCACACTTATGACTGTTACAGCATTCCCCACAGTCATGTGATCAAAATTCAAGCTCTTGGCCACTTTGTGTACTTAGGACGTTTCCAGTGCCTGGGGTCACGTGATCACCAATTATAACCTTTCCAGCTGGCTTCCAACAAGCAAAGTCAATAGGGGTAAGCCAGATTTGCTAACTGATTGCATGATTCACTTAACAACTGCAGTGACTTGCTTAACAACGGTGGCAAAAAGGTTGTAAAATGGGGTGCAACTGTCTTGCTTAGCAACAGACATTTTGGGCTCAATTGTGATTATAAGTTGAGGAGTACTCACTCACTCGCTCGTTCAGTGAAAAATCAAATTTATTTATTTTATTTATTTATTAGATTTGTATGCCGTCCCTCTCTGTAGACTCAGGGCAGCTCACAACAATAACAAAGACAATGTAAGAACAAATCTAATAATTTGAAAAACACTAAAAACCCCATTATTAAAAGCAATACACACAAACATACCATGTATAAACTGTATAGGCCCAGGGGAGATGTCTCAGTTCCCCCATGCCCGACGGAGGATCCTAAAATGATCCTAAATGATCCTAAAATGAAGGAAACTTCTAAAGTAGGAGACACAATAACACAAAGTAGATATAAACCTTCGGAGATTCTCTGGTGTCTTGAGCATTATCTACAGTCATTGTGTGTAGGCTTTAAAAATGCTCAAGGCAGTCCAGAGAATTAACCATAGTAACTGTCCCATTAAAATCTATTGTTTACACTATAATAACTGCAATAAAATAACTGCCCTTTTCACTGGTGAAAATGTGTCAAAATAGCAAAATAGCATATAGTAAATAGTACATTTAGCAAATAGCTGTAAATGTGACGCACATACTTTATGCTTGGATTTAAATTGCCTCTCTCCAAGAAACCATTGAATTGGATTTAATTTCTAAATGAAACCCAATATTTGGGGCTTTATGCAAGAAGCATTTAAAGCAGAATTCTTAGGAAGTATTCCTAAATATTCCTATATTTAGGAATAAGTAAATCTGAAGCTCCCTTATTCTGAGACAGACATTTGACTGAACAATGTCTGCAATGATTGGAGAGTTTGCCTATCACAGGTCTTTCCAGTTATTGCCACGGAATGAATTGGAATTTTCTGCATTACTATTTCCACTACTAGTAGTAGTATTAAAAGCATTCTATTTCACTACTCCCCTAAAGGCATATTCTGTCTTCACCTTCAGGGGTTTATGTGGGGAGTAGCCCTCACTTTATTTACTTGCAAAGATATTTCTCTATAACTGAGTGACAGTCTTTTTCTTAAAAGCTGCAAGACCTTTTAGAGAAATGGAATTGAATGGGGAATTATAATTGAATGGAGAGCAAGTTTGTTGTAGTGGTTGCGGCATCAGACTAGAAACCAGGAGATTGTGACATGAAGCTAGCTGAGTGACTTGGGTCAGTGACTGTCATGGGCAAACAATTAGTTTATGTGTGATGGGTTCAAGTTGAATAATTAATTGTGTTCTACCGGTCATACAAGATTGATTGCCTTCTCTTGGGAATAAACAAATAAAGTCCCATGGAACTTGGGTGGTGGAATTCATCCCTACGTCTCCTGCAGCTGTGCAATGACAAATTGGGAAGAAAGAGGAGCAGCATTTTGTTATTCCTCTCCAAACAAAGAGAGGACTTGAGATAACCCACAATTGCTCCAGAGAGTTGCTTCTTGCGAGGAGACCACAAAACAGCAGTCTCCAGTGGGTTTAGAGTTCTGGGAGACCAGGAAAAAGCCATCTTTCTTAAACCATTGGACACTGGATCCACATATTTTCTTTTTAAATCACTCTTTGAAATGGCCTATTAACTAGTTTGTTGTTTTATTGTTGTTGTTGTGTATCTTGGATCCACAAATCTGATAGCTGAATTTCCTTCATTTCCTTTATAGTGAAAAGTAATTTAAATACAGGTTTGGCTCTCTGAAAGCTTTGAATTGTGTATAATGAAATTTCACCTAACCCAGGGATTCTTTCACACTTATCATGGGGAAATAAAAATCATCTTTATGAGTCACATGACTTAATCTTATTGTTGTAAAGTTTCCTGATTTCTAAATCTATTTAATTTAAAAGTGATTACAGGTTCAGGATATTTGAATATTTTCCCACGTTCATCCTTGGAAACCCCATTCATTCATATTTCAATCTTATACAATAATGATTAAAACACACACATACACACTGAGGAAACAGAACGAAACCAGGCCATTGCTGGCAAACCACGATACGGCTGATGTGACATTCTTTAGGCACCAGATCAACAATTACGTTGAATACGTGACATTCCACACATTCTCTTTCCCTAAAAAGAGCATACCGGTACTTCCTTGCCAGTTGTAAAAGAGCTCCGGAGAAGACCTTCAGAATTGCATGTAGGCAATGGACCTTAGGCAATGACATGAATTGATCACTCACTATCCACAAGGTAATCATGAAGCCCCCATGCATTGATTAACCAATGAGCTTCTGTAAAGTATTCCCAAATATCCAATGAGATGTAACTTGATGACCAATGGTATGTGTTATGCCGGGCTTCACGTTACAAGCCCCCAATTAAGTCCAAAGTGGAAATTCAAACACACACATTTGTAAAGTAAACAAAGTTGGTTTATCAAAAGTAAAATACTGTCCAAAACGCACTTTTAATCAGCCAAAGTGTTCTCCCATACACCACAAGCCTTGAATGCTGTGAAAAACATAAAACAAAACCAAAGCAGATAAAAGGCAGCTGTGAAGACGTCACAGCCACCCCCTTCAAGAGTTCTCATGCTGAAACTTAACTGTGAATTGTTCCACAAGGTCCTTGAAAATCCTGAAGCAGTTCACAAAAGTCTTTGTAAATTCCGAAGCAAAACCACAAGTCTCTCTCTCATAAAACGGATAAACTCCCATGCTGAGAGACAACAATGCTGGCAATTTATCAGCAGCCCCATTAATTGCCCCAGCCACAGGTATTCTCCCTTATTTCCTATAATGCTTGTTCCTTCCTTGACATCAACCTACATCTGCGAACATCTATGAATGCCTCCCCTTCTGAATCTACCGATGATAATGATGATGAAGATTCACTAATGGGGTAATTAGCTAATGGGCTGCTTGTACTTTCCTCCTCATCCGATGCTGCTTCACTCCCAGAAGCTTCCCCTGATACAGACGCTTCACTGTCGGAAGCTGTTGGCAGTAAAAACGGCCTCTGATAATGTGAGGATTCTCCCACGTCAACCCCCACAGTCCTTGGAGCAGGAGCTGGCCCAGAGCCAACCACAACAGGTATGTAACTTGAGCACAATAAAAAGGGGTGCTAGGCTTTGTCCTGGAGTGCCTATCATGAAATCCTGCCTCCAGACTCTTCATTGACAACACACACCTACAGTGTATATGTATAGATAATCACCATCTATCCTGATTTTATTATTTTTACAAATAACTCAAGGTGGAGAACATATCCAACAACCCTTCGTCCTTCTATTTTACTTGTGTAGTGGGTCGAGCTAAGAGAGAGTGACAGTCCCAAAGTCACCCAGATGGCTTTCATAGCTGAAGTGGACATCCTTCTTTGTTGCCCCTTTCATGCAAGAATTCCTCAACAAACATCATTGACTTATGTTGTTTGGGGACCAGTTTTTATTGCATGGCTTTTTAATTGCCTGCTCTCGGGAATAAACAAATAAGGTCCCATGGAACTTGGGAGGTGGAACTCATACCTAGGTCTCCTGCAGCTGTGCAATGACAAATTGGGAAGAAAGACGACCAGCATTTTGTTATTCCTCTCCAAACAAGGAGAGGATTTGAGATAACCCACAATTCTATTTTCCCCCAGAATTGAAATATTATTATCTATCACATAAATGATGTTACACATAAGATCGATTTTATAGTTTTGAATTGTACCTATACAGTAACCCACTGGCCTAAATATTAGGTTATATAAATATTACAATGGTCTTTATTTCTAGTCACTCTGCTTTGTTTAAAAGATCTCTAATCTCTAGAGATATACATGTAATGACACTATTAATACCCCCTTGTTCTATTGTTTCTATTGCTTCTGTGCCAGGCTGCTGACTGACAAACAGCTGACCAATACATCAGGGACCCAACTCCATACTCACTCCCAACTCTCCAGTATATAAGTCTAAGCACTATTGCTACAATCATTCAAAGTTACAAACGGCACTGACAAACATATGACTGTTTTTTACACGTACAACCTAGCAACATCCCCATGGTCACATGTTCAAATTTCTGCTGTTTGGCAGCTGGCATGTATTTATGAGGGTTGCAGTGTCTTGGGATCACATGGTCACCTTTTGTGACCTTCTGATAAGCAAAGTCAATGGGGAAGCCACATTCACTTAACAATTGTGTTACTAACTTTTTGACAACAGTGATTGGCTTAACAAGTATGTCAAGAAAGATAGCAAAATGGGGCAAAGCTCGCTTAACAACATCTTGCTTAGCAATAGAAATTGTGTTCATAAGTCCAGGATTACCAATACATGCACTGGTCAATTCATTAAAGTTGTATGCAATACAACTGCATGTTACTAAGTGGGTCCCTTTTTGAGCATGCTTTCTTTGAGGGCACAAAATGCTTCTGCATCTTTGCATTAGGAAGGATTTAGTTAGGAGCCCATTGGATGAAGATGATTGCTACCCCTGCTCTTTCCAATATATCTTCTTCTCAGTTCTGATTACTGAGGCTTTCAGGAGTATTAACACTGTTCAACTTTCAATTTCCAAAATAAAGATGTTACTTTGATTTATAATGATGGCTGCTAGATTGAAGGGCAGCATATATTAGGCGACGATAATGCACTAGTCTGATTGTGAAATGTATTTTTGAAGTATCTGCATTTGGACAGATGCATTTAAAATTTTTAAAAAGAAACTTCGAGTCTAAATAATTTCTTTTTTTTAACTTAGAGAGCTTATTTTTTAACCGTTAAACTTTTGCTTGTATTCAATCAGCTTTCCTTTTCTTTCACCCATCATCTATTTCAATTTTTATTGTTTTGCATGTTTGTATTGGTGTAAAGCTGGGTTTTTATGATTGCTGGAAATGCAGTTTCCTAAGAGCCATAGAAAGTTTTGGTTTTCTAATCCAAGGATACAAAAGGGAGGTCCAATTTCAAAAATTCCCCCTTCCAATTACTGCAGAAATTTCATTAGCGCACATCATTTAAATGGTGTTTCTGTTAAAAACATGATTTTACGTGAACATGTCAGGAAGGAATCCGGGTAAGGAATGAAAAAATGTAGCCCTTTCCTTTCTACCTGGTACAGGTTACTTAATATTGCTAAATTGTTAGATGAATATGCTCTCAGGACAAACTTGACACCTGATATTTTTTTTCATTCTCAGGGTAACCTAAAGTCAGAGTATTCCCTTAGCTGTCTCCGATCCAAGTACTAATTCAGTCTAAACCTATTTTAGTCTCTGAGCCCACAAACTCAGCCAGACACCAAATTATTAGGAAACAAAAGTTCTCGCTGAGCTATGCACACAATCAATTTGATAGTTAATACTAATTACTGATATCTCTTAGCTGTTCTGTTCTATAAATGGCTCTAAATTCTCCAAAATATATGGCTCAATACTTAATATGTACTAGAAACTGTTCCTTGTAGATAAAAAGTGGGTCAGGCTATGTCTACATCTGGGTCGTGCTTGGTTCACATGCTTTGCTCAAAATTATTTTCCATGTTGACTAATGCTAACTATCCTTGTTAATGTTCTACTCTGTATTATTATTATTATTTTTAAAAAGACACATTTGTGTTCTTTGAGGCTGATGACACTGATTTATCACACAGTGCAATCTGCATTCTAAAATTATTAGGTGGGACCTCTGATTTGGTTTTTTATTGTTAAGTAAAGGCTTTAAAAGAACCTGTGTCAGATTTTGGTGGGAACAAAGTGGGATCTTCCACCAAAATGAACTGTGAAGCTGACCTGGTTGATGCCATTTTGACTGCTTTAGTTTTGCCACACTGGAGCTGAGGGATATGGAGGGCAGTAATTGAGATACTGTACAAGAGAATCTGTAGCCACAACATATTTTCTCTTGGGAATCCAGGGCATTCTCACACCTGGTTGAAGGATGGTGGAGTGATGCTACTCGGTTGCCTGTCCGTACTGTGATTGAACCATGTGACTGATTGTTTTGAGAAAGGAGAAAAAGTTTTACTTCCAATTAGGTGAAAACCGCAGGAGACTTCAGAACAGTTTTCACCAGATATGTGCCATTTTGATAATTCCAATAAAAGTATTCTTTGAAGAATCTGCCTGCCTCGGAGTCTTGCTGGCTATGGATTTATTACTTGGAACCCTAACATGAACTTTGCTGAATTACAGATGAGTAGCAATGAAGAACCTGAGAAAAATGAGAAAAAATTTGAAAAATGAGAAAATGAGAAAAAAAATTTAGTGGAAAAGCTGCTTCAAGATGGAGCACACATTTGGAAATCCAGTGTTAAAAGAAAAGGTGGTACTAGGGTAGCTGACCTTTTAGCAAAAGTATACCGTATATTAGGAGCACCTCAGTTTAAAAAACAATGTTTAGGGGTATTGGTAGTAAACTCTGTATATGAAGGAAAAGTACTGAATGTTAGGAATATGATTTTCCAATCTCTTTTTAAATCATTTTTAAATAGTTATTATAGAATAGAATAATTAGCATATTCCTAAAAAAAATGAGATATAGCAAATTAAGACTGATTCATATATTCTTACATTAAGATACTGTATAAGAAAACGAGCATTATCCTTTGGAAATGTCCATTTAATATCTTTGCCATGAATCTCATAATTTAACAGCTTTATGCTAGCACTAATATTTTAAAAATAGAGGTTTTAAGTGAATCCACAGGAGCCTACCACCACTCTGCCAAGAATTATAATTGGTCACCTATTTTTTTCGCCCCAGCATGCTGATATACAAACAGAATTATACACATAGTGTGACTGGTAGCATTCGGCTTATTATCTTGTGGCCTTTCTAAAAACAGCTTGAGGTCAAGACTTTCTGAGCCTTGGAGAACCTCCTGGCGAAAGCCTTGAAAGCGATGCCATTTCACAAAAAAGACTGGTTGACAAAGTTGTTAGTAGGGGTCTTTACCACAGGGGGACCTTGTGACAATAGGGATTTTAAAAAGAAAGACTCAATGTCTAAGGTGGTAATTAGAGTAAGAGATAATACTGCCGTCCTATATTCACAATCATTCTCATGATAGGGGCATCATGAGAATATTAAGCTGATCAAGAACGAAATAAGAAGCAGCAGCCCTGAAAAGGGGTAATTCAGAAAGTCGCCAAAATTCACCCTTCTGCAATAAGTAATAGAATAGCTGTACTAATAGAAGTAGTACTACTACTACTACTACTAGTAGTAGTAGTAGCAGCAGCAGCAATAATTCTAGGAGGAGGAGTAACAGCCGTAACTGGACTATTGTGGGTAGAACAAAAAGCAAAGGGTGGAAACTAAACAAGGAGAGAATCAACTTAGAACTAAGGAGAAATTTCCTGACAGTTAGAACAATTAATCAGTGGAACAATCTGCCTCTTAAAATTGTGAATGCTCCAATACTGGAAGTTTTTAAGAAAATGTGGATAACCATTTGTCTGAAGTAGTGTAGGGTCTCCTGCCTAAGCAGGGGGTTGGTTTAGAAGACTTCCAAGGTCCCTTCCATCATCATCATCATCATCATCATCATCATCATCATCATCTAATTATTATTATTATTATTATTATTATTATTATTATTATTATTAATTACATCTACAAGGAAAGAGGGAAGATTTTCCAGACTGTGTAAGCTGAATCTGATCCAGATCATGTACAAACTTTCCTTAGGGATGTTGCTTACATAGGAAGGTGAAACACAAGAAAAGATACTTTTCCCTACCTTTGCCTATAGATCCAGGCCCCATCTGACATTGTTTTGAGGTTTCTCCTACCTCTTATTTATCAAAATCAGAAGACAACAAAACATTCTTGGTTTTGGTGAGCTCTGAAAACTGAAAGTCTCAGCCCTCTCCAGCAATATTCCACAAAGCCAGAAAATGGATAGGTATTATGCTATACAAGCAACCTTGCCACTTAAGAGAAGTAGCTTGGGGGAGTAGGGAACAAGCATTGGAGGGACACATATCGTTGCATATTCTTGAAGAGAGTAGTATCCATTTAGAAAGGACAAGGCTGCTTCTGCATCTTGCTTTTCCCTTGAGTAGTTGAGGCCAATTGAGCCGCCACGAGTCCTCGGAGAGGGGCGGCATATAAATCCAAATCAATCAATCAATCAATCAATCAATCAATCAATCAATCAATCAATCAATCAAACAACCAACCAACCAACCAACCAAACAAACAAACAAACAAAAAAATACATTTGTTACACCCCAAGTGTTTTAATACAGAATTCTTTATCATGGATAGGCACCAATGGAGACTTGAACCTGAATCTCTCTTGTCAACATCCAACTCACAGACATTCTTACGCAGACACACAGAGGTCACACAGAATAAAAACATAGAAGATTGACGGCAGAAAAAGACCTCATGGTCCATCTAGTCTGCCCTTATACTATTTCCTGTATTTTGTCTTAGGATGGATAACGGCACACATGAATACTCTACATTGTTGGTGTGGGAGAAAAAAAATGTTTTGTGCATATCCTGGTTTGTGGCACTGATACAAAATGGGAAACTAGGACTTGCTGGAAGTCAGACAATTCCGTTCTCTTCCTTCTACTTGCAAACAAAGTGACGAACAATCATGCTTTGGGATTATGTCTGAACTGAGATGAAGCACGTGGCATGTACATATGGGATGACACATACATTAAAAGCAAGCGAGTTCCGTGCTTTGTTTGGCTTACCTCATCCGAGCCAGATCCAAAGATCAGCAGGTCAAAAGGTATTGCGGCAACCATGTCAATTAGGAACCAGCCTTTGAAGTAGTGAATTGCTATTCTCGCTGGGTCACTTACCACTTCTTCATTCTGGTTGACATATGTCGTTCGGAAGTTTATGAGAATGTCAATGATAAACATAATATCCACAATTAAGTCTACCATGTTCAAAGGGTTGCAGGAATAGCCACACACCCGCCTCTTCTGTTCTTCGCTGTCATTGAGAAGGAAGGCTGCCGAGTAAGGGGTGAAGATGGCAGTGTAGATCACAAGCAGCAAAATGAGCCAATCCCAGACTGCTTTGAAAGGGCTGTAGTGCAATATCGTAAACTTGTTGATGCGAGGTGTTTGGAGCTTGTATTCTGGCAGAACATCAGCTCCCAAAGATAGGACCTTGGGAAGTAAAAGAACAAAAAAACCAAACCATATAGTGAGTAAGGTAGAAATGGAACAAACAAACTATCAAACAAATACATTTATATATCTATCTATCTATCTGTCTGTCTGTCTGTCTGTCTGTCCGTCCGTCCGTCCGTCCGTCCATCCATGTATCTATCTATCTATCTATCTATCTATCTATCTGTCTGTCTGTCTGTCTGTCTGTCCGTCCGTCCGTCCGTCCGTCCGTCCATCCATCCATCTATCGGAATTTGTCAAACAGAAATGAGAACAAGAATAAGATAATAAAAATACAATGATAGGCACGTTAGTACACTTATGCACACACCCTCTACTGACCACTTAAGTTTGAAGTAAGGTCCACGGAAGTGAATTTGTGACTGAAACTGTGAAAATGTGTAGCTGAGATAACTGAATCAGGTAAGGCATTTCAGACTTTGACAACTCTATTACAGAAATCATATTTTTTACGTCAGGTTTAGAAGGATTGACACTGAGTTTAAAGAGGCTGTTCGCACATGTATTATTGTGATTAAAACAGAAAAAGTCATTTATACCTATATACTATCTATAATTTTGTATACAATTCCTAAGTCTGACCGCAAGTTATCCAAACTGATAGCTTATTTCTGAACAAGGTTTCTGAAAAGGCAATGCAAGAGAATTGTGCTGAATTTAGAATGGGTGAGTCGACCTTTAAAAAACTACAGGTAGTAATGAACTTACAACAGGTCATTTAGTGACCATGAAAAATGTGACTTATGACCATTTTTCACAGTTACAACCTTTATAGCATCCTCATGATCATGTGATCAATATTCAGATACTTGGCAGCTTGTTCAAATTTTTTAAATTGCTGTTGTAATTTTATATTGTTGTAAGCTGCCCTGAGTCATTTGGGATTGGGCGGCATAGAAGTCTGTCTGTCTGTCTAAATAAATAAATAAATAAGAGAATGACTAGGTGACGTGCACAGCCATCTTAAAAAAAGAATAAAAAGATACAGCACTTAGTGATAGTCATAGACTACTAAATAAGCAATCAAAATCATACTAGGAAACTAAATAAAACAATATAAATTGTAAAGATACAAGCAACAAGGTTATAGGTTGCTGACCAATTTCCGGTCACAATTCAAAGTGTTGGTTATGACCTATAAAGCCCTTCATGGCATCGGACCAGAATATCTCCGGGACCGCCTTCTGCCGCACGAATCCCAGCAACCAGTTAGGTCCCACAGAGTTGGCCTTCTCTGGATCCCGTCAACTAAACAATGTCGTTTGGCGGGACCCAGGAGAAGAGGCTTCTCTGTGGCGGCCCCGACCCTCTGGAACCAGCTCCCCCCAGATATCAGAGTTGCCCCCACCCTCCTTGCCTTTCGCAAGCTCCTTAAAACCCACCTCTCTTGTCAGGCATGGGGGAATTGAGATTTTCCCTTCCCCCTAGGCTTATAGAATTTATACATGGTATGCTTGTATGTATGATTGGTTCTTAAATTGGGTTTTTTTAGATTATTTTTAATATTAGATTTGTTCACATTGTCTTTTTTATTGTTGTTAGCAGCCCCGAGTCTTCGGAGAGGGGCGGCATACAAATCTAATAAATACAAATACAAATAAGAAGAAGGTGATAGGTAATAGGAAGGATGAGAAGAAGACTAGTTATACGGTCTGAATAAATAGTTTGATAGTGTTGTGGGAATTAGTTGTTAAACAGAGTGATGCACGTGGGGAAAAAAATGTCCTTGCGTCTAGCTGTTCTGGGTAGATGTTTGATGGCATGACTGTGGATATCTTGGGTGGAACAAGCTAGCATGTGAGATATTGGGAACAGGACTAATCAGTAGAGTCCCACTTCCTGTTCACAGTTAATTCAATGGCTTGGTCTACATATAGCAGTAATAATAATACAGTATTTTGTTCTGGCATATTGACCAATCAGAATGGTTTGGTTCATAAACTATACTTTATACCCTGATGAAAACTGCATGCTCCTTTTCATTATATTATATTAAGCCACACAAAATTGGGTGCATTTTATGAATAGATAGGCTAGACCAGTACAAGATGTTTTAATATCGGAGGCAAGGACAAGATAGTGTTCTTCTTCAGGGTCAAACATTTCAGATGCCCCCCTCCCCCAGACTACCCTGACATGTTAGCCATCAGTTAAAATGTGAGTGACTACCTTTGAGGGGAAGCAGGCCTGGTTAGAAGCTGGGGCTCGTGCATAGAAGAAGACTATGGCAATCAAGACCAGGAGTATTATGAGCTCTTCAAGCCGCAAGAATCTGAATGACTATTAGAGAATTAAGACTGCACTGTATCTCTGCCATCTAGTGGTCACTCTCAATGCGTTCTGTTTGCAAGGCTGGCCTACTTCCACCTGTTGCTGAGCCTTCACCCAACCTGCCACTTCCAAACGCCTGAATCCCCACCAGAATTACAAGAAACCGTGAACAGCACTTTAAAAAAAAAAAAGATGGAAGAACCAGCTGGGATCTCTGTGCCTGCAGGGTCAGAAGTGGCTACTCCTCCAGCCTCAACTATATTTATGTCACTGACCCATTCCATACACAGAAGCAGAGTATAGGAATTTAGAATCATTGAGCGAGATGGAATAATTTAGAATGCCAAACCTAATCATTTGTCCACTGAAGCAACTGAAATCAAAAGAATTAGTCCTGACAGATCAGAAGAATCTATTTGGAAGTACGGGGGTAGTGGTTGTATCAGTTGCTTTGAATGGTTGCTAAACAACCAGACACAAGTCAAGGACTGCCTGTGTTTTATGTAAATATCACAAACAAAAGTGTCATGTTCAGGTGTTTGCAAAAAGGCTCCAAAGACTCATTTTCTTTTGCTTATCTTTAAATGATATCATCTTGTTTTGGATAATTGCTTCTATATACTTTTTTTTAAAACCATCTTTATATTTAAGTAACCCTCCCTCTCCCCCCTCCCCCCAAAAACATTCACGTTACAGTGGATTTGCTGGGAAATTATAATCAGGGCACCTAAATACTGTGTTTCCCTGTGTTAAATTTTTTTGAATCCTGAAATAAGCGCTTGGCGTTATTGCCGTGCACTCAGAACCTCTATTGGGCTTATTATCAGAGGATGTCTTATTTTGGGGAAAACAGGGTACTATGGATACATTTTATTAAAAGCAGATTTTACAAAGATTTTTTAAAAAATTAAAGAAGCATAGAAGAAACAGAAAAAGATCACAAAAGGGTCAAAAGAAAAAAAGAGCGAAGAATAGTAAAATAGCAGGAACAAGAAAGATAACTAAAGAAGTGACTTCCGATCTTTGCAGCAGTTTCAAACATAGTTACCATTTCCATCCTCCCATATATTGTAGCTACCTTCTTCCCATAAATAAACCTTTATAATCAATACATCCCAAAATCAGCAATTCAATTTGGTCTTTTTTCAGCAAAAAAAGGTCTATAAAGGGAGTTAATGTGCCTAAATACTACATAGAAGGTACATACATTGAGAGTAGTGCAGGATAGCTTCCCATTATAGGAAAAACAGGGGGAAATGGACCAGTTAAAACAAAAGAAGATAGAAAGATACACATGTGCTCATTTGAAAAATTTAATTAAAAGCAGAATTCATTTTGTGATAGGAGGCTAGATTGTATTGTCCTTCCTGCTTTGACACTGTTTTAAAGGTCCTGAAGACCTGGTTTTATCAACAGACCTGGGCTCTAGAGTGGGATGGAGTCCATCAAATGGCCTCTTTGATTGATTGTTGTCACTAGGGAGTAGAGTTTGGGTTATTGTTATTCTAAATTGCATTAATAGAGGGATACAATCTAGGACTAGGGTGTTACTAATACCACTCTATAAAGCCTTATTTAGACCACACCTCGAGTACTGCATCCAGTTTTGGTCACCAAACTACAAAAAAAAAAAAAGACATTGAAACTCTAGAGAAAGTGCAGAAGAGAACAACCAGGATGATTAGGGGACTAGAGACTATAACATAGGAAGAGCGGTTGCAGGAACTGGGCATGGCTAGTCTGCTGAACAAGAGGACCAGGGGAGACATGATAGCAGTGTTTCAATACTGTACTTGGGCGGCTGCCACAGAGAGGAGGGAGTCAGACTATTTTCCAAGGCAGCAGAAGACCAGACAAGGAACAAAGGATGGAAGCTGACCAAGGAGACATTCGAACTTGGAAATAAGGAGGAACTTTCTGATGGTGAGAGCAATAAACCAGTGAAACAGCTTGCCTGCGGGGGTTGTAGGAGTGCCAATACTTATTTATTTATTTCATTTTATTTATTTATTTTGTCCAATACATAATACACATTGAAGAGAATAGATATGTAGTAATATAACTAAAGAAACTAATAGAAGAAAAGATATAAAAGTATAGGTGAACAAATTTGAAAGGAAGAAAAGATAAATGAGATAAGGAGAGACAATTGGACAGGGGACGGAAGGCACACTGGTGCACTTATGCACGCCCCTTACTTGAGGCTTTCAAGAGGAGATTGGACAGCCACTTGTCTGAAATGGTATAGGGAATCCTGCTTGAGCAGGTGGTTGGACTAAATGATCTACAAGGTCCCTTCCAACTCTAATAATCTAATCTAATCTAATCATTTTTATTGTTTGTATATTTTATTTTCTCTCTCTCTCTCTTTCTTAACCACCCTGTAATCCCTTGCATTGGAGTAGAGTTGGGGTGACTCAATGGAGCTGAGTGTTTACTGTGTGGATGGCCCTTCCTGATGCCTATGCGGAGGTCGCAGCAGAAAATAACTGAGAGAAATATCTGCAGCCACCTAGGAATGAACTCATGGCCTCCTGATTGTGAGGCGAGAGCTCCACCTCTAGCCCCAGCACTGCTCGTTTTAATATTTTGTATATTGGGTTTTTATTTTTATAAGATTCCTAGAGTCACTAGGAGTGTGGCCATATAAATGTACTCAAATATATAAATAATAAGGACAGCGATCAAATGAGCCCTGTACCTCCCCAATCTACTGCAGCTTCAAGGTCCTTACACAGCATTCTTCTCTCTTCTGGCGTTTTAAAGACTTTGTTCAGGGCAGCAGCACTAGGCCAAACCCTTGACAAAAGGGCTTTTAATGAGTGTGGATTAGGTCCAAATAAAGAAACTCTTTTTTAAAATTTGAAATAATAATAATAATAACAACAACAACACAGCAACAACAACTTATTAGATTTGTATGCCGCCCCTCTCCGAAGACTCACATGCTTGCAAAGGACAGGTTTTGTTTCAGTAAATCCATGTTTTGTTGTGGAATAATGTGCAATGAGGCTACACTGAAAACAGCATCCCAACCTTGCTTGATGGCCCACAAGAGATCTTTCTTCAGGTCAGAGGTAAGAAGGCTTCTAATAGTTTCAGGCTGACCAACTCACCACTGATATTCCCACCTTAGTCAAAGATGCCATGGAGCGTGAACAAAAACGTCAAAATGCAATCTTTTTCGGTCCAGAAGAAAACGATCAATCTGACATAGCAAAGGTATGAAACAGCATCCACAACCATCATCCACAAATCATTGCCCCTGAAGATATCATAGACGTTTCCAGAGATGGTCCTAAGCACAGGAATACTCATATCAAATGATCTAAGTGTCAAAGCCCACTGGAACAACATTGCCAAAAAGGCTTCAAGAGTTGTTAACCTAATCCTATGTAGCTTCTGCTCTGGTAATATCACACTACTAACCAGAGCATACAAAACTTTTGCCAGACCAATCCTTGAATACAGCTCATCTGTCTGAACCCACATCACAGTTTGGACATAAACATTCTAGAAAACAACCAGAGGTACTTTACTAGATGAGCCCTCCACTCCTCCACTTGCAACAGTATTACCCTATGCAATTATGCTTATAATCCTAGGTTTAGAAAACTTAGAACTAAATCACTTTAAACGCAACCTAAGCATAGCCCATAAAATCATCTGCTATAATGTCCTTTCCGTCAGAGACTACTTCAGCTTCAACCACAACACATGAGCACACAACATTTACAAACTTAAAGGAAACTGCTCTAAACTTGACTGCAGACTTTAGTAACCGAGTAATTGATTGACCTCTCCCGATTCCTTGGAGGTCAGTAAGGGGCGTGCATAAGTGCACCAGAGTGCCTTCCATCCCCTGGTCTAATGTTTCTCTTTTCCTAGCATCATGTATATAAATATTATTATATATCTGTCTACCACCAGGTAGGTACTTGACAAAACAAATTAAATAAAAATAAATAAATGATATTGGGTGACTAAGAGCTGCAGAAGATAGGCTGATGATGCAAAATGGAAAGACCTTTCCATGGATAGACCAGGCTTCCCCCCCCACTTGATCCCCCCCCAATTTTATAGATATGTTAAACCTATTTTATTGCTTACAGTCCACTTTTAAATATTTTAGTCTCTTCCAAAATCTACTATTTTCAGCCATTGTGATTGTATCTGGCTTCTTGCAGAAAGGTACTGAAGGATTTCAGCTTCAGAATGGGTTTTCTAGAAATGGAGGAGTTAAAAAAAAGGAAAAAAATGGCACCATAATTTCTTTTAATAAAAAGATATTCTTTAAGCTGAAAAGCAGGTTGATCTTCTGCTGTCATTTTTGTTAAAGGTGGAGAGTCCTTTGAATTGAACTCAACTCCTGGTGATTTTCATTTCTTGGCCACAATACAGAAGTTTTTCAATTGCCGCCTCCTGAAATGTTTTTGTGATTTTTCAATCTAGCCTGATTCATTTTTAGTCTCCATCCAAGCAGTAACCATGCACACCACTGGTTGGCTTTTAAGTCCAGGTAGAGCTACTTCCTGCTGCCTCATGCTGAGCTTACCATTTTCATTAGTGCCTGCTTTCTTTCAATCATCTGATTGTCTTATACAAATCAAGAGAAGCCATAATTATTTTCTACTTTGCTTCCACTAAAATCATAAAGAGTCCTTAGACAGGCCTTTTTTTATTTTTCTGCCAAAAGAACATGATTAATAGCTGCACTCCTTCTATCTCCTGCAGGAAAGCCTGATGTGCAAATTCAATTGCTAAATGTATAACAAATTCAGGTGCATAAGTGAAAATTAAGCTAACAGTTACCTCCAAATACACACACACACACAGTGATTGAGAGAGGGGAGAACTTTAAGATTATATTAACTTTCAGAACAGCAACAAAGAAAATAAATTTGATCTTCCCTGAACTCCAGCCTTTTCCAATACAAAACATTTGAATTTATATAGAGAGAATGGTTAACTGCAAAATATGCCCAACAGTATTTTAGCAATAGCCACCCCCAGTCCGGTTTAGCTGCATTTGCACACAAAATCTGTTGTAAATTATGTTTCCAAAATTTACAACAGATTTTGTACAGATTTTGGAACAAAATAGTTCCAGCTATGCCGAAAATACCAAAATATCCATTACAGTAACAATGGCTATATTTAAGATATTTAATTTCTTATAGATTCAACTAATGAATCTGCCAACAAGATAGCAGCCCTCTCTAAGCAGTTTACAGAGTCAGCCTATTGCCCCCAACAATCTTGGCCCTCATTTTTACCCGCTTTGGAAGGATGGAAGGCTGAGTCAACCTTGAGCTGGTGAGAATTGAACTGGCAAATTGCAGGCAGCCTGGAGTCAGCAGAAGTAGCCTGCAGGATTGCACTCTAAACATTGTGCCACTGTGGCTCATACAAACTTACAGATATAATAATAATAATAATAATAATAATAATAATAATAATAATAATAATTATTATTATTATTATTATTATTTATTGGATTTGTATGCTGCCCCTCTCCGTAAATATGCAATCTGAAAAAAAACGCCATGCATTCAAATACATACCTCTCTTGTTAACTTTTAAAAAGAACGATATTCTAATGAATTAAAGGAAAATGGATGACTAGAATACCACTAATTTAGACTCCCATGAGACAGTTTCAATCCCACCAAATAAAAGTACATTTCACATCTGTAATAATAGGTAGAGATACGGAATGGGGGACTTGGATTAAATTACATATGGCTATTAAATTAGTCATGGCTAACCTGCCTCAAAATGATTTTAATAGAATTACAGCCTGGAGAATTAATCTGGATCCAACCAATATTTTGAAGTAATTTCCATAAGCTTTAATTCAGCTTCCAAAAACAATGCTTACATACATTTTGGCAGAATATAACCATGTGTTTCAATCAAAGGAGTTCATACTTTTCATTTCTCTACTTGTCCCCAAATCAAGGTTGGGATATATCAAACAGCAGAATCAATTAGTTTGTATGTATTAAATGAACAGCCTTTAGCTACTTCAGAGACGATATGGTCCAAAGGAGAGGACACATTCTGGTCAATCTGACTAAAAGCGCACATCCTTTTTTCATCTTCCTTCCCACAATGAACAATACTGTCAGGCTTAAGGAATCAGGACCATTCATAAAGTTGAAACATAGATGGTTTATTAGTCAACCAACACTACTAAATGGGCACTAGATAAGGGTCAATTGAATTTGGACTTAGATCTCTTATGGCAATGCAAGGACTCTAAACTGATGACAAGTTTAACTCTGCCATCAACCCCCACCCTGAGCTGTATCTGTTATTCTATAAATACCTATGTTTATCATCTGGGACTCTGGAGATATTCCTTAAGTTTAGAATACTATATACCAATTCTAAGATGTTGCCTTGGAGAGTATAATCATTGCTTTAGTTTAGCTTACTTTTTTTTTTGCTAGTTTACTTTACTAGTTACCATATGTCCAAACAGCTATCGGAAGAGACCTGCTCTTCATTCTAATTACGTTATAAATTCCTGTTCTAATGGATATTTGTGGAATGTATTAAAAGCATTATTTAAAAAGCTCATTCAAATTTAGGACTGAGTTCCAGCATTATTAGAGATGTACTATTATAATTACTGGGATCTCAAACACCCTCTTATTATCTCAATATAAAAAACAAATGTTCAAAGAAATCTCATATTCGTATTTTTTGGAAGAGATTAAAGAGCATGTCAATAGCACAATACTCTTTACATGAAATTCCTTTGGGTCAAGAAACAGTAGGACATAAACTGATACTCAAGGCCTGCGAGCCAGATTCTTAGTAGTGGAGTTAATTAGCTAGTAGCTAGTATAACCCTTTGGGAGGTGGGGGATGAGCAGTGGCAAAGCTGTAGGAGAAAAGACTCTCATTATTGATCAGGTAATGTTCTCAGCTTCCCAATTAAACTGCTATTTTCTAGTGAAAAAGACATTTAAGGTTTTCCCTGTAATTGCATGGGGCTAAGTTTTCAAATTGGAGCACTAGGTAATGGAGAATGATGTAAAGCCAAAGACATGAGCAGCAAGCAATGTGTTTTCCCAACGCACTTTGCTTGGAGCAAAGAGACTTTTGCAGATCTCTGGAACAGTCTTTTCGTTGAGAAATCAATCACATACATTACTGGGGAAGCTTTTATTTTGTTAATTAGTTAGCCTGTTGAACTTCCACAGCTATCAAATAAGAAAAAAAAGAGTCAAGATGGAGTTAGATGAAAATTCAGTGAAAACACCAGATTGAACCACATGAGAAAATTCGTAAAATGTTCAGCAAGAACATCTTGGGCCTAGGCCATTGATGGCAAACCTATGCCACTAGTGGGACGCGGACCCATATCTGAGGGCACGTGTCAACTCTAGTGTGCTTGTGTACCCTGGCCAGCTGATTTTTGGCCTTCTGGAGGGTGGGGGGAGGTTGTTTTAACCCATTGGGCTGTTTTTTTGTCCTCCCCAGGTTTCAGGAAAGCCTGTGGATGGTGAAAAATGGCCTAATAGGGCAACCGGAAGTTTGGAAATGAGAGGGCAGTGTGGGGGGAGTTGTGTGTGCTTGCACGAGGGGAGACTATTGCATTATGGGTGTGGGCACACACCATTGCGACATCACGCATGTGCACACCCTTTTGGCACCTGAGCAAAAAAAGATTCATCATCACTGCTTTAGGCGCCCTTGAAAGCCAGCGGCTTTCTAAAGTGGAATATGGATAGGACTTTTAATAGCTATGATGGAAGCATTATCACTTAAATTCTTATTTATCTCACTGCTCTTGGTGCCTATGTATGCAGTCATTTGCAATATTTATGCTGCTGGAATTGACACAGAAAATGAAATGGGAGGATTATGACAGATTGATCATAGTCCTGGCAGCTAAGTACGGGCCACCCCTCAAAAATATAGCATCTTTCCTATGGCCCAAATTGTGAATCAATGTTGTACAGCATGATTTACATGCAGCAGGCTATGGTTTAGCATTTCCTATTCCTTTTGAAAGGAATAGGAAAGGAAAGGAATTATAATCTTTCTTATTGGCAGCCAAAAAGCAGCTGGACATTGCTGGAGTTTATTTATTTTTATTTTATTTATTTATTCATTTGTCCAATACATAAATACATAGGAAGAAAAATAGACATGTAGTAATATATATAAGGGTAAAGGTGAACTTAGAGGAGAGGATATATGAAAGGAAGAGAATATATATGATAAGTGAGAGAAAGGAAAGACAATTGGACAGGGGACGAAAGGCACACTGGTGCACTTATGTACGCCCCTTACTGGCCTCTTAGGAACCTGGAGAGGTCAATCGTGGAGAGTCTAAGGGAGAAATGTTGGGGGTTAGGGGTTGAGACTATTGAGTATTGCTACGTTAGTCATCCATGTGAAGTTTGCTACCTTAGTCATCCATGTGAAGAACTTGTGGGTGTGGGACAGGAGAATCAACTGCAACTTGGAAGTAGAAATCCTGGGGAAATCAGATCCGGGTTTAAAGAATAAATTGTTTAAAGAAAATAGGCGTTGATCGCTTACCTGAACGCCTCTTCTCGTACGGTGAGTGGGTACAGCAGTCACATGGGTTGCTCCTGTCCAATCCGGTGGGACTGAGCCTAGTATTAAAAAAGCCTGCTGGATCCGCCCCTTCCCCAGAATTCGCGAATCCGTAGACTAGGCTCAGTTGTGAAGCTCAAAGGTGTTCATCTCTCATGTGTTAGTAGAAGGTAGAAAGAAAGTGATAGAGGTGACAGACACCACACATAGGGAGGGAGGTGACTGCTGTACCCACTCACCGTACGAGAAGAGGCGTTCAGGTAAGCGATCAACGCCTATTCTCCGTACTAAAGGAGTGGGTCCAGCAGTCACATGGGACATACCCAAGAGATAGGTCCCTAGGGCGGGGTTAGAGTGCCCTTGTGAGAAATAACGGATTGGAGTACCCTTCTGCCGAAGGCAGCATCCGCTGAGGCGTACGTATCTATTTTGTAGTGTCTGATGAAGGAATTTGGCGAGGCCCAAGTGGCTGCTTTGCAGACTTCTTCCAACGGAGCTTGAGTTGCCCAAGCGGCAGATGTGGCAGCACTTCTGGTAGAGTGCGCGGTGACATTCCTTGGAATAGGAAGGGAGGCTGACTCATAAGCTTTTGCAATGGTGCCTCTGATCCAACGGCCTATTACTGATGATGATGCTTTAGCTCCCAGGGATCTGGGATGGTAGGCCACGAAGAGTGTCTCCGACCTTCGAAAGGGTCTTGTGCGTTGGATATAAATCTTTAGCGCTCTTGTGAGATCCAGAGTGTGCCATCTAATTGCCAAGGGATGCTCTCGTTGGAGACAGAAGGAAGGTAAGACAATATCCTGGGATCTGTGGAACATGGAACTAACCTTGGGTAGAAAGGTGGGATCCAGTCGCAGAACCACTTTGTCCTGATGGAACTGACAGAGGTCCTGTCTAATAGAAAGGGCTGCCAACTCAGAGATGCGTCGGGCGGATGTAATCGCCACTAGGAATGCTACCTTGAAAGATAGGTACCTGAGGGATGCAGATTTCAGGGGTTCGTAGGGTGCCTGAGTAAGGGAGTGTAGAACCCGTGGCAAGTCCCAGGAAGGATATCTGTGGACCTTAGAAGGCCTGATGTTGGCCACTCCTCTGAGAAATTCTTGAACTTCCGGAAAGGAGCGGAGAGGCTGCCTGCGAGGCCCCGCCAAGACAGAAGAGATAGCGGCTAATTGGCGACGGATGGTGCTGGTGGAGAGACCTTGGTGGAAACCCTTCATGAGGAAGGCAATTATCCTGTGGATGGGAAGACACAGGGGAGATAAGCCCTCCTGAGAGCACCACTGGTGGAATTTGGACCACGTGTGGTCGTATATCCGGTTGGTAGACCCTCTTCTAGATTTAAGGATGACTTCCACTGTGTCAGGGTCGTATCCTCGCAGGTCTAGGTCTCTCCTGATAATAGCCATGCGGTGAGGTGGAACCACTCCGGGTCTGGATGAAAGGAGGCTCCCTGCCGCAACATATCCTCCGAAACGGGGAGACGCCAGGGGGCCTGTACGGACAGCTTCTGAAGATCCGCGAACCATGGCCTGCGGGGCCAGTGGGGGGCGATCAGAATTACTTGGGCCCTCTCCAGAATAATTTTGTGGATCACGTCTGGAAGAATTGGAATTGGAGGAAAGGCGTACAGTAGCCCTGGAGGCCAAGAGATCCTGAGAGCATTGATCGCTTCCGCTCCCGGGGATGGAAACCTTGAGAAGAAGCGAGGGAGCTGGGCATTGTCTTTGGACGCAAATAGATCCAGCACTGGATGGCCGAATCTGAGGCAGATTTGGTGGAACAGTGCGTGATGGAGACTCCACTCTCCTGGATCTATGGTCGCTCGCGAGAGCCAGTCTGCTTGGACATTGAGGCTGCCCGAGATGTGGTCGGCTAGAAGCGACTGGAGATGTTTCTCCGCCCAAAGCCCTAATTTTAGGGCCTCCCTCATGAGAGCTTTGGATCTTGTGCCTCCCTGTCTGCAGATGTGACTCTTTGTGGCTATGTTGTCGGTAAGAATCAGCACATGCTGGTTGGAGATGTGAGGTTTGAAATGTTTTAGGGCTAAAGACACTGCTCTGAGTTCTAGCCAATTGATGGGCCTGGAAGCTTCCTCTGGTGACCACGTGCCCTGGGCTATTAGGCCTTGGGCATGGGCACCCCATCCGGATAGGCTGGCATCTGTGGTTACCACAAACTGGTCCGGGCACCTGAAGGGAGATCCCTTGTCTAGGGCTGGAGAAGTCCACCACTTGAGGGATCTGCGAACTGTCGGAGGGATGGCGATGCGACGAGTTGAGTTGCTGTGCCCCGATCTCTGGAATGGTAACAGAAGCCACTGTAGTTCCCTAGCGTGGAGACGAGCCCAGGGAACGATGCCAATGCATGACACCATCTTCCCCAGCAGGGAAGATAGGGTGGCAATGGAGGCAGATTGCTGAGATAGAATACGAGCAATGAGATCCAACATACTGTGTTTTCTCTCGGGAGAGAGAAAGACCTGGAATATTTCAGAGTTAATGATAGTTCCCAGATGTAGAATGGAAGTAGTTGGGATAAGGTGGCTCTTTTTGAAGTTAATAGAAAAACCATGGCTCTGAAGGACTGACATGGTGGAAGAGAGATCTGCAACCACTCCATCCCTAGAATCTCCATGAACTAAAATGTCATCTAGATAACATAAAATATGGATGGGCGTGGCCCGGATATGAGCCGCCAAGGAACCCAAGAGCTTGGTAAAGACTCTGGGAGCCGATGAGAGCCCAAATGGCATGGCCCTATACTGGAAATGTTTGCCTTGGAAGGCAAAACGTAAAAATTTCCGGTGGCCTTTGGCAATGGGGATATGAAGGTAGGCTTCCGTAAGATCCAGGGAAACCATGAAATCCCCAGGGTGCAGGGCGGCTAGGATGGAGGATAAGGAATGCATTTTAAATTTCCTATACCTAATGAATTGGTTCAATTTTTTGAGGTCCAGGATAGCTCTCCAGCCTCCAGAGGCCTTAGGGACCATGAAGAGGATGGAGTAAAAGCCTGAGCCTCTCTGGAGAGAGGGGACCGGTTGGATAGCTCTAATAGCTAACAAATGGGAGATAGCTTCCTCCATTCGGATACGAGATGAAGAGGAGCTGGGAGAGGGACAAGAAATAAAACGCTTAGGGGGGAGAGAAATGAACTCTAAGCGAAGGCCCTGTTCTACAGTGTCAATGACCCAGGGGTCCTGACAAGAACTGTGCCAAGCTGAGGAAAACCAGGCCAGTCGACCTCCAATAGGGAAGGAGGGGGACTCACCATCTGGACTTCTTGGAAGCTCTGGAAGAGGAGGATCCTCTCTGGTAACGGGAACCCCTGCCCCTAGAGTTTCTAGATTGGGTTCGGAAGCGAGGGGAATACTGACCTGGATTCCTTTGAAAGGCGAAGCCTTGATCCTGTTGACGGCCTGTGCGCTGAAAGGACTGCGGTTTAGGGGCCTTCTTAGTGGTAGGACCCAAGACCTTTTTCTTATCCGTGGTCTCTGTAAGGAGAGGGTCCAGGAGATCTCCGAAAAGGAGATTGCGCTTCAGAGGCCCCATGGCAAGTTGCCACTTCTGTCTTATTCCCGCTTGCCAAGGACGGAGCCATAGAAGTCTTCTGGCCGTAGTGGAGGCCGCTACTGACCTGGCTGCAAACCTGGAAGATTGGAGAGTAGCATCCGCTACGTATTGGGCAGCTGCGAAGATTTTATTGAAATCCTGTTGGCCTCGAAGGTCATCTGGAGGCAAGTGTTGTTGGAGCTGGCGAAGCCACAAGAGCATAGCTCTGGAGAAGAAAGATGCTGCAGCTGCACTCTTAATGGCCCATGCGTCTGCGAAGAAACCTCTCTTGAGCATTTGTTCAAGGCGCTTGTCTTCAGGACGGAGGACCTCCTCTGCTTCACCAGGCATGGCAGCAGCCGAGTGCAGGGTCTTAACTGGCTCATCTGGTTTAGGGCAGGTTAGCAGCTCCTCGTAAGAGGGAGAGAGCTTGTATAACTTCTTGTCCTTAGAAGTGGGGGTGAAGCCAGAGGTAGGGTGGTCCCACTGCTTAAGCAGGGCGTCCTTAAATAGTTTGGGCATAGGAATTACCTCATTGTCTTCCTGTTCGTCCATGAAATAAGGAAGATTTTCCTCCGGAGGGTCTGTGGAAGGAGTAGCCTGCTTTTCTTGTGCGGCTAGCCCCGTAGATGCTCTTGCCTTGAGAAGGAGAGATTTGAAGAGCTGCGATGGAAATATAGCAGCTGGGGCTGGGATCTTAATCTGAGATTCCTCATCTTCCGACAGACGTTGAAAAGGGTCATCATCCTCTTCTGCATCCATGTCCTCTTCATCAGAGGAATCAAAGTCCTCTATGACTGGGGCTCTGTAGGAAGAAGGAGAACCCACGGGACGGGAGGAACGAGGGAGAGGATGAGACAAGGAGGGAACATTGATAGCCGAGAGTTTAGCATCAATGGTTTTAGTCAAGACAGACAATATAGACTGAAACTCCGGAGACAAGGTAGAAATATCAGCCGGGAAATTAGAGGGATCCCTGAAGGCCTGAGAAGGATCTGGCTGGGAGGAATCCTCAGTAATATCTGGCTCCTCTGGACCTAAGCCCCATAAGTTAGGTTGGGGTGGATTTAGGTTTGGCTCATCCAGGGAAAGCACAGGAACCCCAGAGAGAGGCAGGTTAGAAGCCTCCGGGGGGGTTGGATTCATATGCACTTGGGCCTGCACCTTTAAACGTTTGGCTGATTTATCATGTATTTTTTGTAGGGCTAGGTCCCTTCTCTTCTCAGCCCTAGTGGTCTTAGCCAGGGAATGGGCCCCCGAAGAAGAGGAGGAAGAGGCCTGGGGAATATTAGAAGATTCATCACTAGTAGGCCTAACCTCTTTGGGACCTTTATTTGTGCCTCTCTTGGGAAAAGAAGCCATAGTCTGAACAAATTACAGAAGACAAGGCTTGAGCCAAGAAATTAGGGGGGAGAAGAATTTTGTGAGCTTTCCCAAGAGGAGAAGTGACCCTGCTCCTAGGCCCAGGAGCGGCTGCGACTTAGGGGCAATCCGGACGATACCAAGAGTTCGTGTCCCTAAATGCAGCGTGGCAGGCCTCACCAAACTTAACTTAAGTAAAAACCAAGGCACACTGGTTGGAGGCCACTTCCGTGGAGAATAGACCTGAGGGACTCACAGCTACTCCAGGGTCAAGCGGCGGACTGAACGCACTAATGGCTGACCAAGCCGGGCAAAACCGAAAGTGCGAAGTTACTGGGTGCGAGGGCCTTCGCGCCAAAATCAACCGCTCCGTATCTGTTGCAAACGGAGGGGAAAACTAAGTCTGGGAGACGGTTAAGTCCCACACCGCGGGAGGTAAATAGCCCTTTTATTGTTTTATGACTGTGGCTTGCTTCGGCAGGACCTCCAGGCCGTAGGAATGTGTAAAATTCCAAGCCGGCCGCAGCACAGCACGGAGGGAAAAGACCGGGAATTGGCTGTGCCGCTACTTCTCCCCCAACTCGAAGCCCTGTAAGGCTGAGTAAAATCCACTGCCGGCAAGCTAAAATAATGGAAAATTCTTACTGTTTTTGAAGAAAGGAGTCGAAGGGAAGGTGTTTGAGAGAGAACGAGCTATCACACGTCCGCGAAGGATCACGGACTGAGCGAATTCTGGGGAAGGGGCGGATCCAGCAGGCTTTTTTAATACTAGGCTCAGTCCCACCGGATTGGACAGGAGCAACCCATGTGACTGCTGGACCCACTCCTTTAGTACGGAGAAAAATTGGAAATTTGAGAACGTCTTTGCCTCGGACTCTGTTTTAACTTAGATGTTAATTGGAACGCTGAAAGATAAGGTAAATCATGCAACCACAGGTTTAGCTGCGCATGTGGTTAGACATACAGCAATTCAAATAATTCATTCCACACCATTCATCACCAATACGGCTCCATTATTTTACTTTTTTTTTTCCTAAGGAGGTAGAAATATGCTGGGCTTTCTTTGGACCTGGAAGGAGTTACAGATAGTCCTCAACTGATGAGCACAATTGAGCCTGGGTTTTCTGCTGTTAAGTAAAACATTTGTTAAGTGAGTTTTGCCCCATTTTATGACTTTTCTTGCCACACTTGTTAAGTGATCACTGCAGTGGATAATTTAGTAACCCCGTTGTTCGGCGACTCTGGCTTCCCCATGGACTTTGCTTGTGAAAAGGTCACAAAAGAGGATCACATGAACTTGGGATACAGCAATGGTCATAAATATGAACCAGTTTCCAAGCATCTGAATTTTGATCATGTGACCATGGGATGCTCAAAGGTTATAACTGTGAAAAATGGTCCATAAGTCACAATTTTTCAGTGCCTTTGAAACTTTGAACAGTTGTTAACTCAAGGACTACCTGTACACATCCATTCCCCACATGGAGGCACTCTGGCTCATAATGGTTCTGAAGCTGTTCTGTTGTTGGAAAACTAAGTTTCAAGGGATGACAGAAGAGCTGGGGGGGGGGGTCTAATAGCAGTGGTACATGATTGAAATTCTACTAACTTCTGCCAAACTTCTGTCCCCAAAGTAGAAGAATTCTGGCATATTTAGAAGCAAGTAGCCATTTAAAAAAAGAAACAAAAATCTACACGCACAGGCCTACTTAGATACAAAATGCATGAGTGAACCATAAAGAGGCGAGAAACCAACAAATATTATACAGCAGAAATCTCCAACCTTTCCAGATTGGCAGATCAAAAGAGATGGCAGTGAGGTGTGGGAAAAAGAGGGAATGGTTCCACTTTTACAAACGCTGTTTTGCACATGTGCACATACACTTTCATGGCCCAGTTCCGAATGGGCTACGCCCCAGCAAAGGAACATGGACTAGGGGTTGGGGACCCCTATTATACAGGACTCCAAATGCATTGAAGTAGGGGTGGGTTCTACCTTACCTTGCTGCCAGTTTGCTCCCTCCCATAATGACTGGGTGCACCTCGCCACTGTGCATGCACAGTGCCAAAAATTTTATTTAAAAAAAAATAGCTAAAAACAGTGCTGGAAACTCGGCTTCTGCACATGTTCAGAAGAAAAAAAATCAGCAAAAAAAATCACCCCAAATCCCCTCCCAAAGATGGCCTCATCCATGGATCGGCACCAACAGACACCACCAGTTTGCTACTGATTGTATAGAACTGGTGCCAACCGGGAGGAACCCACCATTGCATTGAAGAGATGCATCCATCTATTTCATTGAATATAGATTCTTTTTTCCCCTTTTTTTAAAAAGCAGCAGCCTGTATTACTTATTCCTTACAGAGGTTCAAGGGAAAAAAATATCTATTGGCGGAAAAAAGAGCAATATAACAATAGAGGCTATTATCTCAGCATAGAATGTTATGCAAAATGTATATATATGAAAAGGTTTATGCACAGGACCTTGATCCAGCTTTGCACAGAGAGGCTTTATAATGCATCAGGAAGGAGGCAGAACCTGCCATTGCAGTGCCCTATTTCTTGCACATTCGCTTTATGCAGACCAAGTAATACAGAGATTTTGTGTGGGCTATTTTAATTTTTCATAGTATTCCCTTTATTAGCCGTTGATAGACTTTAATAAAACCTAAAAAGCAAAATGTGTTTACTGCTCGTAAATTTCCTTGCTCTTTGCATGGTTTTTTTTCCCCCTCCACAATTTTACTTTAGATAATTAGCTCCTTCGTACTAATTCCAATGATAGCTGAGGTTGTACTCTATTGTGAATCTATTGTTCCAGACCAGATCAGAAGAAAAAAGCTCCATTTCTCAGTTTAATAAACTGTCTGTCTTCCTCCCTACTTATATTCATGCTTCTGCTTAACCCAGTTCTTTAAAAATGAAAATTGTCATGTTTTTGCACAAAGATGTGGGTGTAAAACATCACATAACAATTTACTCCTCAATAAGTGGTTCAATTTAGAAATCTTTTTCTTTTTACACTGGCCCTGTTTGCAAATATGGAGGAGGCTGCAGTTTTGTACATTTATCTTGTAATAAGCTCTTGACAGTGAATCTTACCTATGCATGCCCAAAAGCTCTGTTAAATGCCATGAGAAGTAATCATTCCTGAATTAGCTGCATTTAATCTTGGCTAAGCAGAGGTAGGATTGCTGCCTTAAATCCTATTACCAGCTGCACGTTGGAAATTTTGTTATCTCTATTATTTAAATATGCAGTTGAGTGACTGTTTGAAGTTCCAATGGTACTGAAGAAAGGAACTTGCAACCAAACTTTGCACCAACAGCCCTTGCACAAACACACGCACACCAGTTATAGTATGTGATCATAATTTGGATGCTTGGCAACTGGCATGTATTTATTAATGGTTGAAACACCCTGGGAGGTTTGTGAACTTTCAAGCTATATTGCAACAAGCAAAGTAAATGGGGGAAGCCATATTCACTGAATAAGCGCAGCGATTCGCTGAACAACAGTAGGAAAAAAGGTTACACAATCAGGTGCCACTCACTTAATAATTGCCTTGCTTAGTCAAGGAAATTCTGGTTCAATTGTCATTCAAGGACTACCTCAGGGATGGGTTCCACTTCACCACCAATCCACATTGTGATGTTTTGCGCAGGCACACTCTGCTCGTGTTTGCATATCCCCTCATCCAATTTTGCTTCTGGGCATGCTCAGTAGCTGGAATCCACCCAAAACACAGCTGAGGAGCTGATCAGCTGTGCTTCGGGTAAAGAAATAAAGGTCAGTATTAACCGAGGGGCAGGCGGGAGGGCCCTTTTTCAAGCAGCGAAAGAGAAGCCATCCAAACACGGGAAAATCCTGTTTTAAAAAAAATCAAAAAAAGATGGCGCCATTGACCGAATCAGGTCTGTGATGTCACCAGCGGGTTGCTACTGGTTTGGGAGATCAAGTCCAAACTGAGAGGAACCAACCCATGGACTACCCATAACTCTGATATCTAGTGAGACTGTAATACGCAGTCTCACTATATGCAGCTAGAAATATCCAGTGATTTGGATTAAAAGATAAGTACTGAACCACAGGAGTTGTTCTTGGGCTGATCTAAAACCACTTTATGTTGGTGGGTAAATGCTACTCAAGCAATGGCTTTAAGGCAGCATCTAGATAGTATCACAAATTATAAGCTGTACTCTAGAGGGTTCCGCAGCAAACTCTTGATGATCCAAAATGATGGTACGTGTGATGATGACACCATATAAACGCCATGTTTCCGTACCTGCGTTAAACTAAATTATTCTTAGAATCTGCCTGATAACATCACCAAGCATGTCCTCATTTTGGCTCCGTCAGAGTTTGCTGTGGATACTAGTACTGCAATCAATCCCTGTAAGACTTTCTTAACTTTGGATTCTCAGTCTTCTTTTTCTATGAAGTAGTTAATCTAATTTAATTATTCCCCATGCTTGAAACAGGTGTTCACAATGTTTCAGTCTCTTCCATACTGCATTTTCCTAATCCAATCCTGTAATTTCTCTAATTAATTCATTGCAGTTTCCTTAATAATAATAGTATTGTGTCCCTTTGCTATGGAATTCCTGTCTTCCATCCCTACATGTACAGTAGGGACATACAACTGTAACATTAATGTTTACTGGACACTCACTAATTCCAGTAACTATATTACTTATTGGACTGTAGCCAAACACAGATACCAAAGCGCTGAGTATTATCCCCTTTATATTCCTCTGCAGTCTCATAGAATTATTAATTATCTGATTTACAGTGACTCATTTCACTAAGTTCACTCATTCATAAAACATGCATCACAATACACTTAATTTCTGTTTTGTTTACATCCTGTCTCATAGGCTTAACTTTTTCCTGTAATAATCATCATTTGAGGTAGATTGCTCCAAGAGAATATATTGTCTCTCAACAAGCATCAGAGCTTCTACCAATGAGGGTGGAACCGCTACCGCACGAATCCCAGCGACCAATAAGGTCCCACAGAGTTGGCCTTCTCCGGGTCCCGTCGACTAAACAATGTCGTTTGGCGGGCCCCAGGGGAAGAGCCTTCTCTGTGGTGGCCCTGGCCCTCTGGAATCAACTCCCCCCGGAGATTAGAACTGCCCCCACCCTTCTTATCTTCCCTAAATTACTCAAGACCCATCTATACCGCCAGGCATGGGGGAGTTGAGACATCTTTTCCCTCAGGCTTTTAAAAATATTTTTATATCTATGTTTGGTATGTATGTGCTGTTTGCTTTTTAATATGATAGGGTTTTATATGCTTCTTTTAATATTAGATTTGTTTTGCTATAATATTGTTTTATTACTATTGTGAGCCGCCCCGAGTCTTCAAAGAGGGGCGGCATACAAATCTAATAAATTGAATTGAATTGAATTGAACCCACAGTAGGTCTCTCTTTATCACTATACAGTACTCATATTGGTTCTGAGAGTTTCAACATTTCCTTGGTTTGTGTTTGCCACTTCCACGTTCAACTGTACATATCCTTGTCAAGTGAGAAACCTTTCTTCTAATAGTGGCAGCAACAACTACCAGAATTTTTGATACCTTTGATCGGAACATCTGGATCAGTAGTTGAGTTTCACAATTTTTTACTACCAGTTGTGTGGGTGTGGCTTGGTGGTTTAGCAAGGGAAGGTTACTGCAAAATCCCCAGTTCCTCCTGATCAGCTGGGACTCGGGAGGCAGAGAATAGATGGGGGTGGAGCCAGTCAGAACCAGTTACTAGTTCTCTGAACTACTCAAAGTTTCCACCACTAGTTCTGCAGAACTGCTCAGAACCTGCTGAGTCCTACCTCTGTTCTGGATCTACTCATAAAAGATTGACATCCTTCCTTTCCAATAATCAACTGAGAGCTTTCCAACCTAGGGTCTCATTACTTTGCACGGAAACACATACAAACTATTGTTCTTGGTCAAAGAACAATTATGGTTTGTTACCACTTTCTTTCAAATGTTACTGATTTCCATTTTTTTATCTGAACTGTCTTCCCTCATGACTACAAAGACCATTACTTTTTGTATTTTCCCTAATTTCATCACTTCCATTTTGACTTTCTCAGCAAGAGTGATTCACCGGGAACGCTGGCTACACATCGGGTTTTGTCTCATAATTACTGAAGTTATTGAAGCCCCCTATCACCTCAATCTGGTAACCTTCTGCTAGATGAATAATTAATCTAGTTCTGTTTCAAGTGACAGTTAAATATAAATGCTTCCTCCTTATCCAATTATCCAATCAATTGTTCATTTATTTATTAATTTTATTTGTACTAATTTGCTGCTCAATTCACACAATTTCAGATACTTTATAAGATTAAAAATGGGGAAAAATCAATTATTTAATCATGCAAAATATTTAAATGTCTGCACTCTGGTATAATTCTGTACATTGGTGATGCACTTAGTATAATTTTAGTACACTTTTGAATAATTATAGTGTGTAGTTAGAAGCAAAACAAAACAACAACGGCCTTGAAATTATGAAAATAGCAATCTCAATATAATGCACTGAAGTCCTTCTAAAATTAAAGTACCAGTTGGCTCATAATTTCTTAGATTTTTGTTTGTTCTTTATTGTATTGGTAAAGGGCAAAAAAGTTGTAAAAACCAGGCATGACTCACTTAACTGCATTGCTTAACAGTTTAAATTGCAATCTCAATTGTAGTTGTAAATTGAAGACTACCTGAATACAGTTTGTGAAGACTCAGGTGTTGTGTCCAGTAAACAGTTAAGTTTGGTTACCCGCCCCTTATTCCTTGGAGGGGAAAATACACATACCTGATTGGTTGGCTCAGCCTGACAGCAGGGATATAAATAGCTGCCAGGCACCGCCATGTTGTTGTTCTTGCCGTTAGCTCCATTCCAGTTACCGTTATATTTCTCCTTGTGTAATAATAAACCTTTCTGACTGTTCCCAGCCTACGCTGTTTCATTTAAGATGAATGCAACATCAGGCAAGACCTGTATCTAGTACTAAAAATCTACATAAACTACTTAATTAAAATTACCCAGGAATCCTGATCCCTATGCTGATAGTATATATGGCAAAAATAGTCCCAATGCTAATTTAGGATGCAGAGATACAAAACCTGAACCAGTTGAGCCCTGTTTTTAAGAAGAACACTAAGGACTGATAACAGATTTAACAGATTAACAGAGTTGGAAGACACCTTATAGGTCATCTAGTAGTCCAATGCTACCCTGATCCCACTCAAGCAGGAAACCCTACACCAGTGATGGCAACCCCTTTTTAGCTTGGGTGCCAAAAGGGTGCGTGCGTGCGCGATAGTGTGCGCATGCATACCCACACTTATAATGCAGTGCTCTCCCTGTGCATGCGCACAATGGCTGCCCTGCACATTGGGCTATTTATTGGTCTTCTCAGAGTTCAGGAAAGCCTCCTGAAGTTCCGTTTTCGGCTGTGATGGCCTCCTGCAATCCTCTGCCAGCAAAAATGGAGTTTGGGAGGGCTGCACAGCCCGTGGTCCACAGGGCAGCCCCGCAGACCAGATCTAAGCACCCTGCAGGCTGGATCTGGCCCCGAGGCTTAGAGTTTGACACCCTTGCTCTAGAGGAAGATGTGTGTTGTTGTATTCCACGCTAAATATGGGCACTTCCAGCAGCTGACACATAGCCATTGCAATAGCTGCACCCCTGTATACCAGACTGAGAATTATTAATCGTGACTCAGTTATGAGTCACAATTTAATTAATAGGACTGAATCCAGATCCAGTGAAATGTATGCAACTGAATATTGCCTTAACTAACTGCGTCAGTGAATCTTAAAGCATAACAAAGTCAATCTACTTTATTCTTTGGACTATAAGCCACACTGGTGTATGAGACGCACCAAGATTTCAAAGAGGTAAGTAAGAAAAAGAAGTCTTTGCCTTCCCCCAACCCACAGGAGCCCTCTGCAGGCCTCCCAAACCCTCTGCACCCCATTTTTCACGAAAACGGACCCATGTTTCACTTGTTTTTGTAAAAAAAAGTGGGTTACACAAGGGTTTGGGAGCCCTGCGGAGTGCTCCTAGGGGTTGGGGGGAAGGCAAAAAACAGAGGAGCACTCTGCAAGCTTCCCAAATTCTGCACACTCCTTTTTTGTGAAAAACAAAAATCGCAAAAATTGGATGCAGGAGCAGGGCTTTGGGAGGCCAAAAATGGCTGTATTCAGTGTATAAGATGCATTGTGTGTCTTATACTCTGAAAAACAAAGTATTCATACTGTTATTTCATCTCTTGCCTATATGCCTCAAAACAACTGACAGTGTGAGGAGTGATACATAATAAAATTTAACTACAAAATCTGAGTTACAATCTCATACATTTAAAGACAAATCCAATAACCACTGTTGAAAACAAATGACAGAACAGTAAAAAATGTTCAGACATGAAATTATTACCAGAAGTCTTCATGGGATAACAAATTCTAAGACAACTGTAGACATGTATGTATCATTTTTAGAGGTATATTGAAATTTATTAGTTTCTCGGTTACCGCATTTTCCAGACATTTTTTCCATGCACTTATAGGCACACCTTTTTTAAATGCTATTTAAAATAGAGTGCCATTTTAATTGTATAGCACCCTTCAGATATATTTATCCTTCCTTCCTTCCTTCCTTCCTTCCTTCCTTCCTTCCTTCCTTCGTGGCTGGGAAGCAAGATACCTATCCTGTTATAAAAATTATGTTTCACCTACTTATTTGTTGACTTCTGCTTACCAGGTTCATCATTGGGGAAAAGGTAACATTTTATTTTAAACCACTGCAAACTATAACTACTTCATTCAGTGATTTCTGCCACTCTTTTCTGACATAGATTTGCTGTTCTTAAAGGTTTTTTTTAAAAAATTAGCTCAGAATAGATAACAATCACTCCTAACTCATCTTCACAACAGATCAGATTTTCCCCTTAACTCATTGTTCATGAGTTTTGAATAATCTCTAATTTCTAGGAAATTTTGTTTGCTTAATACACACATATATGAACTAGTTCTCTGGTTAAAGTAGCTGCTTAAATACTTTCCCTGATTTAAACTTAAGAGCCTGAAACTTTAAACAATATCCTTGAAGATAAGTGGAAGGGCTTTGTTTCTGTCTATATCCTTATTAAGGATTGAAAAAAATATGCATTATTTTTTTCTTCTTTCATACCTCTGTATCTTCTTAGAAGTACAATCTTACATTTATCTACTCAGGAGTAAACCTCAGTGAATTCAGGGGAATTTTCAAAACAGGCATGTACTATATAAGGTTGTATTGTAAAAAATCTTCTATACAGTGTTACCTGATGATACGAACCCCTCGTCTTACGAACAACCTGAGATACGAACCTGGGGTTCAGAAAATTTTGGCCTCTTCTTACGAACTTTTTCCTTCTTACGAACCCACTGCCTCCGCTGCCGAGAAGCCCCGCCGCCCGGCTGTCGGTTTTTGAAACAGCCGGGGGGCTTCTCAGCGTCCTCCTGAACCCGAATGCCAAACCCGAACTTACGGGTTCGGCGTTCGGGAGGCCGCCGAGAAGCCCCCTGGCTGTTTCAAAACGTGACAGCCAGGCGACAGGGCTTCTCGGCAGCCTCCCGAACGCCGAACCCGGAAGTTCGGCAAAAGTTCGGGTTCGGGAGGCCGCTGAGAAGCTCCGCCGCCCAGCTGTCGTCTTTTAAAACAGCCGGGTGGCTTCTCAGCATCCTCCTGAACCCGAACGCCAAACCCGAACTTCCGGGTTCGGTGTTCGGGAAGCCGCCGAGAAGCCCCCCTGGCTGTTTCAAAAGACGACAGCCGGGCGGCGGGGCTTCTCGGCAGCCTCCTGAACACCGAACCCGGAAGTTCAGCAAAAGTTCGGGTTCGGGTGGCCACCGAGAAGCCCTGCTGCTCGTCTGTCACCTTTTAAAACAGCCGGGGGGCTTCTCGGCGGCCTCCCAAATGCCGAACCCGGAAGTTCGGGTTTGGCGTTCGGGTTCAAGAGGATGCTGAGAAGCCCCCCGGCTGTTTCAAAAAGCAACAGCTGGGCGGCGGCGTTTTTTTGTGTGTTTTTTTCTGTTGCATGGATTAATTAATTTTACATTGTTTCCTATGGGAAACAATGTTTCATCTTACAAACTTTTCGTCTTACGAACCTCCCCCGGGAACCAATTAGGTTCGTAAGACGAGGTATTACTGTATTGGGAAGCTCATGACAGTTGTTTTGAAGAAGGCAGTGCTATATACAAATATGTGGTCCTGTTCAGTCCAATTTTGGTGGGAAATAAGAAACCTCAAGAGAAGATTGGCTTCTCTCCCCACTTTCCTTTGGTTTGTTTTTTGAGGAAAACACCTGGTTTTGGGCCATTCATATATACCAAAGGACATAAAGTATAGGACTTTCCCAAGTTTTGTAAGCTCTCTAACTCCTGAAATTTGCAGAATATCAAAATTTGTTTCTAGTAAGTGCGGAAAATATTTGGAAGATTGAGGAATGCTGTTGACCTTAAGCGGTGTCAGAATAGTTGTTCTTCAGAAAGTTGGTGAAGACAGCCAGATCAAAAATGAAGTCATTTAATCAAAATGATATCATTAATCAAAATGATATTACATTAAGTGCAATTATTAGGATTAATTGTCACACAATAATGTGCCCCTTCTTCCCACCTTAAAAGTTATAATTCAACAGCAATGTTCAGAGTGGTGTGAGGATCATAGCCAAGATGTGTGCATGTTTTTTAAATTATGGGTTTTTAACTTCGTATTATTAGATTTGTATTGTACATTGTTTCTATCACTGCTGTGAGCCGCCCCGAGTCTACGGAGAGGGGCGGCATACAAATTTAATAAATAAATAAATAAATAAATAAATAAATAAATAAATAAATAAATAAATAGATAGATGCTAGATAGATAGATAAAAATAAACAAACAAACAAACAAACAAACAAACAAATAAGATGGTGTATGTGTGTTTATGTGGGTATGTGGGTGTATGAAATCATAGAACAGAATAAAAATATTTATTGGCCAAGTGTGATAGGACACACAAGGAATTTGTCCCTGATGCATAAGCTTTCAGTGCATTCATTTATAATCACAAAGTGATAGATCATAGCTTCCACATCTCAAGGACAGCGGATGTTGAAGCGTAATCCAGTACTAGCAAGCAGGTGCTTTTTTCAGGAAGCAACTAGACCATCTTTTCATTCGGTCGGAACCGAAGAAGTTTCTTGGATAAAAAGCGAAATGTCTTCAAAAGAAAAAAACAAGGAAGTCCAGGAACTCCTGCAAAAAAAGCAAGCACCTTTGGGACAACCCTGACCTATGATAACTGAGAATCTCTACAGACTTTTAGGAAGCAGGTTGCTTTCTCAGAATTGTGGCATCCCTTTGCCTCCAGGATGGATAAGCTACAGCTGCATCAGCAACCCAGTATTTAGGATTTGGCAACATGCCTAATCCTATTTGCCATTATGAAGAAAGAGTTTTAATAGGTCCACTCCAGAGGAAAAAAGTTCTAATTAGGCCAATCTTCCACTTCCTTATCCCTGACATTAGCTTTTCACTGCTCACCTTTATGGCTTGTTCATGTTTGATTTCCCTTAATGACAGCACAGGTGTGAGGCACTAAAGGAATCAGCCCATTGATCTTGACAGCTGGTCCCATCACAGTAAACTGTACTCCTCCCCCCCACACACACCTTTGTTCCAACAATCCAGCTGTTTTTCCACATTTGCTTTATGTAATTACACTTTGGAAATGATCATGTAATTAGCCACACTTAAATCATTACTATAATTAGGACTGGGATTGCAATGAAAAATATCTACATACATTTTGCTGAAAGTAAACACAGATAAGTTTCCTGGGTAATAGATACATTAGTTTTCTATGGGGCAAAAATAGACATGCTGGGGAAAAGAGAAACTGCAGCCAGAGCACACAAACCTCATTCAGAGCACACCAAATAAAAACACTAGCATAAAATAATGTGAAATTGCATTGTCCTTGTAGAATCAAAATTATGCATTTCCCTAATTTAGACTAATGATACAGAATTAACATCTGATTCAATTCAAAATTTGAGGTTTAGAACTGTTCGCAAATGTCTTATAATATGATGGGTAATGTTTCCTCCACATGTTCCTATAATTTTTTTTCAAAGAATTTGTCTAGAGTAGACCACTGTAAGGGAGAATCCAGCAATTTCTCAAGAGCCACAGGAACATGACTCTGTCCATATTGCACAATACACTCACATAATAGTTGTACAGCATGCTAAGTTTGAATATTAGGGTAAGCTTAACTAGATTTCTGTAGATTATTTATTTTTTAAAATTTATTTTATTTAATTAGATTTATATGCCGCTCCTCTTCGAGGACTTGGAGCGGCTTACAAAATATAAAAATAACAATTTGTATGTAAACAACAACAACAACAACAACAACAACAACAACAATAATAATAATAATTATTATTATTATTTATTAGATTTGTATGATGCCCCTCTCCGAAGACCTCGGGGTGGCTCACAACAGTAATAAAAACAGTATAGCAATGGGACAAATCTAATAATAAAAAATATATTAAAAAACCCCAACAATAAAAAACCGTACAGCACCTATATACCAAACATAAAATATAAAAAAAGCCTGGGGGAGATGTCTTAGTTCCCCCATGCCTGGCGATATAGGTGGGTCTTGAGTAACTTGTGAAAGACAAGGAGGGTGGGGGCCGTTCTAATCTCTGGGGGGAGTGATTCCAGAGGGCCGGGGCCGCCACAGAGAAGGCTCTCCCCTGGGGCCCGCCAAACGACGTTGTTTGGTCAACGGGACTCGGAGAAGGCCAACTCTGTGGGACCTTATCGGCCACTGGGATTCGTGCAGTAGAAGGCGGTTCTGGAGGTATTCTGGTCCAATGCCATGTAGGGCTTTAATTAGTAGGTTAAATGGGTTAATTCAGAAACCAGATACAGAATATAGTATAAATGTGGCCCATGATTGTTGGCTGACATTGTTTTTTAAATTCGATCCCCCCCGAGTTTTTATTTATTTATTTTTTATTATTATTATTATTATTATTATTATTATTATTATTATTATTATTAATTAGATTTGTATGCCGCCCTTCTCCTTAGACTCAGGGCGGCTTACAACATGTTATCAATAGCACCTTTTAAAAAGAGAGCTAGCATATTGCCCCCACAATCCGGGTCCTCATTCTACCCACCTCGGAAGGATGGAAGCCTGAGTCAACCTCAAGCCGGTGATGAGATTTGAACCGCTGACCTTCAGATCTAGCAGTCAGCTTCAGTGGCCTGCAGTACAGCACTCTACCCACTGCGCCACTCCGGCTCATTGTTACCAAGAATACAAAGCTGCAATTTCTGAGTCTTTCCCTAGTTATAGGGGTGTCAAACTTGAGGTCTGCGGGCTGCATGCGTCATATTTTGGCCATGCGAATTCCCAGTTTAGCAGTGGGGGGGAAAAGTTGTGATACGTCACATGGTGACATGTTGTCATGAGTTTGACACCCTGGTCCTAGTAGTGCGAGTCTAAAGAGAGAAAAAGTCAGAACTTAAAGCTCACAAATCATCTCCCACCATTCTTACTCTTCTCCTTTTATATTAAAAAGACCACATTAGAACAGAAGGATTCCCCCAACTCCAAAAAAACACCCAGGTAGTCTCTCTCTATGTCTGTCATTTTCTCCTGTAAAGTCAATTACTTGTCAGTGCTTATGATCACACATGAACATTTTTTTAAATTTTATTATAAAATGTGCTACATGAGATTCATATCTTTTTTCCTTCATCCTAGTCTTTCCACCTGCATGTTGGTAGATAAGAGAATGTTCTACTCATTGGTAAATTGTAAAGAAAAATCCCAGGTTCTTAGGACAAGAGAAGACCTCTCCTTTCACAGTGGATTTGTTGAGAAGGAGAAAGAGAAGGAAAAGAAGCCCCTTCTATTCTTCACTGCCCTGCTGTCAGCAGCAAAAAATTTCTCCTGTCTCAGGGTGATCCTTCATCATCTCCTCCCAGCAGGGGTGGGTTCCTCCCAGTTCGGACCAGATTGCCCAAACCATGGTGATACAACAATGGTGTGACATATCCGGTTTGTGGTGGTGGTCCATGTAGTGGTGGCTGTGAACACCGCCATCTTTTTTTCTGAATTTTTGGCATATTTTTCTGTGATGTGATAGCTTGTCCTCCTACTCTGCTTGGAAAAAAGTTCTCCAACCTGCCCCCAACCTTTATTTTTTCACCTGAAGCACAGCTGAGCAGCTGCAAAACATCACCATGTGAACTGATGGACAGAGTAAATGGAACCCATCCCTTCCTCCCAGAGGACATATACTGAATATTGAACTATCTGTCCACATAAAATAATAAAGGTGGGATATAAATAAATAAAACAAGTGATAAACTGTGGAGCCACAGAGATGGTACATTCTATTCTGAATATTACGGTAAAAAAAAATAGAAGTAAGCATAATTAGAAGTCAGCTCCTCTTTAATATGTTAAAGGGTTAAATAAAGTTCAGGAGAGAAGTGTTTTTAATAGGAAAGTGAACACAAGAACAAGGGGGCACGATCTGAGGTTAGCTGGGGGAAAGATTAGAAGTCAGGTGAGAAAATATTACTTTACTGAAAGAGGAGTAGATGCTTGGAATAAACTTCCAGCAGGCGTGGTTGGTAAATCCACAATACCTGAATTTAAACATGCCTGGCATAAACATATATCCATTCTAAGATAAAATACAGGAAATAGTACAGTGATACCTCGTCTTGCAAACGCCTCATCATACAAACTTTTCAAGATACAAACCCGGGGTTTAAGATTTTTTTGCCTCTTCTTACAAACTATTTTCACCTTACAAACCCACCACAGCTGCTGGGATGCCCTGCCTCCGGACTTCCATTGCCAACAAAGCACCTGTTTTTGCACTGCTGGGATTCTCCTGAGGCTCCCCTCCATGGGAAACCACACCTCCGGACTTCCGTGTTTTTGTGATGCTGCAGGGGAATCCTAGCAGCACAAAAATGGGTGCTTTGTTGGCAATGGAAGTCCGGAGGTAGGGTTTCCTAGCGAAGGGAGCCTCACTGAAATGACAGCATCGCAAAAACACAGATGTCCACAGGTGGGGTTTCGAGGACTTTGGTGTTTTTGCGATGCTGCGATTTCAATGAGGCTCCCTTCGCTGGGAAACCCCACCTCCAGACTTCTGTTGCCAGCAAAGCGCTCGTTTTTGCGATGCTGGGATTCCCCTGCTGGGATTCCCCTGCAGCATCACAAAAACACGGAAGTCCGGAGATGGGGTTTCCCAGGGAGGGGAGCCTCAGGGGAATCCTAGCAGTGCAAAAACGGGCACTTTGGCTGGCAAAAGGGGTGAATTTTGGACTTGCATGCATTAATTGATTTTCCATTGATTCCTATGGGAAACATTGTTTCATCTTACAAACTTTTCACCTTAAGAACCTCGTCCCGGAACCAATTAAGTTTGTAAGACAAGGTATCACTGTATAAGGGCAGACTAGATGGACCATGAGGTCTTTTTTGCCGTCCATCTTCTATGTTTCTATGTTTCTATATTTTTATGTTTAACAATTCCTTCTTTCACAAGTTTTCTCTTTAGAGGCAGGAGAATAGGGAAAAAGCTTGGCTCAAAGTCTTAAGAGACTTATCCACAAAATAACCTCTTGGGAAAACTTTCTTCACACTCTCTGAACACATTTAAGTAGAGGAAGAGGATTTAGGGCAGTGTATAAGCAGTCAGAGATCTGAGTAAATGGATTATTTTTAGTGTTTCTACAAGCCCTGTTTGTCCTAGATGTGATTGCTATCTTGCTTTGGTTTAGATGGAAAAATTAAGATAGAAGCATCATTTTCTCTTTCTGTATCTACTGGGCTTTGGTAAATAGTTGGATAGAGATATTAAGACTCCAGGGCAACATGGTTTACTTTAACTGGCACTTCTTCCTTTAGTGCCTTAGATAATGGTTGTTCACATTGCCTGTAATGTGATCTTCCTTCTAACTCAGGGATTGATGCAAATATGTTATTCATTCAAACCAGAAGACATGCTACTCAGGAGCAGAAGATTGAAGGCTGTATTTCTTATGGATCTAGAACAGTGGTTCTCAACCTGGGGGTTGGGACCCCTTTGGGGGGTGTCAAATGACCGTTTCACAGGGGTCACCTAAGACCAGCGATGGAACACTAAATTGCGCTCGCCGTCGCGGCTCATAAGTTCTTGCGGGACCAGCATGATTTTGCTGCTGCACCTGTGGAGGTAGCAAAATTGCGCCCGTGTTTCAGCAAGGTTTTATCTGTGGCTCCGTGAGCGTTTTTGCTACCTTCACAGGTGCAGCAGCAAAATCGCACTGGTCCCACAAGAACTTATGAGCCGTGGGGGTGAGTGCAACTTAGCCTTCTGGCTTGTTGGCCACCGCTGCCTAAAAACATTGGGCAAAGACAAATTTCCCATGGTGTTAGGAACTAAAGCTTCTATTCTGGCACCTTGGAAAATATTTTTACAATCTGACCAATCAGGTGTTTACAGTGGGGGTGTCCCTCTGACCTTCCTGCCAATCAGCTCAAAGCTCTGTTGAGAGACTTAGCATTAGACTTATGGTTGGGGGTCACCACAACATGAGGAATTGTATTAAGGGGTCACGGCATTAGAAAGATTGAGAACCACTGATCTAGAAAGACAAGACAGTATATATTACTTGCATATCTGGAACTGATTAATATTGTACCCAAAGGGAAGTTACAAGGCTCCTGAGAATAAGATATTCAGTGTATCTAATTTGGAAAAAGAGGATGCCCAAAGCTGTTCATGACCAGATCTAAGTGCCAATTCAGAAGTAAAGGCCATCTTGCATTTGTGTAGGCTGGTCTTCTCTATGGAATTCAAAATCAATGCGTGCATCTGAAATCAGGTAAATTAGGAGGATGTAGAGGGTTAGGTTTCCAGTGCTGCTGTGACCAATTGAAAACAAAATTGTTTCTGCTTATTATTTGAGAAGGGGGGGGAGGAAAACCCTAATTTTGGCATCATTTGGGATTTTCCTATGACAGTAAAAAACCACAGTCATAGTCAAATAATTAATATATTTTTCTTCCAAGCCATAACCCCATGCTAGCTCAGTTAGTCTTTCCTTGCTGTTTTTTCCAAAGAAACACCAATGCTAAAGGCTAAACTAATTCACAGTATGAACATCATGTCTTCGATTAAAAAAAAAAGCTTTTCTGCCTTGATGATGCCAGTACAATGAAATTAGACTCAGCATAAATTTATGTGAAAAAGAACATTACCATCGGGTAGGAAAACTGGCATATGCTTCAAACCATATATTTAAGCCACCACCCCACAAACTTAAACACTAATAATGCTGTGTCTCCTCCTTACCAAAGAGAATCCTCTAACATGGTAACTGAAGTGTAAACTTTTCTTCAGCAATTAGAAGGTTTATAGTAATTACTCTGCCCTTTTCATTTTTTGAAAGAGAGAAGAATTGGTCAAGTCAATGAAAGGCCACAGATAGAAATAGTCCTCCCGTCTGTTTGCAATGCAAACAGAGAAAATTTCTGCCCCTCCCATCAGCTTCCATCTACACCACTGCAACAAAACAGATCCTGTCCCAGTTCTGTGACCAAGACTGTAGTGAAAAATTAGGTCGAGGGGAAGAACTTTCCTATTTAATAGCTTTTTGTGGATGAGAGATTTTTTTCCACGTGATCCAAAATTTTGAATCTTTTGAAAAGCACTGATTACACTTTCCTGGTTCTAAGTAATTTTTGTTGGCTTTGAGCAACCATGAAATGTTCTAAGCCAAAAGTCCCCAAACTTTTGGACCTCAGGGATCACCAAGGTCATACTTTTATATCCTGCGGATCACCAAATTCACAATTTTAAGTCCTGCAGCCACTAATATGATTTTTTAAAAGATAAATACATTTGTAAACAATGATCAGAGAACTTTCATTTTATCAATATGAAAGGCACCAATTTAACATAACAAAATTATAAATGCTTATTTAATTATAACCAAATCATAGATGTTTATTTAATCATAGCAAAATCTTTAAAGGTTGTTTAATTGTAACAAAATTATTAAGGGTAGTGTAATTATTACAAAATAATTGAAGCTTATTTGATGGTGGCTTGCTGTGGTCCTTTCCTTTCCTTCCCTTCCCTTCCCTTCCTTTCCTTGGCCATAAGTGGTCCAGGGACCACAGGCTGGTGATCTATGTTCTAAGACATTGTAGTTGAGATTAATCCATCAAATCATCAATCTCTGCTGTCTAATTTCATTACTGCAGGGACCACCATCTGGTCTAAAGGGAAATATGATCATACAGCCTTCTCTTTACTTGGGAGATGGTTTCTGTCTATAAACATTTCAACACCAATCTACTTCTTAAGTGAGAAAGTGGGTACAGGTAATCCTTGACTTAAAACAGTTCATTTAGTCATTTAGGACCATTTTCATGGTTACAATCTTTGTAGCATCCTCATGATCATATGATCAACATTCAGATGCTTGGCAACTGGCTCATACATATGACTGGTGCAGCGTCCTGGGGTCACATGATCATCTTTTGCAATCTTCTTGCAAGCAAAGTCAATGGGGAAGCCAGATTCACTTAACAACTGAGTTGCTAGCTTATCAACTGCAATGATTCACTTAACAACTGAGGCAAGAAAGGTGGTAAAAGGGTGGGAAAGCTCCCTTAACATATCTCTCATTTAACAACAGAGGTTTTGGGCTCAGCTGTGGTCGTAAGTTGAGGACTACCTGTATTTCTTTTGTTAGTCGCTCAGCATGAATAGGTGAAGCCAGGATAGGACTATTTTTAAGACAGTGAGAAAGGTTTTAAAGAGTGTAAAAAGTAAATAATTTTTGTGACTATGAAAGATGGGAAACTGAATGCAAAAATAGCACAAACGAAAATTGGTAGGCTATTCCCCTTTTAAGATGCCACCTTGAGTCCAAATCTCACTTTGGAGAAATTATATAGAGACCCAGTTTGGTTGATTAAGGCCAAACCAGTTTAAAAACCAGGAAATTGTGAGTTCTAGTCCAGCCTTAGGCATGAAGGCCAGCTGAGTGATCTTGGGCCAGTCACTTTCTTTTAGCCCAATTCATCTCACAAGGTTTTTGTTGTTGTTGTTGTAGGGAAAATAGGAAGAGCAAGGAATATTAGATATGTGTGCCACCTTGAGTTACTTACAAAAGATAATAATGATGGGACAATAACAAATAAGCATAATAGCAAAACAATCCAAATGCCTTTATTTTATTACCCTGAAAATTATTCACTGAGCTGTTTCATGGCTTAATCTATTAATATTTTCATTTATTTTTATTTACATCAGCTAGTTCATATATGAATACCCTGTTGCGTCTCTGTTTTGCTTCTACAAGATAACCTTTTATCTGCAAATTGGTTAAAACTATATAATTTTGTGATCCAATAGTTGATACCTGAGAGACCTGACTGTAAATTTATTGTAAAAATCTCTCTGGGCACATTTCGGCTGTAATGCCCTGAGATCAGTTTTAAAATGCAAATGTCCCCCCACCCCAAAAAATCTATCTGATGCTACACGTAACTACCATGCAAAAGAAAAATATATAGCTCCATTGAATTTCACAATGCACATTTGAATAGGGCACCGCTCTTCTTGAAACTTGCAGTAGCTTCCATATTCATTAAAAAGTCATTTAATGAGAAATTCATGTAATGAGAAAATTAGCTCCACAAAGCATCTGTATATCATACTGCTAATTTAAATTGTTATCTCGTATGGTCTGGGCGAGAACAATATTTTCAGTTTCTTAATCATCACAAGAAACTGGAAGCCTCCTTGAAATTTCAGATCCATTTATTTCTTGTGCAAATTATCCCATCTTCTTTTTACCAGAAATAATCTTCGTGTGGTTTTGATCCAGTCACCATGGTTAGTTTCATGCTACAGAATAGAACCACCAGTATATAATGTTAAAGGCAATGGGCCGAGCAAAGCTGCCTTGTTTTGCTTTATTAATTATTATAAGCAGCTTAAAATATAGAGAGCTAAAACCATCCATAAAAGCAACTGAAGATTAAAGTAAAAGCTGGTGCTATCCTAATTCGAATTTTACTGTCTGAATGCTCTTAGGAACAAAGCTATCTTCACTAGTTTCCAATGAAGAACAAAGAATAGACATCAAATTCATCACAGAGTGCAGATTTCAGAGACAGGAAACTGCCTTCCATCCTTCCGAGGTGGGTAAAATGAGGACCCAGATTGTTGGGAACAATAAGCGATTCTAAAGCACTATGAAGCGGTATATATGTCTAAATTCTATTGCTGTTTAAGAATATCTACTCTTAACTTCCTAAAAAGGAGTGGATAAACACAATATCCTTTCCTGCTAGGCTGGGTACAGATTTTATATCTAGATTTTATACAGCTGGGAGTGGGGGTAACATGCTCCCCCCCAGCTGTATAAGATTTTACAGGTTACCACACTTGTATTAGGCCTGGTATTGGCAACCATTATACCTTCAGAAACTCCAGATTGTGCAAAATGTGGCCGCGCAAGCAATCATGGGCCAACGTAGATACGCCCATATCTCGTCAACACTCCACGGCTTGCACTGGTTGCCGATCAGTTTCTGGACACAATTCAAAGTGTTGGTAATGACCTATAAAGCCCTACATGGCATTGGACCAGAATACCTACGGGACCGCCTTCTACTGCATGAATCCCAGCGGCTACAGAGTTGGCCTTCTCCGGGTCCAGTTGACTAAACAATGTCATCTGGCGGGACCCAGAAGAAGAGTCTTCTCTGTGGAGTCCCCGGCCCTCTGGAACCAACTCCCCCTGGAGATTTGAATTGCCCCCACCCTCCTCGCCTTCTGCAAGATGTTGAAGACCCATTTATGTCACCAGGCATGGGGGGATTAATCCCCCCCTCTGACTTGTGGCATTTGAGAATGGTGTGGTTGTGTAGTACTGATTGTTTTTAGTACTGATGGGTCTTAATTTAGTTTTTAATATTGGATTTGTATTGTACTGTATTGCTTTTATTGCTGTGAGCTGCCCCGACTCCTCAGAGAGGGGCGGCGTACAAATCCAATAAATTATTATTATTATTATTATTATTATTATTATTATTTATTATTCCACAAAATTTGTGTGGTTCTGCTGAACTCTGTTTAAGAAGCAAGCAGCTGCAGCTTCTGAGTCCCCTTCACAGGTTACGCTTTGTAAAGTAAGTTAAAATAGAGATGTTTACTATACTGTATAAATAGAGAGAAGCTGTACTCAGATCCTGCTATGATGCTTCATCATGGTGGTAGTAATAGTGAATGTGTTCCTGAGTGGAGTGAGTGAAGAACCTTAGGGAATGTATGTCAAGAGTATCTACAGTACTTCCAGAAGACCCATCCAAAATGTGAAGGTCACCCCAGCTAAAGCTATCAGATTCTACCTCATAGTTCCCAGCCACTGGTAAGATCCCACAGAGCTGGTCGTCAGCTAAACAATGTGGGCTGGCGGGCCCATGGGGAAGGGCCTTCTCTGTGGCTGCCCTGGTTCTCTGGAAACAACTACTGCCTGAGATCCGGACTGCCCCCACTCTATTGACCTAAGCATTGAAGACCTGGCTTTTCTGGCAGGCTTGGGGCCATTGGTCTTGCAATTTGAAGACCTGGTTTTTCTGGCAGGCTTGGGGCCATTGGTCTTGCAATTTTACGAGGTCCAGCCTTGAATGATATGTATGTACTGTATGTGATTTTTTAAACTGTTTTTTTTCCTTAATCCTTTATGATGTTTTAAAATGTATTTTATATCCTGTTGTAAACCACCCAGAGTCCTTTGGGATTTGGGTGGCAAGCAAGCAAACAGGAAGGAAGGAAGATGCTGGACAAGGAAAGTTACTTTATTGATATCATTGGGAAATCTAAAGGGTCAAGTTAGTCAAGATCCAACTAGAAAAAGGCTGTCTATGTGGTTGCAAAGAGCAGATATGGACATGATGGTACACAAGCATATCTGCATCTTCAGTACCTCCAGCTGCAAAAGGCATATCCATGGAACCAGAATCAACTGACACTCTATTTTGCTGGGCTTCAGACTCAATTATGCTTTGTCTCTCATAGTTCACATCCAAAGCCTTCTTAGTAGAACCAGTTTTACAAGAAACCAAGAACTCAATAGATAGGAAATTCAACTTCTACATTTTTTCTATGTTCTCTCAGCCTGTGTCATTCCTTAGATAAGAAAATGAGAAAGACAACGAGAAGAGTGTGAAACGTGGAGAAAAACCTGGTAGTTTTTCAGCAGAATTGTAACATCTGCAGATGTTCCTTGGAGATAAGTTCTACAATAGCCTGAGATTAATACAAGACCAATTAAGTTAATAAACTTATTCTTCTGTAAGAGAAAATGGACCTAATTAAATGCATGAGGTTTACACAGTAATGGGATTTAATGAAATTCAAGGAATTTATTTTTGATCCTGGCTTTGTTCGTTTCTTTGTCCTAAGTATGTCTACTTTTGGGTGGCATCCTAAAAGCTGTGCAAACCCAGAACTGAGGGGGGGGGGAGAAGGCAACCCTTACAGTAAATGAAATACACAAAAGAAACATTCAAGGAAATGGCAAAATTAAAATGAAGGAAAAGCAGAAACAAAAAACCCACCCTCCCTTCTCAGCTGGATCATAAGTTCAATGGGATCTACTAAACAAGAAAATAAGGTAATTTTCAGAGCATGAAACTACTTTTTTATGCTTTGTAAAGTTCCATGCACATTGATAACTCTCCCCCCCCCCAATTTTTTATGTATGTGTAATGGACTCAGATGTTTATGTTTAGGAAATGATAGTTAAGAAATTATAATGGGAAGGAAATACAGGGAATTGATTTTCTTCTCATTAAAAATGGTGAACTTGCAAAAGCTATTGCTGCAAATTGTTCAGGAGTTTATTAGATCATAAAGAGGACAGAAATACAAACTAACGTCAACATTAATTGGAAGCTTTCTGCAAAGTGTTCTTGACCCCCTTGGCAAACACTTCAAATTTAATTTTCAATGTAGAGAACTGTAGAGTTCCTGTCATGTTAAACTACGGATTCTACCGGGAACTCTATGTAAATTGTATAAAACTGTAAAAGACGTGCCTATTAATTTTCAAAATATGTTATTTTTATTTTGTATATTTCTCCCTAAGATAATCACTAACAAATATGAATGACATCTTGTGGCATTAAATTATCTTCAATGCCTTTAGAAAGCAGAATGAAGCTAGACTTAGGCTATTGCAAGTTACACAAGGATTTGAAAATACTAAAATAATTTCCTTCTTTAACACAATTTAATATGTTGACCCAGATTTATAAAAACAGTTATTAGATAAAGTAAAATCATACTAATATACACACATGTACGTACATAAATACTAGCTGTTCTTTAGTTTGAGGGGAAAAGTTTCTTTATTCTCGCTTTCTGATAGGTTGAACTATGTATTTCTTGACACTGAAGAGAAGTTTATTAATAATATTATAATGCTAGATAACGTGACTGGAGACCTGTTAATGGAATAGACATGACTGGAGAACTGTTAATGGAGTATTTGTACATATGTGTAATCATCCGTTCCTGTTCAGAATTAGACTTTTGTAGAGTGGTTGTGCAATTATTTTTCAATTGAGTCTCCATAAAGAAAAAAGTGATAGATATGAGAGAGAGAGAGAGAGAGAGAGAGTGAGGGAGGGAGGGAGAATCAGACTCTTAAGCAAACTCACTAGCTAACTTTTAAACATAATAGCAATGGGACGATTGCCACAATATGGAGCAGGGGTGTCAAACTCACATCACAGCATTGTCACGTGACATATCATAAGTCCCCTCCCTTTCTAAATGGCAGTGGGCATGGCCAGCATGTGACGCATTCAGCTTGTGGACCACGAGTTTGACACTCCTGGTATAGAAACTTTTCAGCAAAAGTTAGCTTCCTCCCTTTTTTTTCCCTTCTGAAAAATTTAAAGCACCTTTAAATTTTGCTGCTGAAAACGTAAAGGACCTTTGAAGGGTTCCTTCAATTGAAGCTCCAACAAATAAAGAGTCCCTCTGAAGGTCTGCCAAGCCTTAATACTCGCACATTGGAAAAACAAGAACAAAAGCCAAACTGTAATAATGGAAAAGAAAGCTAAGCAACCAGAAAATATTAGTATAATTTTAATAGAAATTCAATCCATTATACTGTGAAAGGACAAAACTTCAAAGACTAACATATATTGTATAATAACATATTGTATAATATGTTGTATAATATATATTGTATAATAAACTGCTACCAAACAGTCAAACATAAATAAAATATGAAAATAAAATCTATAAACTAACTCAAATGACTAAAGCCCTATAAAAGTCTATTAACCTATAAAAATGAACAGAACCTGAGATCTATTAAAACTAAAGTAGGAGACAAAAGACTGGCCAGGTCATTGTTTGCTTAATCTGCTGCCTAGGTGTTCACAATTGATGAGCAACTTCAAGGCTGCTCTTCTTAAAATGGACTTGAATTGGTCAAAAGAATCATTTAACTAAGGAACACTCTCCTCTGACAGTCTTTCAAACAAAATTGTCTTCTGCAGGATATGATCAAAGACTATGCTATGATCCATAAAAGATAGAATTTATTTTGCTATGTTTTTTTATTTAAATTTATTAGCATCAACACACATCGCTTTTTAGATGCTGATCCTCACAAAACAATTTAGAAACAATAAAAGGCTTTTATCTTTTAAAGCTCTTATAAAATCCTTACTAAGCAGAGATATCAGAGGAGTTTAGAGATGTTATTCATCAAAGGGAAAACCCAGAGATGAATAATTCAGAGTGAAAATATCACAGTAGCATCTCTGAATTTCAGTTTTGCAATAGGCATGTGTGAAGGATACTATAATAATAAATTGAAGCTTTTGTTGAAGGTGAGGAAGAGGATGAGAAAGAAGGGATTAAAAACACAGCTTCTATAGAGATAGTGAACCTATACAAATATCTCTGTGATAGTATCTGATACAGACGAGAGGAGCATTGAGAATAGGGAATCAACCTTGAAACCCCAAAATTAAAAGCAGAACACTTCCAGCCATGCACTCCATCAGAAACAAGTTCAGACTGGAAGAATGAAGGTACCATAAGCATCAAAGGAATTAGAGTAGAAAAGAAGAAAGATCTCTTTACTTGACTGATCAACTTTAACAACTGGGAAATACTTATGACTATGTGACTTGGATGGAAATTGAACCTACAAGAAATATAAATATAATAAGATCTGCTTGATGGTACTGGAATCAGTGCTCAAGTTACCAGCCTGAACTTCATATCTTGATTTTGTCTCTCTTAAATAGTCTGACTCTCGTAACGTGGTGTACATATACTTCATGTAGTCTGTGTAACATATGACAACTTGGCTATTAGGACTGGAAGAAATTGCTAAATTTCACTCAACGTCATTTGACTTCTGCATATTATTCAGTCAGGTAGGTAAACAGAATGAATCAAGTCCATCATAGAACAATATCTGTGCTACTATATCAGATGTACAATACCTGAGTTTTATTTTATTTATTTAATTTGTCAATCAAGTATAGGATAGTAGTTTATATAAACATAACATAGAAAGTAATGATAAAAAAGACAATAGGACTATTTAAACAGATAAGTTTGGGATCTTCCACAGAATTCACTTACAACAAAATAATGCAGTATCCCTCACAGAGTCTTTTATCTGATTAATTATAGGTTTAATTTACTTTTAGTTTTTCCTCTGTGTGTATCGCTAGAAGAATTGTAGTCATTCTATTTCATTCAGAAGAATCAAACTCTACAAGTCTAACAAAAGCATGAAAGACATGCAAACATGGAAAGAAGCAGTGGAGTATGCACAGACATTAGAAAAGAGACACAATTACATATTTTAAAAATCTCCTACCTGTGTAACCTTTTCAGTAACGTTGTGTGTTCTTTCTTTCACTTTGGGCGCAATAATTGTTTTCTCGGATGATGGAGGTGATGATGCCTTTTTTTCATTTTTGATATCAGAAAAGTTTAGAGTGAGCTGGGGAATCTTATTGATGGTGCTGTATTTGTTGAGGTTTGAATCAGATGTCGAGCCTAACAGACTTGACTTGATATGGTTAAAAGGACCTACAGGGAAAAAAATAGATATCAGCTGATATAACGTCTTGAGCCAGTTTCCAGATAACGAAAAAAGGAAATAGCTGTATTGTTGTTTTTGTTTTTCAGCCAGACTTGATAACTATCTAGGTTAGAATCACCAACACTTCAATTGTGGAAGAAGGGCAGAATATAGTGCCTAGAAGTAGTAAATAATTCACTGGTGTGTATGAGTGTCTATTGCACATCCCACTCTTGAATTGGGGCTTCTCATTCTTTCTACTACTGTAAACGATTCTATTATCGAGGCTTTGTAGGATCCTTAAACTAGAGGAAATTTTTAAAAGATAAAAATTATAGAGAAAGAGGGAATCTATTTCTTCAGAGTTTACAGATTTCTGAGCTAGTTGAGTGAACACAAGTGGAAGCAGACATCCATTAGTGGAGTAATATCTTGGATTTAATCTAGATACACTTCTCCCTGAAAGCTTTATTTCACGCTAGATTAAGAGCTATGGGCTTTTAAAGTCTGGAGCACATGAAGTTTTTAAATTATGAATATAGAAGAAATCTATAGTTATTATGGCTGTATGAGAATTCCAGATCCAAAGGCAGTATACTTATAAATACCATTTGTTGAAAGAGTGACTAGAAAATTTTTTTTTCTTGGATTCCTAAAGTCTAATTTAATAATAATAATAATAATAATAATAATAATAATAATAATAATAATAATAATAAAGACCTCTGGATTCTCTCGGTGGACAATAGAGTTTTCATTATATTCTAAAATATGCAATTGTCCCCAAATAGTACATTGCTCCCATTTAAGGTGCATATTTATTTATTTGGATTTCTATGCCGCCTTTCTCCAAAGACTGAGAGTGACATAGAAATTGAAATATCTGTGCTGCAGGGCCAAATAAGGTGTCATTTATTTACCTTTCCTAATCCACTAAAAAGAATCCAAAAATATTAGGCCCACCTTCTCTGATGCCCCATTGCCAGCCTTGTCTCCTGGTGCCTTGAGGCAGGCAGAAGGGCTGCTCTAAGACTGAAAAAGGATCCTTGAGCATATTACCTTCTGCCAGCTTGTGAGAGTTGTTGTGACAATAGAAGAAATATGGACCACAAATGTATCCCATAAATAAACACTTCCTGAATAGCTAAATGCCCAAATTAGGGAGAAAAGAAGACTCTTTAATTTCATTGGCACAGGAGCTAATGAATATAAGACAGGCTCCAAAATCTAAGTAATTCTTAGTGTCTTTTGTGCCATGATTTCAATAATGGAAGAGCAGCAGAAATTAGTGGCTCTGCTCTACCAGCCTTTCTTATGTTCATTATTCATGCAGATTTAAGTCTTACTTTGCTGAAGCAAGTAACAGCTATTCGGCTTCTAAGATCAGCTCAGGTGGCCCTTTTCAAGAGCTTATTCCCAAGAGCTGCTAGGCTGGCAGGCGTAAGAAACAGAATATTTCTTTATGGGAAGTTTGTTCTTACAGAATAGGCTTCTACCAGAAATACATTCATTTCCCTCTGAGAATCTTAAATTGGCTTTAAAGATTATGGAACACTGATGTGGGCCTATAGCAGGGGTATCAAACTTGATTTCCTTGAGGGCCGCATCAGAGGCGGGGGAAGAGTGGCCAGCTCAATGGCACTCGTATCGGGCCCGAGCGCTCTGCCAGCAAAAATGGGCTCCCAAACTCCATTTCCAGCTGCAATGGTCTCTTGCAACCCTCTGCCAGGGAAAACAGTGTGGGACGGCCACAAGCGGCCCACCTGAGCAGAGGCAATTCAGGGCTGCCCCATGGGCCAGATCCAGCCCCGGGTTTTGAGTTTGACACCCCTGATCTATAGTGACAATAAATAGAGAAATAAGCAGAGTCTTAAGTACTTCGCGTCAGCAGAAAGTTCATTTACAGACAGTTGTTCACTTACAACATGGTGCCACACAATATCAAAACCACCGCTGATGGAGACAAGAAGCAAATGGGAAGACTTCCTAGGAATGTGTCACTTGTGGACATTAGCACATGCACATCATGCAGGTTTGATGGAGACATTTCATCAAGTATATTAAATGACACATTGAAGAGGAGCAAAAAAGAAAGTTCCTCCTTCATCCTGCCTCTCCTACTAAATTTAGGCTATAAACACAAATGATAACTTTGTTTTGGGGGGGAAATATACACTAAAGCATTCTATAGAAAGGAATGTCTCCATTTGGCTAACTTGGCTTTACACTGTTGTCCCAGTGAAAAGGGCCAATACTAGCATGTAATAAATATGAATAAGCATGTTTCCACATGAAATTGCCAATGGAATTCATGCAAGCACACCTGAAGACTACAGTAAGCTTAAACCATACCCCCTGCCATCCAGGAGCGTGAAACTAGTTTTAAGGAGACAAAAGAGGAATACGTGAAGGGTCCAGATTATTCACTGATTGCCTTGGTGTCAGAACGATAAAACTGAATTGGATTTAAAATGAATCAACAGTGGCTAGTTTCAATCATGCAAAGCTCAATTTGTCATACTTTTCCCAGATCGCATCTTGAAAACTTCAAAATATGGTATCTGCGTAGGATTGGCAGCATCCACATTCTATGTTCTTCAACAAGTTTACCTAGGTACAATCCAGCCAAAGTTCAAACTTTTAAGCCCTCCTGGAGTTTTGATGGGAGAGAAATAAGGACATGCTTAACTCTCCCACTCAAATCAGAGGGGGCATAAGCAGGATGTGCTGCTGGAATCAGTGATCAAGGAGAAAGCCCCAGAGAAAGGATGGGGCATTTCTTCTGGATAGGTAAGTAGAGGATTGCATTGTAACTAAATGAGTATAATGGCTTTGAAAGAACATCCTGTGCATCCCTTCACAGCTTCCTCTGAATGGCCATCTATCATCATTCTGAACTGAGAGCAAAGAGAATTGTGACGCATCCATCAAGCAAAAAGAATAGTAATTCCTATAATGTGCCCAGCTTCATAAAGGTTAGCATGAGTATGATGCATTTGTACAGTCTATACAGCATGCCAAATAATGTCTCTCTCAAAAGCACTGGACAATAGAGGTGATAAATTTACATTACCTTTGACATTGCGACCATTGTCTGTTATTCAGCAGAATAAAGAAAAGCAAAAGGGGGAGATAAACTGTGTATTCAAAGACTCCAAACTGATTATTTTCCACCCTTCTTGGTTCCCCAATACATTTTGAGGGAGCCAACATTAATTTGGGTGAATCAGCTAATGTAATGAACAGGAGACTAATTTCCCCCTTTTAGAATTAAGAACCAAAAGTTGTCCTCATTCAACTGCTCTTCAACATTTCCCAGAGTGCTGAAAAGTGTTTTCAAATTAGCTCGAACAGCCATTTAAATGGATGTGATCTATCTCAGGAGGGGCTGTCCCTTAAATTTGGAGACTAATTTAACTTAAGAAATTGTAATTGAATAAGCAATTTTCCTGGATTAATCAATAGCAGAATGCAGTCAGCCAACTGTTCAATTAGTCAAATACACATTCTAATCAATCAGTTGCATGAAGATGAACAAGGGTTTTATTTGTGAAGCAAGGAATAGCTTCCTTTTGAAACAATATGCAGGCATGTTGCTGATTCGGACTGCCAGGTTGGGCAGGTAACTGGTCCTTTCAGTTAAAATAGTGTCATTTTATTGGATCCAGGAATCACACCTTCTCTAACATAGCACCTGCTTTCTGGGATGTAACTTCCTATGAAATCTGAGTGGCTTCCACTCTGTAATGGAATGTATGAGTGATCTTGATGAATGAAGGGAAGACATGAAACAATCAAGAAAGGTGGGAACCTCCAGTCAACTAACAGTCAAAGCAAGAAACTTGGGAAGGACCATACTCATTCATCAAGCAGCTTAAAGTGGGAAGTTTGTTAAGATAGCCTTACAATAAAGTAGAATTAGCTAATCTAGTCATGTTTTCTATTTGGTTTATCTTGGTGGCTTTCTGGAAAACCTTAAAGACTTGGCCATGGTCTCAGGCTCTAGGCTAAGATGGTTGGAGCCAGTGTTGGGTGTATGATATTTGATTTAGGTCAGGGATGGGATACTAGCCGGAGCACCTAATCGGGCTCTCCTCCGCGGCTCTGGGGGTCCCGTGAGTTTCAGCAGAGTTATGCTGCTGCACCCGTGCAGATAGCGAAATCGTGCATGGAGACGCAGGTGTGCCCATGTTCCGGCAAGATTTTTTCCTTCCGCGCATGCGCATGTAGCTAGTAGTTTAGCTAGTAGCCCACCGCTGCTTTAGGTGTTGAGTACACCTGCATTCATCTTCTATTCGGTGTGTTATTATGTGTTTATTTGTGTGTTGCCATATATGTAAGCCCCTTCCCAAGTCAGTCTGGAATCAGATGGTAACTACATTGATTAAATGAGAGAGTGAGTGAGTGAGTGAATAAATTTTTTTGAAGGAAGGATTCCTCCTGGGTACATGCTCTGGATGAAGACCTTCCGAATATGAATGTGGCCATTGCAGTCTGAACCATTCTTGTATTAAGACTCCTTTACAATAAACTGCTGCCCAAATAATGAGGGGACCCTTATTAGGACTTACTCTCAAATTAGTTCACCTAGACCTATAAGACAATATGAAGCATATTGACTTGGAAATAAGCTTCTCTTTGCACAGGGTCTCAAATGATGAACATAGAGTGCTTAATGTCATTCCTGCTAGAATTTCCTCTTAGCTCTTAAAAGGACTTCAAAGATCTTATCCTAGTTGGATGAAAAAATGTTGTGCACGTGTCTCATTTTATTCCCAGCCGTTCAGTCAACATAATTCATGAATATTGATCATTCTCCCCTTGCCCAATACTTTACCTTCACTAGCATGCCGATCCCTAAACATGTTCTTGGGATGGATGGTAAATCCTTCGATGTTGTGCACTGAAGATGCTCTTCTTAGACTACTAATGCTCTCTTTTGACTGAGCAAGAGTCAACGCTGCGCTGGAATGCAGCATATCTGGGTACAGTCGATCCCACTGCTGTTTTGGTGATGAATGGTCTAGAGGCCCAGATATATTCACTGGAGGTGAACACGTCCTTGGTTGAATGAGTGCCTTGGTGTCGTCTCCCTCAGAGGGGCTGCAGCTTTCTTTTGTGGGAGATTTAAAGTGCTTCATGGCCATGGAGTTGTCACTGTGCTTTGACGAATCAACAATCACTGCATCAGGATCTTCTTGTGGCAAAGATTGCTTTCTGTAGGATAGAATACTCAATCCAGGTAGCCTGAATCCAAAAAGTTTGCCTAAGTAGAAAAGATCAGATTCAAAAATAAGAAACCAATCAATTAACTATGACATTAGGAGCTATTCTGTTGATAGTGGACAAACATTAATGAATCAAAACATAATTCTAGGCAGAGGTGATATCCAGCCGGTTCTGACTGGTTCGGGCGAACCAGTAGTAGAAACCTGCGGGTGGGGTCCACCCACCTACCCATGTGCTATGCCATCCTATTTAGCCATGTTTTCAAGTCGTGCACATGCATGCAAACCATATGCATGTGAACAAAGCATATGTGCAGAAGGCCATGTGCATGCATAGAAGGCATGTGCTCAACCAAAGTTAGCGTGCACGCGCTGGGCGAACTGGAAGGGAAATTATGAGAATCCCACCTCTGATTCTAGGACTGATTCAGATTTGAAGGTAAAATACTACTTTAGATGTTCAAAACACTGGGGCAGCAATGACAAGTCTAAATAGTTATCTAAATAGGAAACAGACATCCCTCATTTCCAATTTTGCAATGGGTCAGAATATAAATTTGGGAGCTCCCACATTAAGGAACAGTGGCAATTAAACAAGTTAACCAGAACCAAGGCAAGCATCCCTTTTTGATTTATCCTGTCACTGTTTCTAAGTGTGTGTCCAAAGCATTACCTGTTTCTTGAGAAAAACACTTAATAATTGACATTCGTTCAGATACAAAATCCAGCAACTTTGCTTCATGCGGGAAACCTATCCTATCACTCTCCACTCACCTTTCTCTGATTTTAATGGATTTTTAAAAAATAAATTTTATTTGAGGATGTTTTAAAATAAATTTGAAGCCTTGTAGTTGTTTAAAAAGTTATTATCTCTATAGGTTTTTTAAAAAAATTGATAATTTTCATGGCCACTGTGTCTACTACTATGGCTCATATCATGTTGTCTACTACTACTACTCATATCATGTTGTCTACATCACTGTGTCTACTACTATGGCTCATATCATGTTTTTTAAAACACCGAGGAAAGAATCCCAGAGTTATCCCAATTATTCAGGGGGGAAAAAAATCACATTTTCAGAGGCTGAGCAAAGAGAGCTCTATTGTTGATTTGGTTTATATTTCTATTCATCAATTCTTTTAACGTGGAACCTATCTTTAAGGCAGGGAATTATCTGCTGACAACTTGATTCAAGTGTACAATAGAACTGTTTGGAAATATTAGGCTTTCAATTTGAAACACCTTGGAATAGTTAATTCAGGAAAAAATGGCTTACTCACTAATAGCATCATCCAAAAGGCATACAACACTAGATTTAAACAAAATGCATAAATTAGCTGTAACTATTTTAGCTATTTTAACTATTTTATCACGATGAAACCTGGTACGAGCAACATTTTAAATTTCCAGGCACTGCCGTCTGCATATTCAATAATGAAGGAGGGGAAAGGGGATGATGGCTACTTGCTGGTATGTCCCAAAAGAGAAAAAGCCACCCCGAGTTTTCGGAGAAGGGCAGTACTGTATACAAATCTAATAAATAACAACAAGAACGAAAATATTTGTGATGTTCCTCCAAGGTTTGGGGTTGCTTTGCTGAGATTTTTCAAAACAATAAACCAGCAACATTTTATTGCTCTCCATCTCTGCTGCCTGAATACTCTTCTCCCTTATTTTGAAGAGCTTACTTGCTCAGGAGACATGATCGGATACAAGAGATTCTCTATTTCAATTCCTTGGAAAGAAGGATGAAACATTTTCCCCCCTGCTCCCCTATTTCAAATTGTAGAAGAGGACCTAATGTCTATATAATGCTTTCTCTCATTCTTTCTCTGTGAGCCCCCCCCCCCTGGAATATTCTATAATTAATTGTTGTTAAGAATGCTTTTTTGCTGTTATATGCCTTCCATTGAGGACCTGTATACTGCACGAGTCAAAAAGAGGGCTGTGAAAATATTTACTGACCCCTTGCATCCTGGATATAAACTGTTTCAACTCCCACCGTCAAAACATCGCTACAGAGCATCGCACACCAAGACAACTAGACACAAGAACAGCCATCACTCTACTAAACAAATAATTCCCTCAACACTGTCAGACTTTTTACTAAATCTGTACTTCTATTTCTACTAGTTTTTCTCATCATTCCTACCATCCTTTTCCTCCCACTTAGGACTGTATGATTGTAACTTGTTGCTTGTATCCAAAGATTTTTATTATATTGATTGTTTCTTCATTGCTTATTTGACCCCTATAACAATCATTAAGTGTTGTACCACATGATTCTTGACAAATGTATCTTTTTCTTTTATGTACACTGAGAGCATATGCACCAAGACAAATTCCTTGTGTGTCCAATCACGCTTGGCCAATAAAATTCTATTCTATTCTATTTTATTTTATTCTATTCCATATGCCTTTAAATCTAATCATATGCATCTACAAAACCAGTGAAATTTGAGATTTAATTTGAGGGCAACAATAGGTGTTTACTAGCTGTAGGTAAAAATGAGTCATATATTAAAATATTCTACAGCTTTTATAATGCCTCTGAAAGTGAGTAGTCCATTACTAGCTAATGACATCGGTTTGAACTATGAGACCTCATCACAACGTTTTCCCCATAAAACAGGGTATTTCATGGCTTTCCTCACAATCTTGCAAGGAAAAAGTAGACATCTCCACATGCTCCTGTTCTATTTTAGAAATATTCATGGTAGAACAGATGGTATTTTCTGCTTCACTGATTTAAAACAGTCATGTTAGAAGTCTGTTGCTGATCAAGTTGTCTCTTAATTCAGCTGGAAAGGATATGCTTGGAGAGCATCCCTCATTGCTAATATTTTCAGGCGCAAAATAAAATAACAGCAGCAACATATGACTATCTTTTCCAGTTTTTTTAAAAAAAAAACAAGACATAAATTGTTCCAAACTTTTGGCTGCCTGATTTATTTTAAAGGAGCTATTTTTGAAAACAAGTTATACATGTGTGATGTACTGACAATTATTAGCAACTGTATGGCTTTTCATTCAATATGAAAGGTATTTCGTATTGTTGGAAATGAAGTAGGCAGAACACAGATCAGGAAGATAGTCTCGCATGTTACCGGAGTCTCTACGTCTGGGTGCATGTATGTATGAGAAAAAGAGGTAACAAGAAACCTTTTATTTGGAACAATTCCCATGGTTTGCATAAGCAACAGTAAAAACAATCCTATTCCAAGTACTGTTTAGTTAGCCTGTTAATTTTCTCCCTTTTTACATATTTGTTCTAGACTTTTTCTATTCGTTGCGAAGTCGTGTCTGACCCATCGTGACCCCATGGGCAACGTTCCTCCAGACTTTTCTGTCCTCTACCATCCCCTAGAGTCCATTTAAGCTCCCACCGACTGCTCCAGTGACTCCATCCAGCCACCTCATTCTCTGCCATCCCATTCTTCTTTTGCCTTCAATCGTTCCCAGCATTGGGCTCTTCTTCCTTCTCATTAGGTGGTCAAAATATTTGAGTCTCATATTCAGGATCTGTTTCTGAGACTAAACCAGAGAGTTTTAATTTCTTATTTTTCTCCCTGCACTTAGCAAATGATGCTGGATTTGATAAACTGATGAAAAAAATTGATAGCAATTATGGCCAAATGGCATTTTCATACTCAACAGAGAATGTGACTCTTAGTACCATTTCCTGGAATATAAAAGGATAGACAACAGCTTCCATGGAACAGGAAACATAGCAAATTGTAAGGGGTGCTGGAATATGTAGTTCAGGATTAGGTATAACGGCACAACAAAGTATCTTTGAGAACTAGCAGGGCAGGCTTGGCAGGAAATAAATGAGGCAAACACAAATCAACCACAACTGTGACAAAACAACAGAGCCGGGGGTGGCACAGCAGGTAGAGTGCTGTACTGCAGGCCACTGAAGCTGACTGTAGATCTGAAGGTCAGCGGTTCAAATCTCATCACCGGCTCAAGGTTGACTCAGCCTTCCATTCTTCCGAGGTGGGTAAAACGAGGACCCGGATTGTGGGGGTAATATGCTGGCTCTGTTAAAAAGTGCTATTGCTAACATGTTGTAAGCCGCCCTGAGTCTAAGAAGGGCAGCACAAAAATTGAATAATTAAATAAATAAATAAAACTTTGAATTTAATTGCTATTAATAGGCCCAGCCTCAGAATGCAACGAGATGGCATCTATGAAGTCCACTTAATGTCAGTGCTAGGAGTGTCCATCTTCCAGTGTTACTTTTCAACTCTATGCCCCACCCTCAATCACCCAGCGGCCACACACACCCCAGCAGCCAACATCTGGCTCTGCAGTCAAATGTCCATAGTAGCTTCCCCATCAGTGCTTTGGGCCATCGTTGGTTGAAGAAGCCCTGTGTGCAAGCAGCCACCCTAATCTATGCTGGCTGCATCAGCTGTGAGGCAGTGGCATGCCAAACATGAGGAATCAGCTGAGAGGCACAGGAGGAGCTCATGGTCCAAGCCTTTCCGCAGCGATCCTGTGGATATGGGAACATTGCACCTGCCACCACAATGTCTGCTGTTGCTTCTGCCAGCTCAGCCGCCAGCACTCCCACTGCATTGCACCCCTCCCAGGTATGGCGAGTTCACGGACAGTATCTAGTTGGTCACAGTGGAAATACAGATGTGGTTGAATCTTCATCCATTGATTTTTCAGAAGATTTAGAACAAAGTTCAGGGACTCAAGGGAGTTATTCTCTTCTGTTTACTTCTTCTTAGATTCTCTCCTGTGCCGTTCCTACAGAGTAAGGGAGATGAATACAGTGGTACCTCTACCTAAGAATGCCTCTACTTATGAACTTTTCTAGATAAGAACCGGGTGTTCAAGATTTTTTTGCCTTTTCTCAGGAACCATTTTCTACTTTCAAACTTGAGCCTCCGAAACTGTAACCAGAAAAGGCAGGGAGAAGTCTCCGTGGGGCTTCTCTAGGAATTTCCTAGGAACAAATAGAGCCAGAAAAGGCAGGGAGAAGCCTTTGTTGGGGCCTCTCTAGGAATATCCTGGGAGGAAACATGGCCAGAAAAGGTGGGGAGAAGCCTCCATGGGGCCTCTCTAGAAACAGGGCCTCCACCCTCCCAGTGGTTTCCCCAGTCGCACACATTATTTGCTTTTACATTGATTCCTATGGGAAAAAATGCTTCTTCTTACAAACTTTCCTACTTAAGAACCTGGTCACAGAATGAATTAAATTCCTAAGTAGAGGTACCACTGTATCTCCCCAATTTTTCAAATGATAAAACATGAAATACGCCTTAAAAGAATACAGTTTCTCAGCTGGATATGTTCTCAGCTGGATATTTTCAACACTTCAAAAGTGACAAACCTGTAGTGACATAGGAGGTAAACACCATGGGAGGTAAACAGGAACATCTTTTCAACCCATTTGCTGCGTCTGTTTTGCAAAGGATTGCAACTATTTTGCAATTATTATTCTTTTAAGTTGATAACTTTTCATTTATATCCAAAAAACCTTTATTATAGGTCGATCTGTATGATATATAGTTAAACTAACTAAACTAAACTCCTATACAATATTTTCACGATGAGGTAATTACTGAATAAAGAATATTCAGGGATCTGTGGGGTCCTATCCCCCAAATTTTGAGAGGGGGGAAGAGAAGATGAGGGAGAGAGAAAGAGAGAAGGGGGAGAGAGGGAGAGAGAGAGAAAAAAAGAAAGAATGAGAGAGAATGAGTGAATGAGAAAAAAAGAGCAGGAGAGAGAAAGAGAGACAGAGACAGACTGCCCTATAAGGCAGTTGTCTGCTTCTTAAAGTAAAATGGAACTTTCCATGTCCTTTGGTAACTAAATATGTTGATATAACTTCTAAACTATGGAAAATCTCTATGGAAATTCTCAGTCTTTCAGGTCATGGTTGTTCCAAAGGTCGAACAGCAACTGGACTTTTTTTATTTTTCTTGCAGAAACTCCTACTCTGAGAAGCTTCTATAGTTCTGACTAACTGGTGAGGAAGGAAATATTTATACGTATTCTTTTCAGTCAGCCAGTCAATGACTCTCAACAACTGATTAGGCTAATGGATGGACAGATGGAAGTGTCCTTGGGAGGCAGAACCCACAGCCACTCCCTCTTGTCTGGGTTGAGTTTGAGCCTGTTAGCATCCAGACCCTAACAGCCTCCAGACACTGGCACAATGTTACACTGAGCACACCCCTACTTCTTTCACATATTTTATTTTTAATGGGAGTTGCTAAGATCTCATCCTGTAATAATGTTGTAGTAGTTGAAAAGTGAGGATTGACCTTGGTCCAATCCCCTAATTTGAAAAAAAACAACCCATGTATTTTTAAAATAAACATTTATACAATACAGCTAAAATTATTAATAGAAATCTTAAAATATGGTTTTACATGCAATTATCAACAGTAAAAATACAGTATGGTAAAGGCTACATAGAAAATGCCATTAATATACTATAAGCAATTAACATCATGTATAGAAAATTTACATGATAAAATGTGCCAAATTTAAAATTGAACTTTACAGTTCAGATAGTATCAATTGCAATTAAAATAGCAAAATTATTATTATAATTATTTATTAGATTTGTATGCCGCCCCATCCGAGGATTCGGAGCGGCTCACAACAACAATAGATACAATAAAATACAAATCCAATATAAACTATATTAAAAAACCCATTATTATAAAAAAAACCTAACAATTCTAAAACAATCATATCAATCTCATATGTTGAGTCAGGAAAGGTAAGGTGAGAAATCAATCCCCCCATGGCTGGTGGTATAGATGGCTCTTCAACATCTTATGGAAGGCAAGGAGGGTGGGGGCAATTCGAATCTCAGGGGTGAGTTGATTCCAGAGGGCCGGGGCCACCACAGAGAAGGCTCTTCCCCTAGGTTCCGCCAGACGACATTGTTTAGTTGATGGGACCCGGAGAAGGCTGACTCTGTGGGACCTAATTGGCTGCTAGGATTCGGTCCCACATTTCTGACACTAAAAAGGCAGGTTGCCAATAATATGGTATAAAGTGTTGCTGAACTCATTTTTAAACATTATAATCTTGCCTCAACTAGGACCGATTGTGTAAAACACTCATCCACATGCATCACTTCAGGCAGCCCTACACTGCTTGTGCCTTCTGTTCGTACAATAGCACCAGGCTTCTACAGCTCTTCTGCAACTGCGTTGATTAACTTCTGACTCAGCTTCAGTGTAGAAAAAAAATGCTAAAATAACACTTTTTGTCACGGCATTTTGCTGGAGCTGCAAAACAAGCGACTTCCCACTGATAAAGAACTTTTAATTTGGTTTTTAATGCCAAGAATATTACAGACATTGGTTGACCCATTGTGAAAACAGACCACTGTAAGAAAGATAATATGAAGAATACTTGTAAGGTGGCCCAGAGAAGATTCTAAGGACTACTGGGGAAATGATCACAAACACATTTCCACTACTTACATGATCTATCCTGCTTTCAAGCCTTGAAACTGGACCCTCTGAACCATTTGATTTAATCATTGAACATGTCCACTGACACACCAAATCTAAATCTTCTGCTAAATTGCCCTAGAATTATATTTGTTCTTTCTGATGAAGTGACATTTTTGGTGATAAAATGGAATTGATGAACTTCTCCTGTGAAGTTTAATTGGACTGATGTCTTGTAAGTGACTGGCGCATGCTATGTTAACGAATCAACAGGATGCATGGAAGTGTGTAAATCTTGTCATTGTAATGTATTCTATAACAATAGATATGCTTGTGAGTATGGAACAGATCAATTGTGCCCATCCCACTCGATCAGTGTCGAGAAAGTGCAAAACAGATGGAGAAAGTCAAAGTGATTCTCCCTGTGTCACCGTGCCTGTTACTCATGCAGAGAACAGCTCCAAAGAAAAATATTGCAAGAAAGAAACCCTCACAACAGGGGAGCACACATATGGTTTAATGAAAATGTGCAGAGGCAGTTAAATAAAAGCAGGTTAGGAAGCTATTTCTAGTATGTGAGCCATCAAATAGCATTTCTAGTGGATGGGTATTTAATTCATCATTGTAATACTAACTGATGGTGTGATGAGATACAAAGATAGGGTACCAATAATTGTTACCTGTGAAGAAATAGCTTTTAACTAAGCCATGTCAAATAGCTCCTGGTGGCACTTTTGAGGGATAAAATGAATACAGTTGCATCAAGGATGTCTAATCTTAATATGTAGATCTGAATATCCAGTCAGGTATAGGAGAAATTTAAGGTAGAAGGATGGTGACTGGAAAAAGTGAGTCATGTAGTAGTTCCTTAGAGCTTCCTTAGAAGGAAATGGAGAAATGACTCAGAAAAAGGCAAACTTCTGAAAACCCACCTGTGTTGCCAGGCTTGGGGAAACTCACATACCCCCAGCTGTTCCATTTTATGTATTGTTTGTTTGGATTACTTGACTGTTTTTTATAAGGGTTTTTTAAAATTGTTTTTTAATATTGGATTTGTATCTCATATATTATTTGTTGTGAGCAGCTCTGAATCTTCAAAGAGGGGTGGCATACAAGTCTAAAAAATTATTATTATTATTATTATTATTATTATTATTATTATTATTATTATTATTGTTGTTGTTGTTGTTATTATCCAACCACTTTAGTTTTTATTTGTGAATTCACATAAAAAGAGTTTGTAGTATTTATGGTCTTGGAATTACTTTATTTTCATGATATCCTGACAAAGGCTACATGGACATATACTATAAAGCTAGGATTTTATTATGGTTTGACAATTTGTTCAACAGATAATTTGATTTCTCCTTTCTTCTATCAGGACTCAGATTCTAGACAGCACAAAAAAATCAAATTAAGAGTGAACTAGAAATAAGATTCAACAATATAGTCTGTTGACAGTATATCACAGTTCATAAACCTGAAAGACATGGTTCAAAATGGCAGGAAAACTAATTAGAACTCTGAGACCAAAAAATACATTATAACTTTACCAGATTCAAAATAAATCCCAGGCTAAACTCCATGTGTCCTCCTGTGTTACTGTATATAGTAGTTTACATTCAAGGAATAATTTGTAGTGATTCAGATACACAGATCAAGTGAGTGAAGTTATATTGAGACTGATAGTTCAGATTAGTGTATGGATGATGTTTTCATTAGTGCAGCAAGCAAGCAGGGCTTTTTAATTTTTTAAAGGGACCTCTGCCTTTGTCAGTGTTTCTCAACCTTGGCAGATTTAAAATGTGTGGACTCTAACTCCCAGAATTCCTGGGAAACCCTTGCTTTTGTTTTTTTGTTGCTGAATTTCAGGAATGAGGTCTGTTAAATATCAATAAAAGAGAATATTAAACATTTACTAACTCTCATCCCCATTGTGGATGAGGGATAATTTGATGAGGGAATCACTCAGCACTGTTGCTCGAGATGACAATAGAAATGACTTCCGATCCAATCAATATATAGAAACAATACTCAGAAAGCCGAATATTTAGGTAGCCTGCTCTATTAGTAGCGTTCCCTGGATGGATGGATGGATGGATGGATGGATGGGACTTTGCACCTAAAAAACGAGGATAGGAAGAGCCCCTGAGGGAAGTTTTTTTTTCTTTTCCTGGATTGTGGGGGCAATAGCCTAGCTCTGTTAAAAAGTGCTATTGCTAACACGTTGTAAGCCGTCCTGAGTTTAAGGAGAAGGGCGGCATAAAAATCGAATAAATAAATAAATTTATATATTTATATATTTATTTATTTATTCGATTTTTATGTCGCCCTTCTCCTTACTCAGCACAGCTTACAACATGTTAGCAATAGCACTTTTTAACAGAGCTAGGCTATTGCCCCCACAATCCAGGAAAAGAAATATAAATATATATATTTGCCTAGAGGCAAAAAGGAGCTGTGATGTTCCTTCAATATACCAGGGTGATCTGACATAAAAAAACATATAGCCCCTCCCTGGTACAGAGCTGGAAGGGATCTGATCTGATAGCTCAACTGCTAATTCTCTGCCTTACAAGGCAGAGTCCACTGGATTGAATCCCAGTAAGGAAGGGTGTGGCTAGTTGATGAGGCCAGAACAAGGCCGAAATGGGCCCATCCTAGTCTCCCTTAATTTTAAAATTCCAGCTAAAAAAACATTTGACATTTATATATATATATATGTTTTTGTTTTTTTAATGTCGGATCACCCTGGTATATATTGAAGGAACGTCACAGCTCCTTTTTGCCTCTAGGCCCAACCCAGGACCATTTCAAGGCAGTTAATTTTATTTATAGCCGACAACTATATTCTGTATGTGTCAAATGTTTTTAAATTTAATTTTAAATTAATTTTAAATTTCCAGCTAAAAAAACATTTGACATTTGATATATATATGAGAGAGAGAGAGAGAGAGAGAGAGAGAGAGAGAGAGAGAGAGAGAGAGTCCCAAGGAGAAAGAGTATGAGGAAGTTTCAGGGAACTGAGATAAAACATGATTGAGAGGGAGGGGAAAGGATAAACCGCTAAGAGGGAAAGAATTTGCTGCTACAAGAGGGAGACTAGGCCTCTCGCTGGGCCTGATGTTAGCTATAGCATGTAGACTGATATACCGCTTCATCCTCTCTAAGCAGTTTACAGAGTCAGCCTATTGCCCCCAACAATCTGGGTCCTCATTTTACTCACCTCGGAAAGATGAAAGGCTGAGGCAACCTTGAGCTGGTCAGGATCAAACTCTTGGCAATGGGCAAGAGTTTGATCCTGCAATATTGCATTCTAACCACTGAGCTACCATGGCTCATGTGAAAGCTTAACGTTAATGTGACAAAACAATTGATGAGAGGCCATTTGGCCAGAAAAGACAGTCGTTGGGACATTTTGCTCATTTTGATATTATTGAAATGCTTGATTTGATTTTTATCTTAACAGCCATTATTTTAATTAAAGCCTGTCACTCCCTCCAAGGGAGGCTGTTGGTATACCTGGGCTAGGTGGGAAAGGGTTTAGAAGGGCCCAATTGCCAGAGGCCCTTCTGGGGAAAATGCTACACTTAGGATACCAGAAAATTGGACTCAAGTAAAATAAATGAAGGAAACAAGTGCAAACTGTCTCTCAGTAGACAGAATTACCTGATGACGCTCCTCTTGAAAGGTTGTTACCATCTGAAATACAAGTAAAACTGCACTTACAGAAAGCCCTTGATAAACTTCTTTTAAATCATTCGGTTAATAGGAAGACAACTTGAGGTTGACCTTCAATGCAGGAAACAGCAGAACATGCACACAAGAACATTTGTCTCAATACGGCTATAGATCCACGAAATAGTGGTGTATGAAATTGTTTTCAAAATCAAACAGCTAAGTGCTTTGCCAATTCTAGTTGGATGTCGAAAGCCTCTGAACAGAATAGAATGGTTGACAATGAAAGCCAAGTCATTTTGCCCAACCTCTTTGGCACTGCTAATTCAGAAACCAGATTGTACAGATCAGAAAAAAACCTCTTGTTGTTAGGAATTATGTGCAACGACATCCATCCTCATTATTTTCTAATAGGAGATTTGATTTTTACAATAATTCAAACAAAGCTTTCTAAACACTCTGTTGCTCAGACAGGGATGGCAAAATGACTCGAGATGAACTGGGAGAAAGCAAATCAGCAGGATAGCAGAGGTAAACATTTGGATTGTGGAGGGAATGACAATTCCCTCAATTAATCTGTGCATCTGAATCACTGCAAATCATTATTTGATGAGTGTTAACTAATAAGTCACACTAGACTAGAACTGAGAGACTTAGTTTCAAATCTTCGGTCACATATTAAAGTCAGTTGGTGATCAGTGACACATGATTTCTCACACTAAATCATATGCAACTCTTGTATTATCTAAGGAGGGGGAGGGGAAGCCTTTCAGACTGATAACACCTTTTGCACATTGGGTAAGATTTAGTTGGTTTAGAAGTTAGTTGGGGGAAAGATCAGAAGCAACATGAGAAAATATTATTTTACTGAAAGAGTAGTAGATCCTTGGAACAAACTTCCAGTAGACGTGGTAGATAAATCCACAGTAACTGAATTTAAACATGCCTGGGATAAACATATATCCATCCTAAGATAAAATACAGAAAATAGTATAAGGGCAGACTAGATGGACCATGAGGTCTTTTTCTGCCATCAGACTTCTATGTTTCTATGTTTCTATTTAAGACTGTAGGATATCTAAGGGTCACTTCTAGACACGTTGTCGTCATGTGATTTATCACAGCTTCCCCCCCCTTTGCTAAAATGGGGGTGGGCGTGGCCAATGTGGGATGCATATGGCCCGTGGCCCACGGGTTTGACACCCCTGCTTTAGGGCATAAGGCCAGAACCATGGTGACAGGAGGAAGAGTGACCTGTGATTCTAGCTTGGGGCTCTAGCAATGGGTCATGGCAGGAGAAGGCCCAGTCCAGCTGCATTGACAGTATTGCGGCATGACCTTAGCTCATGCTATCTAGGGAGGTTATCTAGTGCAGTGATTTTCAACCTTTTTTGAGCCGCGGCACATTTTTTACATTTACGAAACCCTGGGGCACATTGAGGGGGGGGGGGGGCGGCTAAAAAAAGTTTGGACAAAAAAATTCTCTCTCTCTTCCTCCCCTTCACTCTATTTTTTTCTCCCACCCTTTCTCTCCCTTCCTTCCTTTCTTTCTCTTCCTTCCTTCCTCTTTTTTGCTCTCTTTCTCTCCCTCCCTCCCTCTATGTCTTTCTCTCTCTCTCCTTCCCTCCCTCTCTTTCTCTCTCTCTTGTTTTCTTTCTCTCTTTCTCTCTCTCTTTCTTTCTCTTGTTCTCTCTCTCTCTCTTGCTTTCTTTCTCTCTCTCTTGTTCTCTTTCTCTCTCTTGCTTGCTTTCTCTCTCTCTTGTTCTCTTTCTCTCTCTCTCTTTCTTGCTTTCTCTCTCTCTTGCTTTCTTTCTCTCTGAGCTTCGCGGCACACCTGACCATGTCTCGCGGCACACTAGTGTGCCACGGCACACTGGTTGAAAAACACTGATCTAGTGAATGATTATACATGACTATCTAGTGCAGTGTTTCCCAACCTTGGCCACTTGAAGATATTTGGACTTCAACTCCCAGAATTCCACAGCCAATGAATGCTGGCTGGGGAATTCTGGGAGTTGAAGTCCAGATATCTTCAAGTGGCCAAGGTTGGGAAACACTGATCTAGTGAATAATTATGCAGCAACTAATACAAATGTCTTTGTAAGGAATTTGGATGCGGATCTTATCTCTTGTAACCAATAAAACTGGGGTCAATATTTTCTCACTTGCTAGAAATTGTTTTATTTGCCGTAACCTTCTTTTGCTTCTGCTTCTTGGTCCAGTTTACAATATTCAACAGCACATGATAAAAAGGTTTGGAGATGCACAATCAATACACATCCAAAGGGCAACATACGTCATATTGCAGTTATAGCCGGAGACCTGAGAACCTGAGGCATTTCCAACCAGACAGGCCTTTTTAAGTAAGATACACATTCTATTTTAGAATCAATCATAATATGAGGTGGAGGCAGGTTATTTTGATGTAAGACTCAGATCTGTAAGGCCAAGTACTGTGCTAAATTATAAAACAGACCAAATAAGCAGAATATTATTAATATAATATTTTCCCTCATAAGGCTCACAAAGTTTTTAATAATACCGTATTCTGTTTTACCATTTTATATAACTTTTGAAGTAGCTAAAAATCTATTGTCAAGAGTAATAGATTATAATGGCTGTTTAACGCGATGGTCTATGAATATGTTAACCGTTTGGTTTTATAATAAGGGTTTTTAGTTGTTTTATTATTGGATTGTCACATGCTGTTTTTATCATTGTTGTTAGCCGCCCCGAGTCTTACGGAGAGGGGCGGCATACAAATCCAATAAATTATTATTATTATTATTATTATTATTATTATTATTATTATTATTATTATCATCATTGAAACATTTTCCACACTTTTTTCTCTTCCAGAATTCTCTTTCTTACACAGCAAATTCATATGCTCTGTAGTCAAAAGTGAACAATACTTGAATTTAGAGAAGTTTTTTTTTCTGAGCAGGATTTGTGACTAAATAAACAAAGCAAGGATAAGAATGAGCTACTCATGACATCAGAAAAATGTTTCAATCAGCAATTTCCTTATACAGTATCTTCCTCCAAGATTTTTCTGGAGTAAGTCTTTACTGCAGAACATATGATTAAATAATTAATCGTGTTCACTTTTCCAATCTGTAAAATGGTAAATTTGAATATCTAACACGGGTATTATCAAAATAAAGAATGTAATGGACTTCTGGAAAAGGAAATCTTTTTTAAAAATTTGAGCCTCAATTAAAACATTTCATCTAGGTTCAGGCATTTGTATGGTGCTGCACAGTTTTGCTTTGTTATTAGCTTGAGCCATGTAAAAATGTTTAAAAAAAGAGATGAAACATAAACAAACAAACAAATAAATAAATAAATGTAAAGCTATATTCGCAAAACCAAGACTGTAACTGTGACATTATGAAGTAGTTTTTAATGAAATTGTTGAAGGTTCTTGGTGACCATGATTTTTCTCTCAGTCACTTTTTAGTCTGGCATTCATTTTTTAGTACAGTACATGAATTATTTGATTATATTTGCTTTTTGAGTTGGATCTCTCTATAGCTATATAAAGGTTGTCAGATGTTCTCCCTCCCTCCCTCAACTTTCATTTGATAGTTTTGCAAGATCAAAGAGTTGTTTATCTGTGTTTATATATTACACGGGATACCAGTTAATCTCTGCTTTCCTGTTGTTTCACAAATGTTTTCTTTAAATATTGTACCCAACTGTATATTCAAAAGGAAGCTATCATAATCAAGGCAGTCAGGGACAACATTGACATCAAGACTGGCCAGGCCATTTAATGACCATATCCTCACTAGCTGAAGTTGTAGATCAGGGGTATACTCACCATGGAAACTTTAGCAGTTTGTGGACTTCAACTCTCAGAATTCCAGGTGATGAAATCCACAAGTCTTAAGGTTGTCAAAATTAGACCCTCTCCTCTAAATGGTTTGATAACTCTATTAGCTCATTAATTAGTATTCAGTGTTCTGAACTATTTCTTTTGGTGTCAGAGTGCCTGAGCTTGTATATAGCAAGGGGAAAGTTAACTAGATGATTAAAAACTAGTAAAGAACTAGATAAGTCCTCGGAGAGAGGTGGCATATAAATCCAATAAATAAATAAAGAATGAATGAATGAATGAATGAATGAATGAATAAATAAATAAATAAAGTACATGAATAATCTCCAAGACATGTTCCAGCTAGGAAAAGTGGGGGACAAGATAGCTTAAAACTTTCTAATTTTATTACAGTATCAAATGTTATATGAATGTGTCATTGTATTCCTGTTTGAAGCTAACAATCAAAAAGCTGATACAACTATTTTTATACTTTAGGACAAAACCTAAAGCCAGAAATATGCAAGCTGAAAAGTAAGAGCCATATATAGTCCCTAGTTTCCTTTGGTCATTATCAGTGGCCACTGAAAACTGGTGGAATAGCTTCCCTCGGTTTTGTTGCCATTTCCACTAAATTACTATATTTGTTGAAAGGTAAATTTTTCTGCCTCCCCCATTTTTGTCTTAAAAGTAGTGATCTACAGGTTCAGGCTACACTGAAGGGAATTCTAAATTGTGTAAGATGTTTTGCTATACTCTAAGTTTCTTTCTTTGCTATGCTAAGACACTTATGTAACCAATAAATGAGACCTGCCCCAGTAAGCAGAACAATGGAATTTTAATTTCCTCTTCCAGTCCTTTAGCTCAAATGATATGAGAGAGAGAAAGAGAGAGAGAGAGAGAAAGAGAGAGAGAAAGAGAAAGAGAGAGAGAAAGAGAGAGAGAGAGAAAGAGGGAGGGAAGGAGAGGGGGGGGGAGATGTCTTAGACTATGTCTTAGTCTATATACCGCTTGACTTCAGTTCAAAATCAACAATCAACAATGTTGCATTGGAGCAAAGAAACATTATGGCTTAATTATAACTGTGGGTAATTGTGGGGCCAGTGTGTGATTGACTTGCGTTTGGTGTCTTTGCCCATTTGTCTTTTTTTATTTTGTGACTGACCATAAACCTGTTGGGGAACTCCCCCAAACCCTCCTTCTGATGCAGCCATAATATCTACTATGCGAACTCATGGTTCCAAATAGGTCTAGTATCTGATACATAGATATGTAATTCTGTTCATTTTCTGTTCAAGAGAAATTTTTTGAAATGTAGCCCTTGCGGCACAATACTTTCTTTTGGCTGTTCTTTTTGTTTGCAATTCTTTTTAAACAGTTAACCTTTTGTCACTTATTACCTAATTTCTAAAAAAAAAAAAAAACATATAAAAAAATAAACCTCCCACTGGAATCTGCGGAAATGCCAGTACACATTAATTCATCAGGAGGCATCAGGCTGCCTGTTTCTGGAATGGAGGACAGGAGGGAGATTCAGGATGCTAGGGGCTTTTTATTCTTTCTTTCTGAGTAGAACAGAAGCTCCAGGCAGATGGAAAATCTTTCCTGCTGATCCTCCCAAGTATAGGATAAAACTGCAGTTATTTGAATCACATAATGAATGAACCTCCAGCAATAGAAGCCTACAAACGGCAGTGTCTAGCCAGAAGCATATTATCTTGTGTTCCCAGAGGCTGGGTAGCAAAGAAGGGTTGTGGCACTTCTGGAATCACGCAGAAATCAAATAGCACAACTAATATGATTGATTATAGACCAGGATATACCAAAGCGTTATATTACTAGTGTAAGATTTTGTTGTTGTTGTTGTTCTTGCTTATTATCAGTCACAAAACTATAGCTCTTAGTTCCCTCTTCTCACCTGGTCATACAGAATGTGGATATGAAAAAAAAACACCTAGCTCTTTGGATGTTGTGGCCATGTCTCTAACCCTCTGGATTGCTATTAGCAATTTGTTTTGGCTCTAATTTGGATTTTGTTTAATTTGGAGGCAAATTAAAAGCTGTCCCCACATTGAAATGGGTGACACACATTTACTCCTGAATAGTTGATTAAGCAGTCATAAAAATGAACGTTCCAGAATTTGAAGTTTAACATTACAGTGTATGAGAATCTGTATGAAGGAATTATTTATTTATTTGTTTGTTTGTTTGTTTGTTTACTCATTCATTCATTCATTCATTCATTCAAACATGCATAGGATAGTAGTTTGTATAAATATAACATAACATAAGTAAAAAGTAATGATAAAAGAGGACAATAGGACAGTAGGACAGGGATGGTAGGCACAATGGTGTGTTTATGCATGCCCCTTACAGACCTCTTAGAAACGGGGAAAAGTCAACTGCAGACAATCTAAAGTTAAAATTTTGGGGGGCTGGGGAAGAAACTACAGAGTCAATTAGTGCATTCCAGGCATTGATCACTCTGTTGCTGAAGTTGCATTTTCTGCAGTCGAGTTAATACTATATTAAGATTAGTACTATTAAGATATTGGCAGTCATTTATATGTCAGTATTGATCATTAGGTTACAAACAACAGCAACGACTGAACAATTAAACAACAATAACCATTTTGAATTTATGGCATATATTTTTCAAGTGGAAATATAATAATAATCATTCCATTCCATAGATTTTCTTTCCAATGAATGTGCTATGATCATGACTCAATTCTAACAGAATAAAAAGAGTTGGAAGGGATCTTAGTGGCTTTCTAGTCCAATATCCTGCTTAAAAATTCTACTCCTCTTACCCAGAAATCCTCTTCCCCTAATAAAGATTCATATACTTACGGTTTGTAACTTTGGCTGTTAGTATCTGGCTGAATTTCTCTGGAGACTCTACATTTTCTTCCTCAGTTACATATTCAAAGATAATAATAAACATCATAGCCACTCCTTCTTGATTTTTCACTGGGATGATGTGGGTGTTACAGATGAAGGTGGACCCTAGAAAGAAGAGGGAAAAACATCAACAAAAGTTTCTATGGAAATAATTGAGTTCCATTTATGGTACTTCCCTACAAGAGATTCCAAAATGGTCACCAATCAGAGAAATACAGGCACACCTATTTTGTTGGGAGTGCCCTCTGACAATTCAAACACATTGTGCTCCATTCCAGAATGTTTGCATTATGGCTTCTCCCTTAACTGTGTTTTGTGCATCACATATGTGTAGAATCCCACCAGGGAAGAAACTCAGTATCAACAACCAAATGAAATGTATTTTATCTTTAGCCCCATACAAATGATTAAGAACTTTATTTGTGGCAATGCCACAAATGAAGCCCTTTTAGTCCCTAAAGCACTGACGCAGACATGGTTTTCCAAAGACTTACAAGTGCTTATGTGAAAGGGTTTTCCTGGTCATCTGCACAGGGGTATATATGCACAGAATCTTCTGGGATTGTTGCCAAAGTAAACCATGTTAGGAACCAGGTGTTGGATCCTGATAACCCTTAAGCCAAAGCCAGGATGGTAAAAATGTAAGACTATATTCAATACAATAAAAACTACAGAATTTGTTTGACTGCTATGCTCAATCCCAGACTGTCACTTTCTTTCTTGGTATACACACACATACACACACACACAACATATACATAGACTGTTCTGGCTAAAAGCAGAAACGTAGGAACTTACAAGTGCCGATTCATTTTGCACAAACTTCAGGCAAGTCCTAACCTAGCCCCCACCCACAAAACTCACCCACAATACCCACCCACAAAACGGCAGCAATTGTCTCTCTGGCTCAGCAATCTGGTTTAAGTTGTGCTTTTGTTGGTGCAGCCTATGAAAGCAATAGCAGAGTCCCTGCCACCGTGTTCATATCTATCGCACGGAAAACATGCTGAAAGCATCACTGAAACAGCACAAAAATAGACGTGGAAAGATGCCCTTTGGTTTTCGAAGTCCAGCACATATACAGAAGTCAGCAAAAAGGGCACTTTTCTGTACCATTTATATTTAGCTTGCTTTTTTTATATCTAGCTTTTTAAAAATAGATACATAATTGACTGAAATCTGTTTCCCTCCCACCCCTCCAGAACCTGCTATTTATTTAATTATTTACAGCACAGTAACTTTTAGGACTCCTCCTCTGCCTGGGAGACTAGACTGATGCTCAGAATAATAACCAAATATCAGCTGTAAAGCCTATGGACTGCTATCATCAGAATAAACCCTTAAAGCACTGCAGCAAAACAAGGGGGACAAGGTCAATGGTAAAACATACCTCCCTAGCGGTTTGGAAGGGTGTTCTTTGCACACATGCGCTCATGTGCGTTGCACAGGCTTTTTCACCGTCTGTGCATGCACAGAAGGCTTTGCACATTGTTAAGATATTCATGAACTGGGAGAACCAATGGTAACAAGGCTAGTCAATGAACAGGCATAGCAACTAAGTCAGCCAATGGAAGCTTAAACACTTCTGAATCTGTGCAGAGAATCGAAACTGAAACTTAAGGATGGGTGTGGCTCCAGTTCTCTTTGCTCTCTTGTCCACTCTGTGCTTGTCTGCTGCTGAAATAAAACTAACTGTTCTCTGCTACCTGTAACTGCTTGAAGAAGAATCTATATTGGTATTGTAAAATTTAGTTCATCTATATTCTTGTATAAAAAGAAGTTCATGATTCCTGCTGAATCAGTCATCTGTGTAGGCTTCTGGAAATTGATTTTTCTGCAACAAACTTTAATACACATGCACAGCAGGTTAATAAAAAAGGAAATGGTGATGTCTGGGTGGTGGGCGTAGCCACGTGCTGCCACTACCGATTCTCTGAACCACTGGCAGCTGCCGCTACCAATATGTCTGAACCAGGCCGAACTGGTAGTTGCTTCCCCCAACCCCAAAATCTTCAACTTTACATTATCTACAATCGACCTCTCCCCTTTTCTAAGAGGTCTGTTAGGGGTCTACATAAGTGCACTTTTGTGCATAATATCCCTGTCCTACTGTCTTATTATCCTTTCTATTACTTCATTCTACTTATGTTATGTAATGTAAATATGTACTATAATACTATACTTGTTTGACAAATAAATAAATAAAAATAAATAATAAAAAAATAAAACATTTCACCCTGGACAGACTGTTGTATGATGACACCCTAATAACTGCACTAGGAATCATCTGCTTTGTTCACTTGACCACTTTTTCCATGGGTTTGGCCTCCTAAAGAACCACCTGCTGCATGGTGACCCATCCTGGATGTTAATTCCTCCAGGAGAGGCCTTTCTAATGATAGCTCCCAATGCCATGGACCGCTGGTTAGTCATCTGGCCAAAGGTCTTTTTCTGTGTGGTTCCTGAAATGCCAAGGGACCCTCTTTGGATCTGCAGTTACTTTGACATTTCTCTGCTTTTAGGAAAGAGGCCAAGGTACACCTTTATTTTTAGCCTTCCAGCATGTCTTCCTGACCCCTGCTCCTTGTCAGTATTGGATTGGGCTTGTATAATGTTTTTAAATGCATTTTTCGCCCTTTTGTTTTATGTTTCTCTTCCTATATTTAGTCACCTTGAGTGCCATACATGGATGGGAGTTATAGTTCAATATATCTGCAGGGTGTCAACTTGGGAAGGCTGTGGCACTCTAGCATATATCATGGAATAAAATGTATATTGTTTCTCCTGTTGGGTGTCATTTTACAACTGCCCAAGCCACACATAAAGACTGACAGGTCTTGCCTTTCAAACGTTGTAGCTGCAGCTTCAATCCATTTAATAAAACCGTTAAGCTGTGACACTTGCCACAGTTTCCATGGGAACAAACGGGACGACTTTAGTAAACAGAAAATAAGCAATTTAAGACTCTTCCATCTGGGGTAAAAATAGACGCGCTGCAGGCTGTGCGCTGAAATTGAGACTGGTTAATCAGAGTATTGGAAGAGAGACCAGACAGACCCATTATGCTTTCAGTTAATTAACAAAAATAAATATTGACTTTAAAGACTTCAAAACGCGATTTCCTGATTTATTGGAAAAGGCAGTTGCACCGCTGTAGTTTGGAAATGTTTGACATCTTTTGCATTAGGTTTATTACCTAGTGACATGCAGTCTGCTTGGCCTCTGATGCCAGGGAGGAAGGGAGGGAAGGGAAGGGAAATGAGATACACACTCAGAGCACAATGTAGAATCAGTTGTAACAGGCTTTGGAAATGGAGGATTTTGCTCAAGCGATCCAAGATTGGCGCTATTTTGGCAGGAAGCCATGTTGGAAGCCTGGAGTTTCCCCTCTTGGTTTTTAAATCCGTGGCTAAATTTGGAAGGCAAAGCCACTCAAGCTCATTCTAACCCTTCTTTATCCCAGGGCTGATCTTCAGCTTCCTTCTGGGCTGTGCTATATGACATCTGGAGTTCTGCTTATTGCAGCTGGTGATAGTTCAGTACATCTGCCAGGTGTCAACTTGGGAAGGCTTATGCATGATAAAAAAAAAGGAGCAAAAAAGTTTTCATGAAAATTTTATTTATTTATTTGTAAAATTTATATGCCGCCCCACTCCACTTGGATTCTGGGCGGCTTACACTAAACAACAACTTACACTAAAAAACAACAATTAAAAGACAACTTAAAAATACATTTATAGCCCTTAATAAACCATACATATCTCTCAATCACTCATAGCTGAATCAAGATAATAACCTAACGGCCCTAAATTAATGGAGTTTATTCCCAAGTAGAATTGTGTATGAATGCCCTGGCTGTAAAACTGGAATGTATTCAGGGTCAAAAGGCAATGATGGAAAACTTGGATGAATGAATATTCTTTTCTTGTGACAAAAAAAGAGGATTTAATTATTTAAAAGTACACTGTGTAGGTAACAGAACCAGGACAAAGCAAACCTGTGTACATGCAATGTAATAGAAACTGAGAAGTTAGTGAAGATTGGACTTAATCCCTGGATAGTTCAGTGGATTTGCAGATGGCTGAAGTGTAGATATCAGAGGGTTGTTGTTAATGGCGAGTATTCTGAGCAGAGACAGGTTACAAGCGGTGTGCCACAAGGGTCTGTTCTGGGTCCTATTCTTTTTAATATCTTTGTGAGTGACATAGGGGAAGGTTTGGTAGGGAAGGTTTGCCTATTTACCAATGACTCTAAAGTGTGCAATAGGGTTGATATTCCTGGACGCGTCTATAATATGGCAAATGATTTAGCTTTACTAGATAAGTAGTTAAAGCAATGGAAACTGCAGTATGATGTTTCCAAATGTAAAATCATGCATTTGGGGAAAAGGAATCCTCAATCTGAGTATTATATTGGTAGTTCTGTGTTAGCAAAAACTTCAGAAGAGAAGGATTTAGGGCTAGTGATTTCTGACAGTCTCAAAATGGGTGAACAGTGCAGTCAGGTGGTAGGGAAAGCAAGTAGAATGCTTGGCTGCATATCTAGAGGTATAACAAGCAGGAAGAGGGAGATTGTGATCCCGCTGCATAGAGTACTGGTGAGACCACATTTGGAATACTGTGTTCAGTTCTGGAGACCTTACCTAACAAAAGATATTGATAAAGTTGAACGGGTCCAAAGACAGGATACAAAAATGGTGGAAGGTCTTAAGCATAAAACGTATCAGGAAAGACTTCATGAACTCAATCTGTACAGTCTGGGGGACAGAAGGGAAAGTGGGGACATGATCGAAACATTTAAATATGTTAAAGGGTTAAATAAGGTTCAGGGTGAAGTGTTTTTAATAGGAAAGTGAACACAAGAACAAGAAGGCACGGTTTGACGTTAGTTGGGAGAAAGATCAGAAGCAAAGTGAGAAAATATTATTTTACTAAAAGACTAGTAGATGCTTGGAACCAACTTCCAGCAGATGTGGTTGGTAAATCCAGTGTAACTGAATTTAAACATGTCTGGGATAAACATATATCCATCCTAAGATAAAATACAGGAAATAATATAAGGGAAGACTAGATGGACCATGAGGTCTTTTTCTGCCGTCAATCTTCTATGTTTCTATGAGAATAAGTTGTTGTTGTTGTTGTTGTTGTTGTTGTTGTTATTATTATTATTATTATTATTTAGATTTGTATGCCGCTCCTCTGCAAAGTTCCTGCTAAATAAGTTCATAGTTTTGTTCATAGTTTGCTTCGTTGCTGTTGCAGAAAGCAGGTGTTAGCTTGATACCACAGATGTGCATTAAAAGTGGCATTTAGCACTTGGGTGCTTTAAACACTTATAATGTGAACATTCAAAGTTTAAAAAAACCCAAACTTTTACAAGAATATAAGGTTTTTGTATCATCACAGGTGAAGATACATCCTCCCCATCCTAGCAGACTTTCTAAAGAATGAAAAAAGAGAACATCAAAGCCTATTATATAGCCAATACCAACATGAAATAAGGTATGGAAGCATCTTTAAAAGATTGAAGAATAAATATGCAAAAACGGGTAAGACTGAAGCCCACAGTGATTTCCACTTCAGCATCACATATTCTCTGTTATTTACTACTGCCCATCATAAAGAGTCAGATGATGATGAACAACAACAACAACAACAACAACAACAACAACAACAAAACAACAAAATTTCTTCAAACCCTGCAAATCATTTATACTAATCTGGCCAATGGCAATCACTGAGAATATTCTGTCATTTTTTCATATCAGCACCCATATTGAGGTTTAATTTTCAATAATATAAGTGGATTTCATGAACACATTCCAATTTAAGATTGTTGCTCAGTATTGATTGAAATGGCCTCTAAAGATGAGTCTTGCATAAACTTTACTAATAACTTGCTCAATAAAGTACTGTGCTTTCTTTCTTTTCCTGTTAAACTTTCCTCATGAACGTTGCTCTCTTGTTCAATTTCCCAGATGGCATCTATCAATTCCATTGCTGAAATACCGAGTTATTTTCCTATAAACACATATCAGGCTAGTCTTTTAATGGAGTTAAACTCAACTGGATCAAATATGGTACTGTCATCTTGCATCATTAAAGACTGGCAATTCAAAGAAGGCATTATTCAATTTCTGTAGAGCTGTAAGTAATGGTGTCTGCCTGCTAACATAGCTTCCCACTTGCACTTCTTGTGCATCTATAAAATATGGTCAATTTAAAGCCTATTAAATATGGTATATGGGGATGAAATTATGAAGAGAATCAAAGAAATATGTAGTGTCTGAGCCACAATTCAGTACACTGAATGTTTACTTTATTTTATTTATTTATTTATTCGACTTCGTCCAATCCTGAAGGACTCATGTGGGTTCCTTGTATGCTCTCTGTGTTTGGTAAGGGTTATTTTTTGGGGGACGGTGGACAGGGGACAACGACGACAGATATTTCATTACCAAACTGGAAAACATCATCAATCCGAGGATTCCATAGTTCAACTCTAAACTACAAATATTATCTTTTATCGATACTTTGAATACAACTTGTAATTATTGAAGAAATAATGACCATGGAAATAATGCTCCAAACATGTTTAAATTAAAGTCTTCTCATCAATGATCCATTCTATTTGCAATGCTAAGACAGGTTTTGTGTGGATGAAACCATGTCTAAACATTTGCAAAGATTCAAAGAAATGTTTTCTCGAATTTGCAAGGGAAAAAAGTAAAAATAAAATCCATAGTAATTTATCCATTGTGAAAAATCTGAGGACCCCTAAATCAATCTATTCATAAACGTGAATAAAGATGCTAAAATTGAATTGGTGCTGGGATTGTCTGACCATTTATTCAAAGAGAGGAAACATATTTAGGAAAAAGAAAAGACAGTAAAATGATAGTGAGTTGTATATAAAAATACCCATCTATAAATAAATATAAATAAGTACTTCTTTATTTCAATAACGATGTGGTGACCATCAGTGCTTGGTCTTCCAAAGAAAAAAGGATCTGCTTTTCTTTCTGATGCATCTTTTAATACTGGGGATAGGTTATACAGCCTTTCAAGTAGAACAAGGAGGCTCAGCCAATGACCCTAAAGTTCAGGTAGAGTCTGCTTTGCCAAGTGAAGAGAAGTGGCCAAATTTTCTAGTAAAGTTAGGTGAAAGACACATAAAACAAGTACCTCTTAAAAATGGGTTAAATATATTGCAGGAGGAAGAGGAGGAGGACAATTCCTTCTCTGTAAAAATGCTTAAATTGTGAAGAGCATGCTTTGATAAAAATCTGATGTAGAATTTAATACTAATTAGAAATGATATAGATTTGTGCCACATCCAAAATTTGGGTTTATCGCTAGAATTATATTTCACTGATTGCTAGCACCTAGTACTGACCTAAGTAGGGTTTATAGTTTTGCCTTTGTACTGTACTGTCTCAATCAAATATTTTCAGCTTAAAATTCAACACATTTGAATTTTATTTAGAGAAAGGATATGAAATATTGCATACGGTAAGATCTAAGTCCTTAATGATATACTAGATATAGTGTTACCTCTACTTAAAAACGCCTCTATTTAAGAACTTTTCTAGATAAGAACTGGGTGTTCAAGATTTTTTTGTCTCTTCTTAAGAGCCATTTTCTACATAAGAACCCGAGCCCGGAAAAAATTCCCAGGAAATTTGAGAGCAGCACGAAGGCCTGGCCAGTTTCCTGCTCTTCCCCCTTAAATCCCGGCCATCTTGGGCTTTTCTGGGCTGCCAGAGGGGCCTTCCAGTGGCACTTAAGGAGGCTTTGGCAGTCCAGAGCGAATGGAGCATTTTCCTTTCTCTGGGCGCTTGGAGAGGGAATAAATCTCTGCCAGTGTCCAGAGAAAAGAAACGTTCCCTTCGCTCTGGGCAGCCCAGAGCGAACGGAGCATTTTCCTTTCTCTGGGTGCTTGGAGAGGGAATAAACCACTTCACTGTGATGACTCCCTCATGCTGCCATACACCTGGCATGAGGTTGCTTCCCGGAGCATCTGGATGCAGAAAGGCAAAAGGGGGCGCTTCGTCTCAGCTGGATCAACCCGGTTTCAGCCAAACGAGGAGTCACCATAGTGAAGGCTACAAAGCGAGTGAGCGAGAGGAGAGGAGAGCCCTTCAGCATGGGAAGGAAGAGGAAGCAGGTAGCAGCAGCAGCAGCCTTTAGGTAAAAGGGGTGGGAGGTTCCCCCCTCTTGCCCACCTGGGTTTCTCTCTCTGGCACAGTGTATGGGAGATAGCCTTGCGCCAGGTGTATGAAAGGTGTGTGCTCCTCCTCACCGCCTCAGGGTCCCTCTTTTTTTTAAGCCTTACATTTTTGAATTTTTTTGATCACCCTCACCTCAGCTTCTTCCTTCGGCAGTGAATGTCCTCCTCCTCCTCCTCCTCCTCCCACCCAAATTCTGAGCTTTTATTTGCTTTTACATTGATTCCTATCGGAAAAAATGCTTCTACTTACAAACTTTTCTACTTAAGAACCTGGTTACCAAACAAATTAATTTCTTAAGTAGAGATACCACTGTACAGGTTTTTTCAGCACTTGAGATCCCACTCGTACTGTTATGATTATTTCTACTTTACTTCTTACTTTCTTAAATTTATACTCTTTTTATGGGTGTCAACATCATACATGTTCGGAAACTTCAGGTCGTGCAGAATGCAGCTGCGAGAGCAATCATGGGCTTTCCCAAATATGCCCATGTTACACCAACACTCCGCAGTCTGCATTGGTTGCCGATCAGTTTCCGGTCAGAATTCAAAGTGTTGGTTATGACCTATAAAGCCCTTCATGGCACTGGACCAGATTATCTCAGGAACCGCCTTCTGCCGCACGAATCCCAGCGGCCAGTTAGGTCCCACAGAGTGGGTCTTCTCCGGGTCCCGTCAACGAAACAATGCCACTTGGCGGGACCCAGGAGAAGAGCCTTCTCTGTGGCGGCCCCGACCCTCTGGAACCAACTCCCCCCAGAGATTAGAATTGCCCCTACCCTCCTTGCCTTTCGTAAGCTACTCAAAACCCACCTCTGCCGCCAGGCATGGGGGAATTAAGACCTCTTCTCCCCCTAGGCTGATACAATTGTATGTATGGTATGTTTGTACGTATGTTGGTTTTATACATTAGGGGGTTTTAAGTTAGTTTTTAGTATTGGATTTTTACTGTATATTGTTTATGACTGTTGTTCGCCGCCCCGAGTTTTCGGAGAGGGGCGGCATATAAATCCAATAAATGAATGACATGCACAAAGAGGCTAATACGAATCCGCCCACAGGAAATTCATGAAAAGCTAAACAGAAGCAACTACTTAATCATGTCCAGCAGAATGACCCATGAAAGTACCTGCAAATATATCTGTAAAACAAAGTCTGGGTGTTTTTTTGTTTTAAATGAAGAATAGGGAGGCCAATTTGAACACATCTCAATTCACATGCAATGGCTAATAGCAATCAGTTCCATTCAGGAATAATAACCGGTAAGAAAGTACGGTAATTGGTACAAAGAGTGATGAGGTCAGTCTTAGTAGTTATTTGCCTTTCTGTTTTTCAGCATACAGTTTGTCCCTCTGGAATCAATTATCTCTCCATCAATTAAAGTACTGGAGTTAAATAATGTAATGTAATATAATAATGCAATTTAAACCAGTACTTAAGACTTAACAAATTTATAGATCACTTCACTCATCCCTAAAGTAGTGGACTGTTTCGGCTGCATATGTGAAAGAAATGTTCCTTTCTTGGTTCCGTCATAATGTAAATATTACATCCAGGGCTGCAATATTAATTCCTTTCATGGTTCTGAAATGTGATGTTAGTATTTATTTATTTATTTATTCAATTTTTATGCCACCCTTCTCCTTAGACTCAGGGCAGCTTACAACATGTTAGCAATAGCACTTTTTAACAAAGCCAGCATATTGCCCCCACAATCCGGGTCCTCATTTTACCCACCTCGGAAGGATGGAAGGCTGAGTCAACCTTGAGCCGGTGATGAGATTTGAACCGCTGACCTTCAGATCTACAGTCAGCTTCAGTGGCCTGCAGTACAGCACTCTACCTGCTGCGCCACCCCAGCTCTTTAGTATAGTAGTATATGCTACAATAGCTGGAACATCCATTAACATCTGTTTTTTTTTAATTCCAATTGTTGGTTGGACATTCAGTATTCAAGTCATATACGTTATTTTAAAGGAATGAAATGATGCCTTCATTAATCAGGCAGAATTCTAATTTCTGGTTATTTATATATTTGTATATTGACCTGTTCATTATTTACACAATAGGTGCAAATAGATTGTGTACCACACTATGGAGATTTAGTTATTTATTTAGCGTATGGCAAATACATGGACTTACAGTGATTCAAATGTTAATGTCCAGTCCACCCAGTCATTCAAGGACAGGTGGTCTATGTTGAAGCAATCAGACATTGGGTCAGTGTAAGTTCTTGTCGGTTTTTATTAATTTTTTTACAGGGTATTGTTGTATCTGTTGCTAAAGCTTCTGATTCTGCCATAAAACTTCCCGGAAGTCAATTCCCCCCCCCCCTCCTCTGCTTGCCTACCTCCAAACCAAACCATGCAACCAACTTCCTTACATTGTCAGCAGGCTTGGTGGAGAAAGCCTGAGATGCAACTTCATGAGTCTTATCAAGGAACAAAGAAGCCAAGAGTCCACTGGCCATTAGAACTACAGTACTATTACAATTTCGCAACTGATCTATTACCTTTTACCATATACACCCAACACATAATCAAATTATAAAGTCGTATACTTCTGAAATGCCTGCCATGTAGCAGACATCTCTTTTCCTCTTCCCCATCTCCTCCCTATATTTTCTCTTCTAACAAACTCCTTCTCTCTTTGTTACTTCCATTACTTTCTTTATTTGCTTCACATTATATGTATTGTTTAAAGAAATACAATTGTTTGATTTTTCGATATGCTTCAAACTAAGTAAATAATAATAATAATAATAATAATTATTATTATTATTATTATTATTATTATTTATTAGATTTGTATGCTGCCCCTCTCCGAAGACTTGGGGTGTCTCACAACAATAAAAACAGTGTAAATCCAATATTTAAAAGAATTTAAAACCCCTTCATATAAAAAGCCATCTTACATCTCACACAAACCATGCATAAAACAAAAACAGTCCAGGGGAATCAATTTCCCCATGCCTGACAACAGAGGTGGGTTTTAAGGAGTTTGCAAAAGGCAAGGAGGGTGGGGGCAATCCTACTCTCCAGGGAAAGTTGATTCCAGAGGGTTGGGGCCACCACAGAGAAGGCTCTTCCCCTGGGTCCCGCCAGATGACATTGTTTCGTCGACGGGACCCGGAAAAGGCCAACTCTGTGGGACCTAACCGGTCGCTGGGATTTGTGCGGCAGAAGGCGGTCTCAAAGACTTTTTAAATTGTGTATCCTCATTCCCTTCCCCCCTCCCCCTTTTTTCTTTAATATTCAATAAACTATTTTTATATATTGAAGAAAAAAAAGAACTGTCTGTGTACAAGGTGGCCAGTTCTAGAGTTTGGTCCACTCTGGCTGCAGCTTAACCATAGAGATGGTCATTGTTATCTTCACAGTAAACTCTTGATGGACATTCAGACACAATGTAATGAATACTTTGTCAAGGAGCACCACAGTCACACTGAGGGGTAGAGACAATAGCAATAGCATTTAGACTTATATGCCATTTCACAATGCTTTTACAATGCCTTCCCCTGCACACCACCCCTGCCAGGCATGCACCCAGGGCTCACTGAAACCTCAGGAGCCTGTGGATGATGAAAAATGGATTCCAGCTGATTTTTGGCCTTCCGGAGGGTTATTTTGTTATTTATATTTATTGAGGATTTTACATAAGGTGCAAAGCAAATCTAAAGAAAAAGTTAGAAAAAAAGGGAAAAAAAGAACAAGTGAAAGAAAAGAAAAAAGCATGAAATAAAAGTAAAGTTATGAAATGTAATTACTTCTGATTGTCTCTTCAACATATGCTAACAAGCTATTGTTTCCCTTCTCTCTATACTTTTCAGAAATCCTTTCAATCCTCTATTTAATTTTCATCTGTTTTATCAATTACGTAACATCTTAATTGCTTAAAATCCATGAACCATCTTTTTTGGGGGAGGGGGGATGTCTTCTTTTAGCAAAAAGTCCATCAAAGGTTTCCAGATTTTTTAAAAAAAATATTTATTGCTTTCTCCCTGAACAGAGAGGTCAGTTTTGACATTTCTGCTAGTTCTAAGATTTTTACAATTCATTTTTTTAAATTGAATTTTTGATATTTTTGATATTTTTGTTTGATTTGATTATATTTTTCTTTATTAACCTCTGCTTTTTAAAAAAAAAGTAATTTAACATTTTTAAAGAAATGAATAGACTTGTGCTGATGTATTCTTTATCAGGGGAGAATCTAATGAAGAGTTTCCAGTCCACGGAGAGGGGCAGCATATAAGTCCAATTAATAAAAAATAAATAAAATAAATAAGTGAGACCCATGCAGCTATTTTTCACCAGGCTGCTCTTGTACAACTTCAAAATATGTTGCAAATGCTCCCGCCTAGACAAAGCAGATTTTGAAAGAACCTAGAAAGCTGCAGGGACAAAGAAAGGGTGAACCTCAGTGCAAAAGCTCAATAAATGTGGATTTTATCATTTGCTTTGAGTATCTGCATTATTTCTACGCAGAAAGAACTGCCTTGTAAATGCTTAGGCTGTGAAGAATGGGGTATAAATACTAGTATGTCATTCAGTAAATAATTTAAACCTTTAATAACATAGTGAAAACTGGAAAGGTTGCTTCTATTTTTATCTGTGAAATGTAAGAGGGTAAATATTTTATATCCTGGTAAGTCTCTGAAATAATTTTTCTAACAATGCTGCAGAGATGGCATAAGTTCCTTGCTGCAATAAATATTGTTTTTCAACTTTCATTTCAAGAAAATGAAAAACCAAGTCTTAGGAATCTTTTAAATACAGCCAACCCTTCATTTATTCTAACCTCTGCAACATCAGGCTAACTCTGTCCACTGCCAGGAGTTCGATCCTGACCGGCTCAAGGTCGATTCGGCCATCCATCATCCTTCGAGCAAAATGAGGACCCAGATTGTTGGAGGGCAATAATCTGAACTATGTAAATTGCTTAGAGAGGGCTGTAAAGCACAATGAAGTGGTATATAATTCTAAGTGCTATTGCTATTATCAATTGGTCTATATCTCATTCTTTGTCCCATTGGTGAATCAGCAAAACAGTTTCTGAGAATTGCAGCACCGGACTTACCCGGCAGCAGGCTTTGCTGGAGGGACCGGGAGACACCGGACCCTCATGGCGGCAGCCATCTTGAATCCCGAGCGAAGTCTCGTGAGATGAGACTTCGCTCGGGAGTTCGGGCCTGTCTGGCCCGGCTGCTGATTGGTCCGGGCGGGGCCTGCTTGCCCTATATAAGGGCGAGCAGGCCCGGGGCTCTTCCTTTTCGCCCGGACAGCAAGCCACGAGCAGACACCCGCCCTCCCTCCCTATTTTGCAGTGTGCTTAGGGGTTGCCATTAGGGGGCCGAATGGGAATTTTTTGCAGTTCTGCCTTTTAGCCGGGCTGTTTTTTCGCCCATTCCACACTGAGGAGATGGATGTGCGGTTAGGGGGTGCTTGCATTTATTAGGTTAATTGGCTTACCTTTGGTCATTTGGGTAGGCAGGTTAGGGGCGGAAAACTGGGGTGGTTTAGCAACCGCGCGTTCTCCCTTGGGCATCTTTGGGGATGATTGACAGGTTCTCCGCAAGCTCATGGAGGGAGTGCCTGCCTGAGCAGCTGGGGGGAACCTGTCTTTGGGTACTGCACCTTTAATTCCCGGATTCGGGGTAGCCGGTGGGACCCCCCTCATGCAAAGCATGGCAGGGTCGCAGGTGATGGACTGGTCCCTCACCTGGACTTGCATCGAGATACGCCCATGAGTTGCCCAGGAAGTTTTTTGTCATAACGTCATTTCCGCCCTGGAAGTATTTGTTTGACCCTGCAGGTCCATGTCCGGGTCATAGTTGATTATGCTAATTTATGCAAATTTAATGAACAAATTATGCAAATTTATGTTAATAAAAATGACCCAGTTTAAATCCAGCTCTTGTGTCCGTGTCGTTACTCCGTCTCTCCAGCAATGAATTTCTGAATCAGTTTACCAATAGCAGAAGCATATATTTATATGTGCAAGTAGTCCTCGACTTACTTCTGGACCACAACTGGGACCAGAATTTCAGTTGCTAAGCAAGGCAGGCATTGTGAATAAAGCCTTATGATTTTTTTTGCCATGACTGTTAAGCAAATCATTGGAGTTTTTGATTGAATCATGAGGCCATAAGTGCATCTGGCTTTCCGCATTACTTGTTGAGAGCTGACTGGGAAGGTTGCAATGATGATCATGTAATCCTGGGATGCTGCAACCATTATAAATACATTGCCAGTTGCCAAATGCCTGAATTTTGATTATGTAACTGGGAGCATGCTTTGACACTTGTAAATGTGAGGACTGGTTGGATGTCACTTTTTTCAGTGCCACTGTAACTTTGAATGGTCATTAAACAAATGGTTCTAAGTTGAGGACTACCAATAACTATTACTTATCTTCAATAAATTACTATGTCTTACTGGGCATAATGTCAAAAGTAATATCAAAAGTCTCTGTTAAATTGAGTTACATGGATCTCAAAGATTCATCGTCAAGGAACTACTGGAAGTAGTTTGTATGTTGAAACATGCTTTGTCTCCTTGTGCCACACAAATCCCAGCGATCGGTTAGGTCTTACAGAGTTGGCCTTCTCCGGGTCCTGTCGACTAAACAATGCTGCCTGGTGGGACCCAGGAGAAGAGCCTTCTCTGTGGCAGCCCCGGCCCTCTGGAACCAACTCCCCCCGGAGATCAGGACTGCCCCCACCCTCTTTGCCTTTCGTAAACTCTTGAAAACTCACCTATGTCTCGAGGCATGGGGAAATTAATATACCCCTTAGCTATTATAATTTATGTATGGTTTGTTTGAGTTGTATGATTATTTTTATAAGGGTTTTAAACTGTCTTCTTTTTAACCATTGGATTTGTATATTGTGTATTGTCCTGTTGTGAGCCGTTCCGAGTCCTCGGAGAGGAGTGGCATACAAATCTAATAAAGTATTATTATTATTATTATTATTATTATTATTATTATTATTAATAATTAATTAATTATTTAGATTTGTATGCCGCCCCTCTCCGAAGACTCAATACAACACACCAAACGAGATCACTATGCTGGATTTTGTATTTCATCACCAGTCGGGCGCTTCCCAAGAACCTAAGACTGCATGATGTAGTGGCAAATTATGTTTGCCGATCCCAGTAAAGCGGCCTTTTGCAATTGACAGATGGAGATTTTGTCAATTCTGATGGTTTTCAAATGTCCGCTGAGATCCTTTGGCACTGCGCCCAGCGTGCCAAGTACCACTGGGACCACTTTCACTAGCTTATGCCAGGGTCGTTGCAGCTCGATTTTTAGATCTTTGTATTTCACTAGCTGCCTCTCCTCAATTCTGCTGTCCCCTGGGATTGCGATGTCGATGATCCATACTTTCTTTTTCTCCACAATCAGGACGTCTGGTGTGTTATGCTTCAGAATTTGGTCAGTCTGAAGTCAGAAGACCCACAGTAGTTTTGCTTGCTCATTTTTGACCACTGGGAAATGGTAGTTCCGGCACAAGTTCCAGTGGATCATCTGTGCCACAGCATCATGCTTGTAGTCAGTCTGTGTGATCTTTTTGCAGCAGCTGAGTATGTGATCGATTGTTTGTTTATTATTATTATTATTATTATTATTATTATTATTATTATTATTATGTCAGTACAACACAGCAAACGAGATCACTATGCTGGATTTCGTATTTCATCACCAGTCAGGCGCTTCCCAAGCACTATTATTATTATTATTATTATCATCATCATCATCATCATCATCATCATCATCATCATCATCATCATCATCATTTCCTAATCAGAGGTGAGATTCAGCTGGTTCAGGCAAGCCGCTAGTGGCGACCTGCAATTGGGCTTGCCCACCTGCCCAGGCACAATCCCATCTTATATTAATGTGTTTTTTGACATCACATGCATACACACATGCCATGAAAGAGTGAATTGCTGTCCTTATTGACCCTGCATGCATGAGCAAACAGTGTGCATGAGCAAGTTGCTGTGTTTGCGCAAAGCGGGGGTACTAGTGAAACAAGCATGCAGTGCTCACATTTTTTATTCTGGGCAAACCAGTTGTTAAATTAGCTGAATCCCACCTCTGATCATAATGTAGTTACTTGAGGGCTATAAATATTAATTGAGGATAGAAAGGAAGAACAATGAAGGCCAATGACTGCATTTGGTTAGGTATTTATTTGGAATGTAGCTGACAATGAATAAACAGGAGCTCTTTCCCTTGACATCTCTTCTCCAACCCAACTCTGCATCAAATAGACATTTAGCCTGTCACTGTAGCTGCTGCTGTTACTCATCCACTTGATTTACTCAGTGGCTGGAGGGCTTCCAGGGCATTTCCTTGCCTCATTTAAAGAAAGAAGAGCAACTCCATAAAATAACACCAACAATAAAAAAAGAGCTCTCCGAGAGAATAAGCACAAATATACTGTGTATACCATGTGTCCATTAGCTGGAAAATGGCTTAAATGTGAATTTTCTACTCAACTTTTTCTCTTCCTACATTTCCAGACAACTGGAAATACAAATAATTGATCCACACTTACTTTTTAAAATATCTACTACATAGACCCTGGGACTACTACAAGCACTTTGTCAGATTTTAATGATAACATTACACACATATATTTATAGCATTTGTCATGAATCCTTACAATTGTAAAAGTTCAACTGTAGATCAGTCTTAGTATCCCCATATTTCTATGTTGTGATCTGATGAAACTAGAAGCATTACCAGTTATTTGTGTAACTCACAAGTTATGAAAAAATTATGAAAAAGAATGAGTCTTAAAAATAATGCTGCAGATTTAGGACCAGGGCTCAAAAACAGACCAGCAAGTACTGCTAGCCCTCACGCAATCAGGCCTTCTATCTCTTTCCTGCTGAACTGCTCAGCTCTCATATAGTCACCACTGGTTTGTTTCATGCTTAAATTCTTGTCTATTTCAACTTTGTGATGCATAGAAGTAAGCCTAAATTAGTCCCGGGTATTAACAGATTAACAGAGTTGGAAGGTAAATTGTTGGTCATCTAGCCCAGCATTTCCCAACCGGTGTGCCGCAGCACACTAGTGTGCCGCGAGACACGGTCAGGTGTGCCGCGAAGCTACTAGGGAAGCTCCAGCTGGGCGGGGCGCTGCCGGTGCCTCCGACCTCCGGGCTCCTGCCCGATGCCACGGTTTCTGGCGCTCTCCTGCTGGGCCCCAAAGAAGGAAGGCAAGAAGAAGGAGAGCTTCATTCTTCGCACCTTTTTCCCGCCTTCCTTCTTTGGGGCCCAGCAGGAGAGTGCCAGAAACCACGGCATCGGGCAGGAGCCGGGAGGTCGGAGGCACCGGCAGCGCCCCGCCCAGCTGGAGCTTCCCTGGCGTCAGCGGCAAGTGTCCTTTGGGGCCCGGCGGGAGGGCACTGGCGGTGGAACCGGGGGGGGTGGCGGCTGCAGCAGCACAGGCAGTCACGGGGAGATGGCGGTGGGAGCGGGGGGGGGGGGGCGGCTGCAGCGGCACAGGCAGTCGCGGGGAGATGGCGGTGGGGGGGGTGGCTGCAGCGGCCGCAGGCAGTTGCTGGGAGATGGCAGTCGCGGGGAGATGGTGGGGAGATGGCAGCGGCCGCAGGCAGTCGCGGGGAGAGCTCCAGGGTGGAGGCACCAATGGTGGCAGTTGGACGTGCTGCTGGACGCCGCGCCCAGCAGCACGTCCAGCTGCCGCCGTCAGGGCTCCTGCTTGCAGTCAGCTGAGAGAGAGAGAAAGAAAGAAAGAGAGACATATAAGAGAGGCAGAGAGAGAGAGAAAGAGAGAGAAAGAGAGACACAGCAAGAGAGGCAGAGAAAGAGACAGAGCGAGAGAGACATAGCAAGAGAGGCAGAGAAAGAGAGAGAAAGAGAGAGAGAAAGAGAGAGAGAAAGAGAGACACAGCAAGAGAGGCAGAGAGAGAGAGAGAAAGAGAGACATAGCAAGAGAGAGAGACATAGCAAGAGAGGCAGAGAGAGAGAGAAAGAGAGAGAAAGAGAGAGAGAAAGAAAGAGAGAGAAAGAAAGAGAGATAGCAAGAGAGGCAAAGAGAAAGAAAAAGACATATAGCAAAAGACAGTGAAAGAGAGAGAGAGCAAGAAAGAGAGAAAAAAGCAAGAAAGAGATAGCAAGAGAGAGAGAGAGAAAGAGAGAGCAAGGGAGAGAGAAAGACATAGAGGAAGGGAAGGAGGGAGAGAGAAAGAGAGCAAAAAAGAGAGGAAGAAAGAAAGAAAGAAAGAAAGAGGGATGGAGAGAGAGAAGGAAGGGAAGGAAGGAAAAGAGAGAAAGAGGGAGAAATAGAGCGAAAGGGAGGGAGAGGTTTTTTTTGTCCAAACTTTTCTTTAGCCTCCCCCCCCCCCGCCCCCGCCCCCTTCGATGTTCCCCAGGATTTTGAAAATATGAATAATGTGCCGCGGCTCAAAAAAGGTTGGGAAACACTGATCTAGCCAAGCAGAAGACCTTACATAATTTCTGACAGATGGCAGTCCAGTCTTTTTGAAAGCCTCCAGTGATAAATCTCCCACAACTTCTGAATGCAAACTGCTCCGTTGGTTGCTCTCACTGTCAGAAAATTTCTCCTTATTCCCAGGTTGAATATCTCCTTGTTCAGTTTCCATCCATTATTCCTTTGGAAAACAGGTTCACCCCCTCCTCTCTGTGCCAGCCCCTCAAATATCGGAACACTGCTGATCCTATCCTTTTCTTCACTAGATCAGCCATGCCCAGTTCTTGCAACTGCTCATTGTATGTTTTAGCCTCCAGTCCCCTAATCATCTCAGTTGTTCTTCTCTGCACTCTTTCTAGAGTCTCAACATCTTTTGGTGATATAAGAAAGAACAGAATAAAAAAGTTCATAATTAAAGAAGCATGCAAGATATTAGGAAAGAAGCTAACTTTATTACTAAAATTCTCTTTGATGTATTATCCAAATGTGGCTGTAATTACCTGCCTGTTATGAGTAACATGAATATTTTATACTGCAATTACTGTTTTCCAATATTAAATATGCTACAGGCACACAATAACAACATACGCTTTGCCTATGTTGGCCCATCTTATGTTTTCTGATGAGAACAGAACAAAGAAATGGGTGGACACACCTGCGGACATCACTGTTGAAAAGCATGGATGCCTTTGAAGATCAGTTTGGAAATTAAGAGTTATTTTGGAGAGGATGATTGCCAGATTTTTTTTTAAAAAAAAATTCCAATGGCCAAAAATAATTCCCTCTCCCTCTGTCCTCATCTTCATCTAGTTTCATTCCTTCCTTTTCTTTCCTGCCCAGTGTGTGGCATGTGTGTGACTGGTACATAGAGATGGGAGATTGATTGATGAATTAATTATATACCTGGAACAAACTTTTTAAAATAGGCAATTGATTTTAATTAACGGTTATTAATGTAATGGTGTTATTTTTAAATCCTGCCTTTTCTTTATCTGGAGTTCTGACTTTTCACAAAGAGATGATACACTGCAGACAGTCTTCCCTCCTAACAATTATCCACACAAGTCGTTGAAGATTTTCAAAGGGGGTTTACCTTGCCTTCTTTCTAGGGCTGGCAGAGTGTGACTGGCCCAAAGTCACCCAGTTAGTTTTGTGCCTAAGGCAGGGTTAGAACTCCTCTCTCTCAGCTTCTAGCTTGATGCACAGCACAACCAACTGGCTCTCTGAACAGTAGATAGAAGCAAACATTTGAACAATTTTCAAGTTGCAGGGCCAGCAAAATTGGTTCACTTCCAGGTTCCAAACAAGAGACACATCTTCTAGTTAATATGTCCACAGTTAAGGAGTTCTGAAATGAATAACAAGAAATGAACTAGTTCTTTAGTTGATGCTTTATCTTTCACTTCAATCTGTATTGCCTGTATTCTCATGTTTGGCTGGTTTTTAAAGTTGTAATGAAACTTTTTTGGGAGGAAAATAGGGAAAAGAATCTGCTTACCAGGTATTTATCTGGCTAGCATCCTTAGTCTGGTCACCTTCAGCACATTATTTTATCCCCTGGTTAAGGGCTTAAAAAAACTTCATTCTGAGAGAGTAACAATGAAAGAGCTTGCAAGCCAGTAACAGATGGGAACATCATTAGCACCTGGAAAGAAACAGTTGGAGCAAGTAGAGCAATGGAAAAAACCATGCAAAGACTTGGGGCTTGGAAAACATTCTTCTTTGTAGAGAGTAACAATGAAAGAGCTTGCAAGCTGGGAACATTGTTAGCACATGGTTAGGGCTAGAAAAAACATTAGAAGCAAATAGAAAATGAAAAAAAATCTACAAAGACAGGGTTTGGAAAACATTCTTCTCAGAGAGTAGCAATGAAAGAGTTGGGGACTAACAATATTGTTAGCACCTGATTAGGGCTGGAAAGAAATTTATTCGGAGCAAGTTAGAGCAATGAAAAAAACCTGCAAAGACTTGGAAACATTCTTTGTGGAAAGTAACAATGAAAGAGCCTGCAAGGTAAGGGCTGGGAAGATCTTTAGCAACTAGTTAGGGCTGGAGGGGAAAAGCTACATTCAGAGTACAGTGGAACCCCGACATACGAGCAGCTCTACTTACGAGCTACTCGAGATACGAGCTGCGAGATTAGAGAAATTTTTGCTCGACTCACGAGCTCACATTCGAGATACGAGCCGAGAAGACCCGGGCTAGCTTGCTTTGCTTCCGAGCGGAAAAGCCGTGCGTGTGTTTTAAAACATCGGAGCCGGCATGGGGAGGCTTTTAATCAGCCCCCGAGCCCCCAACCCGGACTCGGGGGTTGATTGAGAGCCTCCCCATGCCGGCTCCGATGTTTTAAAACACACGCACGGCTTTTCCGCTGACTCCTAAAGCGGGGAAGTTCGCCAGGAGGCAGCAGAAAAGCCGCACGTGTGTTTTAAAACATCGGAGCCGGCATGGGGAGGCTCTCAATCAACCCCCGAGTCCGGGTTGGATGCTCGGGGGCTGATTAAAAGCCTCCCCATGCCGGCTCCGATGTTTTAAAACACACGCGCGGCTTTTCTGCTGCCTCCTGGCGAACTTCCCCGCTTTAGGAGGCAGCGGAAAAGCCGCGCGTGTGTTTTAAAACATCGGAGCCGGCATGGGGAGGCTCTCAATCAACCCCCGAGTCCGGGTTGGATGCTCGGGGGCTGATTAAAAGCCTCCACATGCCGGCTCCGATGTTTTAAAACACACGCGCGGCTTTTCTGCTGCCTCCTGGCGAACTTCCCCGCTTTAGGAGGCAGCGGAAAAGCTGCGCGTGTGTTTTAAAACATCGGAGCCGGCATGGGGAGGCTCTCAATCAACCCCCGAGTCCGGGTTGGATGCTCGGGGGCTGATTAAAAGCCTCCCCATGCCGGCTCCGATGTTTTAAAACACACGCGCGGCTTTTCCGCTGCCTGCTAAAGCAGGGAAGTTCGCCAGGAGGCAGCAGAAAAGCCGCGCGTGTGTTTTAAAACATCGGAGCTGGCATGGGGAGGCTTTTAATCAGCCCCCGAGCATCCAACCCGGACTCGGGGGTTGATTGAGAGCCTCCCCATGCCGGCTCCGATGTTTTAAAACACACGCGCGGCTTTTCCGCTGCCTCCTAAAGCGGGGAAGTTCGCCAGGAGGCAGCAGAAAAGTCGCGCGTGTGTTTTAAAACATCGGAGCCGGCATGGGGAGGCTTTTAATCAGCCCCCGAGCATCCAACCCGGACTCGGGGGTTGATTGAGAGCCTCCCCATGCCGGCTCCGATGTTTTAAAACACACGCGCGGCTTTTCTGCTGCCTCCTGGCGAACTTCCCCGCTTTAGCAGGCAGCGGAAAAGCCGCGCGTGTGTTTTAAAACATCGGAGCCGGCATGGGGAGGCTTTTAATCAGCCCCCGAGCATCCAACCCGGGCTTGCACGCATTAATCGCTTTTACATTGTTTCCTATGGGAAACAATGTTTCGACATACGAGCTGTTCGACGTGCGAGCCTCCTTCCGGAACCAATTAAACTCGTAAGTCGGGGTTCCACTGTATAAGATACAGTACACCCAAATTATCAGCCTCTTTTAGGGAGGAAAAAGGTGCATCTCATACTCCAAAAATATGGTAGTACATTTCATTCTCCTTAGATTATAAACTGCATTTTCAAATATTATTTATAATTGGAATTATTATTTTAGCATTCTAGATGGCATTAAAATATTAGAGGGTATGAAATTCTATTTTTTTCCTTTAATAGCTGTATTGATGTCTTTATGAACAATTTGAGAATATCACATTCTGTTTGTAAATGTTTGGTTAGAGTATTAATTGCCACAATGTATGCTTGATTAAGGATAAAGCAGAAGTAATTATCTTGCCTTCTAATACAAAATACAGATGGGGGATGTTGCCAATATTGTAACTAAAAGGCCATGGAAAACAAAAAGAAAAGCTCATTAGAATATAAAAATGCAGGACATATCCTGCAAGATCAACTCAACTCAATAGCTCATCTAGTCCAACATTCTGTGCTATGTTCTGGCTAAAAGTTTGGAATTCTTTAAATTAATTTTACCCATAGATTTCTTCTTTCATTCAATCCCATCCTTTCATAAATTACGATAATTTCTTTTTAGTTTTAATGTTTAATTTTATTTCTGCTTCTAAATTTATAAGTATAAATTGACAGGTAAATCAGTGGTCAAATCCTACCAGTACGCCCTGGTTCGGGTGTACTGATAGCGGCGGCCGCCAGTGTTTTGGAGAACCGGTAGTGGTGGCAGCATGAGGCTCTGCGCACCAGCCTGGACATTGCCATTTTGGGGATTTTAACCTTATGCGCATGTGCAAAGCCTTCTGCGCATGCACAGAGGGTGAAAAAGTACATGTGATGGTGGCGTGCATGCTTGCACCTCCGAACTGGTAGGAAAGGTAAATAGATTCCACTGCTGAGGTATATGGCAAACCTTTTTTCCCTCGGGTGCCAAAAGCGTGTGTGCATACATTATCTTAGCTGCACAAGTGCCCATACCCATAATTCAATGCCTGGGGAGGCCAGAAATTGCCTCCCCTGCCCCTTTGGAGGTCAGAAATAGTCTATTTCCCAACTTCTGGTAGGCCTGATGGGCCCGTTTTTCACATTCCCCAGGCTTCCACGGGGCCTAGGGAGGGCAAAAATGCCCTCTCACATCCTCCAGAGGTTCTCCAGAAGCCATAAATGCCCTCTCAGAACCTCTGTGTGAGCTGAAAATCAGCTGGCCAGCGCGCATATGCATGCTGGAGCTGAGCTAGGGCAATGGCTTGCGTGCCCTCAGATATGGCTCTGCGTGCCACCTGTGGCACCCGTGCCATAGGTTCAGCATCACTGTGATAGCGTGTGTGCATGCTATCCAGAGCAGTTACCGTGTTATCAATAGGCAAAATGATAGAACATGCAGGCATACAATATGCTGCATATCACTGGAGACTGGAATGCCAAAATTGGAAAGGTTAAGAAGGAAAATGCAATTGGACTGTACAGGAAACCAAATGAAGCAGGAGACCAACTTATCAACCGTGCAGTGTATTAATTTTTTATTTTTTGTTATAGTCTTTATTAATTTGAGATATTAAACTCGTTAAAAATACATATGAATTTAGAGGAAAATTTAAAATTGTTAAATGTTGATATGAACTAGGAAGAGGAGATGGGCAAAATGAATGGAATTTATGAAAAGGATATAAATTGATACAATTTATTATGTTTAATAATATATATGTGTGTAGTTAGAAGAAAATTGATTATAATTAAAATATAGGCACAGTGATACCTCTACCTACGAATGCCTGTACTTACAAACTTTTCTAGATATGAAATGGGTGTTCAATATTTTTTTGTCTCTTCTCACGAACCATTTTCCACTTATGAACCGAGCCTCCAAAACTGTAACCGGAAAAGCCACGGAGGAGCCTCCGTGGGGCCTCTCTAGGAATCTCCTGGGAGGAAACAGGGCCGGAAAAGGCAGGGAGGAGCCTCTGTGGAGCCTCTCTAGGAATCTCCTGGGAGGAAACAGGGCCGGAAAAGGTGAGGAGAAGCCTCTGTGAAGCCTCTCTAGGAATCTCCTGGGAAGAAACAGGGCCTCCACCCTCCCTGTAGTTTCCTCAATCGCACGCATTATTTGATTTTACATTGATTCCTATGGGAAAAATTGCTTCTTCTTACGAACATTTCTACTTAGGAACCCAATCACAGAACGAATTAAGGTCGTAAGTAGAGGTACCACTGTAATTTGAACGATTGTTAATTGGGTTTGGATTTTATTTTTATTTCTAGACTAAGACAGGACAAGAGAAGCCAAGGTTCAAGTCATTCATTGACTATTAAGCCAGGGGTGAAATAGCGGCGGCCACCAGTGGTTCAGAGAACTGGAAGGAGAGTGAGGCTTCGCCCACCCACCTGGATGCTGAAATGTTCCTTTTTAAAAAATCCTCTGCACATGTGCAAAGCCTTCTGTGCATACGCAGAGGGTGAAAAAGCATACGTGATGGTGGCACATGCGAAAGCAAGCACTTCCGAACTGACAGGGAAGCTAAGTAGATTTCACCACTGTATTGAGCTAATTTGGTAACTGTGGGCTACAATTTCTCAACTCAACTTATCTTACATGGATGTTGTAGGGATAAAATGAGGACAGTTCCTTGAATTCCCAAAGAAATTGTGTTACATCAATGCAGTCCTCCCCTTCATCTATCTGGCATAAGTACTGGAGGTTTATAATGGGATGCTTTTCATCCAGTAATGGCTCAATCGCCACTATATTTTTGTTAATATAAGAATAACAATATTTCATTTAAAGATCCCTGCTTAGATCTAAGATGAAAATTAAAAAGTGGGAAAAGGGAACCATTCTTTTCACTTGCAAAATAGCCTATGTGCAAAAGTGCACATTGTACTTTTTACATCTGAATAACATCTTCTGTGTTTTATGTGACTCCTGTAGAAATATTTCGTGCAAGGTTCTATTCCAAGGGGAGATTCAGCTAACTGCACAAAAGACTAAATATGCTTTGAACAATTTATTCATTCTTTGATCTATAAAAGGAAAAGAGATGAGTTTTGAGCATCCATAATACCTGAATCCCTTTTTTTTCCTTGACAGTCATCAGTGCTACAGGCAACTGATTGAGAATCAGAAATTCAAAAGGAGTCCCGTTGGATCAAGTAACATGTTTTTGTAAGTAGTAGCATTTGTTGAATTTCTTCCTGCTATCTAACAATTACTGGAACAATATGGATATCAAGAAGAAAACTTTAGTTTATATAAATTAATTTACCTGCAAATACCAAAAGATAGGATGTTCAACATGCTTTCTCTTCATGTACCAGGTCCCAAATGGCACTCAATGATGAGATTTGAGATAAGGTAGACTGAAAAAATAGTATCCTCAAAAACCCAGGCAGCTGCCACTGCCCAGGGGAAACAGACCTTAATTACTGAGCTAATTTAATGATTGGGTTGATTTGAGAGAAAGCAGCTCTTTATAAGGATGACTTCACAGCTATTGACATTTGATGGAGACAAATAGAATTATTAGTGAAGAACGAAGGGTGGATGAATGGATGGATGGATGAATTTATACTGACATTCACAGTGTATCTCAGTCAGCCTTCCACTTCTGGAATCAACTGTAGAATCTGGGTACCACTGCACACCCAATCCTGACATTCAAGAATTTTGGACCTGCCCTTTATGCAATTATTTTATGCATTCTTCCCAAGCTATGAGTATGCAAAATCAAAGTGCTCTTCTTGTTTAACACTTAGTTCTTCTAATTCTTCTGAGTCATAATACATACGCACCATGCTGTTCTCCATCTCTATGGTTTTACATTTTAGAGAGTGATTTGGGTCCTCTATGCCAGCGTTTCCCAACCGGTGTGCCGCGGCACAGTGGTGTGCCGCGAGACACTGTCAGGTGTGCCGCGGCGAGAGGCGGCGGAGGAGAGTGGGCGGATCGGGCAGGCAATGGGGCAGGGCGGAGAAGCCAGGGGCGCATTTGGCCGGAGGCACCGTGGGGAGGCAGGGGCAGCCGCGGCTCCCTTTACTCCTACTGCCACACCACCCTGCCCCTGCTCCCCACGGTGCCTCCGGCCAAACGCGCCCCTGGCTTCTCCGTCCTGCCCCATTGCCTGCCCGATCCGCCCACTCTTCTCCGCCACCGCCTCCTGCCTTGGGGCGAGGAATCCAAGAGTCCGGGACTGTGTGGCTTTGCGCCATGAAGAGAAAACGGCCGACTTTTCCCTGCTGCCGTTTTCTCTTCATGGCGCAAAGCCAGGGCCGCCGATAGACGGGTACTACAGGGAGCGTGCTACCGGGCCCCGGGCAAATTGGGGCCCGCAGTCAGCGGCTCCTTGCACTGAGCTCCCGCTCGCAGCTGTCCCCTGGCTCCTGCTCGATGCCACGGTTTTCGGCGCTGTCCTGCTGGGCCCCAAAGAAGGAAGGCAGGAAAGAGGCGAGA